>NC_053417.1:4053878-4407212 GCF_016859285.1 Xiphias gladius
TGGGATACATACTCTACCTGGGCTGGTATGTACCAAAGTTCAGAGAAGCTGTCTTAAGAGTGTTCCTAATTTTTGACTTATGAGTATAAAAATTCTTTGCAAGGCATAAAATACCTGTTGGCTTTTCACATGGGTGGGATACCGGTGTGGCATGAGTTCTGATCTCCTGATGCACACACGGCACAGCCATCAGGGCAATATATGTGAGTGTGTTTGAATGCAGTGTATGAATGTGGGTGCGAATGTGGCTTATAGTGTTAAGCACTTTGAGTGGTCGGTAAGACTAGAGTAGCGCTATATAAGTAGGTAGTCCATTTACCATTAAAACTGATACACCTGCCCTAAATAGCTTCGGGTTGCTTCATAATAATAGCCACCCTGTGTTTTGATAATGGGATGCTTTTAATGTGAAGGAGCAGCAACAGGAAATGTTCAGTTTGCATCAGCGGTTAATTCTCCAGCATTAATATCTCCACTAGAATAGTGATCCCTGTAAACAGTCAGACCCATCATAAACAAAAGTGACGGGACTTTTTACTTCAGGCCATTTCCAGAGACCTAACGTTACTGTCACTGAAGATCAGTGTGATTGTACCCTCTAGTGAGCTGCCGCTGTCGGCAGCAGGATTGGGTCTCTGTGCTTTGAGTTGCGTCAAACTCTTCTCTGTGACCGGGAGGAGGTTGGACCAGGGCCCCAGGTGTGTCGGCACAAAAGCCCGACAGGGAATGAACCAGCTGGCTCGTAGGCTTGACATCGCAGTGAATTATGTGCCAGTTAATTTTGCTGACAAAGTGCAGGAATTTCATGAAGCTGCAGGTGTTGAGAGCTGGGTGTGTTGGGTTGTTGTGTGCAGTGTGTTTCTTGGCTTCATGGTATGAATAGTTAACTTTATAATCATCAGAAATTGTTATGTGAATACGGGCAGTACAAAATGGTTTAGGGGGAAAATTTAGATACACATTCTTTGATAATAGGTAAACATAATAATCTAATCTCTGAACAAAACAATGCAGACAAAACTGAAGATACTCATTTCTGTGCCAGCCCAAAGAGAGTACTGGCCTCGTCCTGGCCACCCCTATGTAAACAATCCGGCTTTGCTACTGGTGAATTTCTCCTACAGATTGTCTGCATTTGCCTCTTTATTCACCAGTTTATGTCTATGATAGCTTTGTGGGACAAAGCACTTTGAAGAACCGACTCAGATTCACTGGTTTTGTAAGACAAACCCACAAATGTAGTTCCTGAGTTTCCTGCAGTCCTTACTGTCCTGGAGTGTTTCTTCCTCAGGAAGTGATAAGAGCTTTTGATGTTTTGATGTTTCTTTTTTTAGGACAGAAAAAAGGGTACTGATTTCATTTCCTTTCCTGACCCCCCCCAGTTCTGGCTACTGCCTCTGGCCAGGAGCCTGACCACATCCATGGCTGTGCTCATGGCAGCTGCTACCCAGCAACTGGGGACTTGCTGGTGGGACGAGAGAAGAACCTGAAGGCCTCTTCCACATGCGGGATGAGGAGAAAAGAGCCTTACTGTATTGTCAGTCATCTTCAGGTCAGTGCATGTGTGCGACTGTGATATTAAGTAAAAAATTAATTTTGTGTCTGCCTAGCTGTGTTCTTTCTTTATGTTCTGTCTGTGGTTGTGCGTTTCTCATTGACCCCTCAACTCTCTCCTTTGACCTTGTTACACTGACCTTCTCCTGTCCTGCTGAAGGATGAGAAGAAGTGTTTCGACTGTGACTCCAGACGGCCATATGACCCTGTCTACAACACAATCAATCACCGGATAGAGAACGTAATCACCACCTTCAAACCTCACCGCAAGAAGTCCTGGTGGCAGTCTGAGAATGGTAAGAAGACTGGGTGGTGACCTGTGTTCTGCACTGACACACAATGACAAGAGTGCACAGTCCTCATTTAGAATACAGACAATTGCAAAATAACTCCAGTTGTTGCAGTGGAACAGAGCAGTGCACACAACTGTGAAAAATATAGGTGTTCCTTAGCAGGCATGGGTACATGGGAGTGTGTGAGGATAAACACCGTGGGTGGTGTGTTCAGGTATGCACTCATGTGTTGCAAAACTATGTAGCTATGCTGAATGAAGCAAATAACATTTTCTCATTTTGCTTTTTAGCCACAACAGTATTGGATGTATTGCCACGAATGTACGTACATACACGTTCCCCTGACGATAAAGTCTTCTGATTCTTGAGATCAGGCCAGCACCACCAGCGGGTTGACATTTTTAGCTTTTAGTGAAATATCTCAACAAGATGGAATGTCATAAAATGTAGATATCCATGATTCCCAAAGAATGTATCTGGCTTGGGTGATCCTCTTACTCCTCCTTTTTTTTTGTGAAATGTCATTTTGATGGATCGCCAAGAAATTTGGTACTCACATTCATGTTCCCCTCAGCATGAACTGTAATCACTTTGGTGATTTCTAAACTTTTCATCCAGTACCATCATCGGGTGGCAGTTTTTAGTCCGTCCACTACTTAGATTTATGACCAAATACCTGCAAAACTAGCAGCCCAGTACTCCATGTTAGATGCTAGTTCAGTGTGTCAGTGTGTTAACACCCTAAATTAATGTGGTAAACATGATAAACATTGTACTGTATCTGCTATGGACAACGACAACAACACAGACATCAGAGAAATATTAAGAAGCTTTAAATACTGTAATGTCATCTCAGTACTCTTTATTCAAGTTAGGGAATCCTTGTATATACATTTTTTCACTGCATCGTAAATGCGCAGCTTTCATTTTCATGGCTACAAATCTGCACTGAACCTTTAATTAAAGCTACCAAAGTAATTTCTTTTAACTGAAGCTAAAAGCATTAACAAATAAGAAACTGATCATGTTGATGTTTTAATTCAGGCCTGCTAAAGTTGGTAATATGATCAAATTAATATGGCCTCTACTTGTACTGTATGTATTTTTAAAGCTATTAATCTTTGAGAGAGGAGTAGAGGCAGGATAGATTGGAGAAAACGTGGTAGTGGATATCCTGATTTGGAAATAATTTAGTTGGAAAAAGGGGAAAAGAACAAGATCCTAAAAGGTTATTTAAACCACAAGCAGTAAGCAACTAGTAGCTTTAGAGAACTTTAAAAGCAGTATTAAATTTGCACACACACACTGTGTCCAATGTTGCCCGAGCAGCTACAGATGGGCTTAATAACAGAGTAGGCCCTGCTCTGGCATCTCAACAGAGAGAGGAAATGGGGATGACAGGGGAAGGAGAAAAGTTAAAGCTCTGATGGAATAATCAAGATAGTGTGAGGGTCAATGGAAAGGACAGCGGGACAAAGTTAAACTGATGTATTCTCAGGTTCGCATAAATCTTCATCACAATGAGTGACTGTAAAGCTTTGGAGGAACCAGTTGGACACAAGGCTCATTTCAGCTGTTTGTGAGCCATTATACTGTAATGGAGTGGTGTTGTTGATAGCACTGTGCATCACTACCAGACCCAGAATAGAGCAGTGAGAAACGCAAGAAGAAGAAGGGGGACAGGAAGTGCAGTGACTATTTTTACTCCTGGTTGCCACTGCTTTTCCATGGCATCTTTGTGGCATTTCCACGGTGAAAGTGGCAGTGTGCACAGTAGGCCTATTTGATATGGATTACAGTGGTTTGATTGTGTGCACTCACTAATTGGAGTGGCTGTTTCCTGGGACTGCATGCATACATGCAGGCATTATAAGGCAGTGTAAGCAGATGTCAGCTAAATAGTGAAGCAAGTGTGTTCCTCTGTGTATTGATTATGTGTGTGTGTGTCTGTCTTTTTTCTTATAATTGAATTTGTATGACTTGTCCAAAACCTGTTCTATTACAAAGACTAAAAATGTACTCTTTGAATGTCCTCTCATGCCCTTTCTGCTCTCTCTCTCTCTCCATCTCCCTCTGTTTTCCCTTCCCAACTGGGTCACACCCTTCCTTCTCTTTCCTTCCTGTGCCTTGTCAACTGTTGAATTGTGGTTGATTGTTTTTGCCTATGTGTGCATGCATTTGTTGTTCCAGTTGGGAAGATTGACTAATTGGTCAGTTGAATTAACTAGCTACATCAGTCTGTAGACCTTGACACTTGGGACTCCATGCTGACCCTTTAACGTAAGGTACACTTTCTTAGCTGTGAGCTAGTTATGGCTTCCGATACGCACATGGCTGAGTTGCAGACTGTAAGACCACAACAATGAGCTGGACTCCACAGAGCTGTGGGGAGCAGCAGAGTCAGGTGAAAACCTGGGGGTTATGTAGTAGGAGCAACACATTTTATATCACACATAGTTATTTGACAAATAGTTTATATAAGAAATAATTATCATAGTAGCCCTAATAGGTAGGTTGAACATATACAGTATCTAGGATACAATGTCATCCACTCACTGCATTTCTCCTTTGCTTCCTAAGGCTCTCCAACTCCGCTTTGGGCTTTTAGTATATGACTTCATAGAAAACCAAAGAATCCCACAAGAGATCATTTGATCTCACCACATTAACACTATGTTTCAGTCCTCAGACCTACCCCAGGCGAGATTCAGAATTTTTGGGTTTTCTATTCATGTCTGGAGTTTTGATCCTACACACCTGTCACTCGGACTTTATGGTGCACAAGAACTTTTTTTGCAATTACTGTGTGCCTCAGGAAAGTACTCTGTGCCACACACATTCACACTTTCATCACCTGCAAGTTATAAATGTTAAAAAAGGTGATTCCCCAGGATACATAGATGAGGGTAGGCACGTGTTTTTGCAAAACAGGTAACTGAGTAGGCATCTGGCAACTGTTTTTCCATTAGCGTTTTTTTGCATATGTGTATGAAAGAGCTGTGTTGTGGTTTGTGTTCACATCACTAGTTTAAAAGTTACTGGGTTATGAAGTGTTAAGATGTAAGATATAAAATTCATGTGGTGTGGCTTTTATGCATTAGTATGCAGGAATGGGAAAATCCTCCTGGCTTTGTACTGTACAAGTAATACAAAACACAGAGAACATGAGTGAAAGTGGTCCTCAGAGTAAAGTGGCCTTTCAGAATATTTGGTGCTCCACAACTCAGGAAGTGTGTGGGCTCTGCCGACATGCTCGCTACATTTCTCCTGCCAAGACTGAATGTCTTTTTCCTGTCAAGATGCCATTCCTCAAGCCAAAAGCACGGTTGCTGCTTTACTTACTGTGTTGCCATTAGCCATTATACTCTTTCATCCATCTGTCAGATATTACTGATATAGGTAGAAAAAGGGCACAAGCGGTTTTTGAAACGTTAAACTAACTGACAGTCATGAGTTGTAAAAAACAAAACAAATGTTGGCTTGTTGTAAACTTAACGTCTCCGTGTATCATTCTCTCCGTGTCTCTCTCTCTCTCCCAGGAAAATCGGATGTCTTTATCCAACTGGATTTGGAAGCAGAGTTTCATTTCACTCACTTGATTATGACCTTCAAGGTAAAATAAAAGCTGTTGCTGTTCTATCAACTTGACCTCCATCTACAAATAGCTGAAAAGAATTACTTACAGATCCAACTGTGGTTCACATTGTTGCAATTATTCTGCTAAAAAAATTGCAACTTTGCGAGAAAATACGTTGCAAAAAATTTAGTTTAAAACATCGGTCTTTTGCAGACTTTCCGTCCAGCGGCCATGCTGATTGAACGGTCCGCAGATTTTGGTCGTACCTGGCAGATCTACCGCTACTTTGCTCACGACTGCGCTGCCGCCTTTCCCGGTGTCTCCCAGGGTCCTTTGACTAACATTAATGACGTCATCTGCGAGTCACGCTATTCTGATATTGAGCCATCAACAGAGGGAGAGGTGAGTGATTGATTGAAGGAATAACCCAAAATGACAGGTCAAATGAGTTGCACAACATAAGCACTAAAATGTATTGTGTTGTAGTTAATACAAATTTGCCACGCATTATTTAATTTCATAATAAATGGTTTTTGATATGGAGGTAAGGTTTTTCGTCCCCTTGTTCCAAAATTTTTGGATCTATAGTTTTACATCTAAGGTTTCTTGCCATACATATACTGCATGCTTTAAAGCCTAACTTCAAGGCATTGTTCCATATTTCAGGAAATGTGCTTATCTTCTTTCTTGTCAATAGTTAAATTAGAGGATCGATACCTTTCTCACGTCTTACCACTCTCAGTCTGTTAGCTTGGCATAAAGACTGTAAGCTGGGGGAAACGGCTAGTCTGGCTCTGTCGAAAGTTTAAAAAAAATCTGCCAAGTTGTCTGAGTTGTTCTACAGTATTTTTGTATATAAATGTAAGAGATAAAATGATGTAATTAGTCAAATTTAACAGTGAGGTGGTCAGATTTTATGATCAGAGCCAGGCCAGCTGTATTTCTCTCTGCTTCCAGTCTTCACACTAAACTAAGCTAAACACTGCTGGCTCTAGCTTTATGCTACAACATACCAACAGAAAATTAAAGAACCCAGCTTTTGAATAACCCGTGAACAAGAAAAAAAGCACAACCGTGCACAACACTGAATGTGGCTCAAGTCTAATTTAGAGTCATGCTGCATAAGTTGCTAGTTTTCTTATTAAGATTTCAGGTCTCAGTTCAAATGTGGAATGTGTGTGCATTATATGTAATCCCTGGCCTAGGTCATCTACAGAGTGTTGGAACCAGCCATCAGGATTGAGGATCCATACAGCCCGAACATCCAGAGTAGGTCCCACTCACACACACATATTTTAAAACAGCAGCCTTATTGTACACTGCGTTGTAATGGAAAAAGTCAAGGTCATGTTGGACAAACGTAATACCCTGTTCACGTTTCTTTAAATAATATGATATTAAATAATATCAGCTAATAAAGAATTTACTGTGTAGCTAGAAGTTTCCTTAATTTAAGATTAAGAGCTCTGCCTGAGAACAGTGCCTGTTGTAAAAATAACTTATTACGAAATACATCATACTTGTAGTGGTATAAATGAAGCCATAATACAGGAAATCCTACACAAATATCAAAGCAAAACTTATTCTACAGAAAATTCTGTCCTGTTCTTTTGTGAGTCATATTCACATTTGTCAGCATAAATCAAACTCCAACAGGCACATTTAGCTCTTGTTATCCAGCTGTGACACATTACGGACTGCAACAGCCTGTCTCTCTGGGGTGTGAAACATGGCCCCTCATGTGTGGAAGGCATGGCGAGATGTGAAAACCAGCTGTTTCTCTCCCACACAGCCTCGCTGTCCGAGCCCTCGTGTTTAGACTGGCAGGACATGAGAGCTTTTCCCAGAAACTCGCGCTTAGTTTCCAATGCATCCGCAGAGGTTGACTTGTTCTGTTGTTAGATATCTCAATGTAACTGGCCCTCATGTAGTCCTCTGGCCCCTTCACAGCTGAACAATCCATATTTACTGTCTGCTGTTGTCAAGACAATGAATCACCATCCAGCGTAGTTTTGCTTGGGTAGCTTTTTGTTTGTTTCTACATAACTTGAGTGAAAAAAGGGAACTTTTTGCCCTGAGTTTAACCTTCCAGGCAAACTTCCTCTCTTTACAAATTCTGCATCCTTGATTGGCAGGCTGTAACCCCAATCATGACCCCGACTCTAATCTTAACCGTCTACAACCTAAAGCATTTGACTGGCAGAGCCTTTTGTGGATTATACACAGCCTTACAGGAGGCATGTCAAGGAGGCTCAGTAGGGAAGCGCTAAATTATTTCTGTCTAGCATTTCCTAAACGTGGTAGCATTACAAATTTTATACAACTAACTTCAGATCAACTGTGCCCTGCAGCAGCACTTCATTAACAATACTTCCAAATATTATTTTATAAACATGTTAGGAATTAGCCTTGAATTGGAAAACATAAATGGAAAAAGAAATTTCATTTAAGTTTGTTATTTGTTATATTACCAAAAGTATTTGTGCAGAAATGTTCATGGTTATTCGTATTGAAGGAATTGATGCATTTGTTAAAAGGAAAACTAGGATGGCATTTTCAGTTGCAGTTTTTGTCAACAGCACCAAGAAATGTACTGTTGACTTGTCTCTCATACATTTACAAATAGTATACATCATAATTGTATACGATTTGCTACTTATTTAATGATTAATATTTTCCCTTTTTTAATGATAGAGTTGAATATGGTCAAAATTAGGTGACAATGTGATCAAAGTTCTCAATTTTTAAATGCAATTTCAGCTGCGATAGCGACTTGGGTTAAGGGATGCCAATGGTGGGCTGTCAGAAAATCATGGTCCCCGAAGGGTGAATCCCAATGACTTTTTATTTTGTCCAGTACTATGGTTTATGAATGCCTGCATAACGAATTACTTTCCCATCAGCTTCAGCTGTAAATTGTGTTTATTGGTAATTAGCAAATGTTAGCATGCTAAAATGCCAAACTAACATGGCAAACATAAATAAATGAATAAATAACTAATAATAATAATAAATATTACCCGCCAGTCATCAGCATGTTAGCATTGTCATGAACATGTTAGCTTGCTGATAATAGCAGTGCTGTGCCTCACATGGCTGTAGACTCTCCTTCTATATATAAAGTATATACAAGTATATTATAAAGTAATACAAATTTTGGCTGTGATTTTTGAAGTTTACATGGGGAACATTATACTTGCTTAACATCAGCATGTGACGTTAGCATTTAGCTCAAAGCCCCACAGCCTCACAGACTGTTGTTTTTTGTGTGTGCCTGTTTTTGGTCTTCCAGAAGTCTCTATAGTCATCATGTGGGAAAAACACTGATTTCGAAATTCAGTTTTAAAGTGTCAAAAATACTGTGTTCAAAACACTACCTCTTTCTCAGCTCTCTGTGCATGTTCGGTTAGACAGAGCTGGTAATACTGTATATGCCAGTCTCTGCTGTTTGGCTTCTGCAGTTGCTGCAAGCTGATCTAGAGGACTGTTCTCCAGTCTGCTGTTACTAGATGAGGATAAACAGACACTGTCATAGTGTAGTGGAGCTGGAGGGATTAGCTCTTGTCTGTCAGACTGGGATTCTATTACTGTAGATAAAGCCGGCGGGGTAAGGTCAGAGTTTGAAAAATCCTTCCTTGAACCATTTCATCCGCTTTAGTGTAACACTGCTGCTTTAACTCCAGCAGGAGTTCAAATGACTGGAAACTCAGGAAGCTAAAAGTTTTTAAATGCTGGTCATGACAGAGATATTTCCTTTTTTGTGGGGAAGAGCAGTTTGGAAAGCACGCTCAATGCAAACTGAAGTTGCGCTGATGCTAAATTATGAATGTTCATGATCATCATAATTATAATCTTCATGTTCATAATGATGGTGATACGACTTTATGCTAAAAATTACAATTTTCTGCCTCACCTACTAATCAGAAGCGTAGACCTGTTTTAGAATTCCACTAGGCCCATATGAGAACCAGTGTTTTTAAAGTCTGTAGTATCGGTTATAATTTGTATAGACTCTGTGTCTACTGTTAGTGTTACTGTAAGTCATAGGCAAATGTCTTGTGCTGTTGGCATGGGAAAGTAGCCCCTCTGGAAGCAGAGCAGCTCTAGTAATTTTATGTCACACATAAGGGAAGAAGTGTTAAGTGTGTCGACATGCATGTATGTTAGGTACACATGCATTAGTTTCTAAGTGTGTGTGTGTGTGTGTGTGTGTGTGTGTGTGTGTGTGTGTGTGTGTGTGTGTGTGTGTGTGTGTGTGTGTGTGTGTGCATGTGTGTGTGTGCGCACGCGTGCGTGTGTGTGTGGGTGTGTGAGTGTATTGATTGCTGCTGGTGAACAGCTGGACTGTAACTGCTGGACTGTTCCAGCAGACTGACATGGTGATAAGACAGGCAATTCCCTCTGGAAAAAATATATTCCATCGTTCTCCCAAGTAAAAACTGTCTTCACACTATTTGAGAGCAAAAAGAGGCAGGATGTGGGAAGAACCATTTCAACACCAAGTCCCATTATTGTCCATCATTTTGAGATTTTCCAAATTTACTTGGAAGCCACAAATGTCATTTAGATGGTGTCTTGCTTTTATAATTCCCTTACTGTTAGTTTCAAGAGGAAATTGATTTGAATATATGAAGACACTGTTCAGTATGGTTAAAGGCACCTCTGAAATCAACGACCTGACCGTTTACAGCAAATGGTTACACAGGTAGTTTAGTGGAAAAGGCTCTGCTCTTTGAGCGGCTACCAAAAAATCTGAATAAGTATTCTGCCCCCTTAAATAAACACATCTATGAACATTTAATATTTTTAGTTAAATCAACAATAACAAAACATACAGCCCATATGAATATATGCATGAATATGATTGGATGTTGCTCCTCAGCTGATAGCCACATCACTGATGAATGAGCCAGTGATTGTGGAGCATGAATGAAACAGCCGATGCTAATCAGGTAATGCAAGCACACCTGCTCCACCTGAACCAACAATAATGACATTCCCCACAGCCTGAGCTGTACAATTTGTTACAAAGGTCGGAATACACACTTAACTAGGATGGTGAGCATGGTAAATATTATACGAACTAAACATCAGATTATAACATTGTCATTGTGAGTATATTAGCATTTAGACTTTAGCTCAAAACACCACTGTGCTGAAATGCGGCTTCACAGAAGCACAGTGAAAAAGTGAACCTATCAAGTTAACTTTTTTTCCTAGTCTGTCTTAAAATGCTGATATGCCCATATGTGTAATAAAAAGAGTTATAGGTCGCTGTGAAGAGATCTCCTCCTAAAGCTATTCCAGCTTAAGAGATAGGGTACAAAACTCTCACTCTTAAGACTTCATTCAGTGAAGAAATATATTCTGAAGTTCAGCGGAAATGAATACAGTATGAGACTTCTGCAGTCTGTAATAGTCGAATTAAGTGGGATCAAATTCAGTCACAGTGGTGGGATAGTAACACAAAGTTGGTTCTAAAATGACCATCACTTTGGAAGAGACCCCCTTGAATTATGTAACTCAGACTGCTAATGCTATTCTTTCTTTGATCTTGTTTATATATGGCGACTGATCTGGTACTGCATGTACAATTATCAAAGATATATGGTTTTCCAAAGATTTTGATGTATGAAAGATAATTAATAGAGGCTGTTTTAAAAGTGATAAAATAAAAATTTTACATTTCTCTGCGCTTTTATGTAAGTACACCTTATGAAATGGTGAAATTGCTTACGAGATGAAAACAATTAACGTGTCATCAGGATTTAAACTACCCCTCCTAAACTATGCCTTCCACTTTCTCTTGTTGTCCAACCCAGTTTGTTTCATGTAACCTCAAGGTGCCTCAAAATTCGTAGGACTAACTAATCCTCAAACCATCAAAGATCATTGACTGTTGTTCCCCCATAATGCTTTGCCCCACAGCTTTGTCACGCTCCACTGGCCCTGACTTCCTATTGCTGGGGCAAAGGTGCTTTTGTGCAGTTCTGTGTTTGGGGTTTACCATCAGTTAAATCGCTTTAACCCACCGACTTGTGGGACAGTCCATCAAAAGGGTACCAGCCTTTGTATAACAGTGGACTTAAATTAAACTCCAGCGTCCACGTGTAGAGATACCTAAGTCTGAGTGTCTGCATCCTGTTCCTTCCCCACTTATTCTGTTCATGTCTTCATCCCATCAGACCAGCTAAAGATCACCAACTTGAGAGTGAACTTCACCAAACTTCATACGCTGGGAGACAACCTGCTGGACCCCAGAGCAGAGATAAAAGAAAAGTATTACTACGCCATATATGAGCTTGTCGTACGCGGAAACTGCTTTTGCTATGGCCACGCCTCGGAGTGCGCCCCCATCAAGGGCATCAGGGATGATATAGAAGGAATGGTGAGTGATGAGAATCACTTACAGTATAGACCTTTAACTAGAAGTACCGCCCTCCAGTTTTCCTTCTGTAATCTCTAAAGCCTTCGATGCCCATATACCGGTAACTGGTTTTAATGTTGTGGCTGATCGGAGTAGATTGCCGTAACTCTCCTTCCCTCTCGTCTCTTTTTAAGGTTCATGGCAGGTGTGTGTGTAACCATAACACCAAGGGTTTGAACTGTGAGCAATGCAATGACTTCCACAACGACCTGCCCTGGAGACCAGCTGAAGGACGCAACACCAACGCCTGCAAGAGTGAGTACAGAAGCGACTGCGTAGTGTAGTGCTTTATCTCTAAACATAGTTAGCCAAAAAGTATTAATGCAAAAAGAGGTTACATGTATTGCTACCTTTTAATTGATTATTTATCAGCAGGGTAGTGTAACTACAACACACAGTGGGCTGACATTTTGGGGTATATACACCTCTAAAAATATAACCCTAAGCTGCTTACACATCTGCCTGTGGACAGTAAACACTTGGACAGAGTGGCAAAAACAAAATAACTTTATGTCAGCAGTGACTAATCTGTTTGAAATAATTATCTGTTTTGTAGAGTGTAACTGTAATGGCCACTCAAACCAATGCCACTTTGACATGGCGGTGTATTTGGCCATGGGTAACGTCAGCGGAGGAGTGTGTGATGACTGTCAGCACAACACCATGGGACGCAACTGTGAGATGTGTAAACCTTTCTACTACAAAGACCCCATCAAGGATATAAGGGACCCACGAGTCTGCGTAGGTGAGTGCGTGTTCATGTTCCTTATTGGAGAATATCTAAGAACAAGTACTAATAGAAGAAAATGTGTGCAACTTCTGTCAGCTGCTTTTATTGCTGGAAAATTGAAGGGTGGGGTGCAGAGGAATAGACATGAGGCAAAGATAACGCATGAGGTGAAAGGGACCACAACTGGAGGTCAGTTATTGTAGTTTAGCCGCACCTGTCATCACGGTCAGTATCTGGAGCCGCAGCAGTGCATGTCACACATAGCTCATGAAGGCAATTAGGGCATTTCAAAAACCTGATGGTGCAATTTCAGACTTATAATCAGTAAAATCGGAACACACAAACAGACTCAGGAACGCCTTTAGGGAATTTCTTTAAATTTGGCACAAATGTTCATTTGGACTCAAGGAAGAACCAATTAGATTTTGATGGTCAAAGGTCAAGGTCACTGTGACCTCACAAAACACTTTTTGGCCATAACTCAAGAATTCATACACTAACTATGACAACATTTTACATAAATGTCTAGTAGGATAAAATAATGAAGTAATGAAATTTTATCCAAAAGGTCAAAGGTCAACTTCACCATAACATTATAATGTTCTGCAAAAACACTTTTATGGCCGTTATTCACCACCATAATTGAAGAACAAAAGGGGAGATTGTGACCATATTTCACATTTGCTCGGATACCGAGTTGGTGGCAGTAATCTTGGGTGCCCCCTGAAAACTGTGTTGATTATATAGATCTTCTGTTCTGCCAGGTTGAAGATGTGTGTGAAGCATCACAGAATTTGAATTGAATTGGAATTTGTGGCTTCTTTGCAGCAACATCCATATTTGAAGCATTGTGTACTGTCGTGGCTACAACTTTGTGTTCTATCAGAATCAGCTTTCCACAACACACTGTATGAACCTGGACAGGCATGGATGTAAATTGGGACTTCACTAGTTGGTGGAGGCATACAACCATGTGGCAGTAATTCTAGTTAGATTCAGTGTGACCGACACTTTCTTAGGAATCGTTATCCCTAATGTCTAGTGGGAATAAACATCCATAATTTGGCTTAGAAATCACAGACAAGATGCTCCTCATAACTCCAGAAATTTCATGAGAATCATCACATTTTTAAGTTTTCTTCAGTATCAAAGTAATCCAGTGACAGTTGTCTGTGCCTTCATGGGTACATTGCAAACAGGAACTGCTAATAGCCTAATGGCATATTTTTAATGGTGACAAATTGCCAAAATGTAAACAAATATAGACCAAGAAAAGGTATGTCAAGATTGACTTTTGCACATACTTACAAAATTTTGGGCTGATAGAGCATTTCTAACCTCATCAAATGGATCCTGAGAGCTGACAGGCTGATTACAGTCATGATTTTTGTAGAATATACAAATCATTTTAGAGACTATTACAGGCATTGCAGCCATTTAAAGCAAAAGTCTGACATTTTGGAAAATACCCTTATTTGCTTTCTGGCAGAGAGATTGAAGAGGAGATCGATGACACTCTCATATCTGTCCATTAAATGTGATGCTAAAATCAGCAGCCGATTAGCTTAGCTTAGCATAAAGACAGGAAGCAGGGGGAAACAGCTGGCCTGGCTCTGAAGAAATAGTGTAGACCACAACGCCTCCTGAAACAACAAATTGTTCTTTTTTTTTTTTTTTACACTTTTTACAGATTAAACAAACAAGAAATAACATGTTTGTGAGATTTAGATTTGATGGTCCAGGGACTTTTTTACCATTTAACAGAAGCATCTTCTCATCTAAGTTTCCACCAGAAAGTGAATAGGGGTATTTCCTAAAATGTCAAACTACTGTATTTCCATAATTGTTGTATCTGTACCGTAGTACCAACTATAGTTGAAATGCCGTCAGATTTTATGAAATTATTAGGGGTTCATATGTACATCACCCAAATTTTGCTGCAGTTTGCAGTTTTCTGTTGAATTTTAGGAGTTGCAGCAGTCTTTGTCCCTGAGGCCACACCTACCGGATTTTGGCAAGATGTGAAAAAAGTTCATTACAAAAAATTCAGAAAAAAAGACAGAAATGTGGGCCTATACTGATAGATCCATCCTGATCCAGGAATCAACAGAATTTTCTTCTGCACCTCATGGCTCACAGGCTAATAGTCAAAATGTAAAATGTTTAAAAACTGGCCACACATGTGTAGCATGTGCGCTATCCACACTCCCATAGAGCACCATTCAAAAAAAGTGTTTTTATATCAAATTATTTCTTTCTTTAATAGGATCCCAGTTAGAATTATTAAGAGAGCGGATATTCTTCCTAAGGCCAGTCACATACAAAATTAACAGACAGCATAAAATAATATTCCAACACATCATAACACAAGCTCACAACACACAAAACTAGGTAAACTGAACTGAGTATAGATATGCATCATCTAACTTCTAATGCAATAAAACTTGCCCCCCCACCTATCTGTCCCACAGCTTGTGACTGCGACCCGGATGGTTCTCAGAATGGGGGGATGTGTGACAGCCACACCGACCCTTCCCTTGGCATGGTGGGCGGTCAGTGTCGTTGCAAGGCCAATGTCGAGGGGCCGCGTTGCGACAAGTGTAAAACAGGCTTCTTTGGCCTGAGTGCTGACAACCCTCAGGGCTGCCAACGTGAGTACATTCTCTGTCATAGCTCTCTGTTATAACATGAAATAATGCAATGACTCAGTTTGTCCACTCTGAGATGAGTGTTTAGTCGCCCACAAGCAGGGGGTATGTTAGGGATCAAGTCAGAGGTTATTCAACAATTCCAAAAATAGTTTTATATTTTCATATTGCATTTATACATTCATATAACCCAGCAAATAATAGTTTATGATGAAATTGGTTATCATGCTCTCCATAATAATGGTGATATATAAAAAATGTTGCATAGAGACCTGATGCTCTATTATTAATGATGTTTTAATGTTGTATAATGTCATATTTTCATCTGTATTGTCCTTTACTGCCATATCCTGGACTGCTGTTCAGTTTTAGCAGCCTTTTAGGTGAATTATCTCGAAATAAAAACAATAATTTAAATATTTTCAGCCCTGACTAGTTTCTGCAGGCCTTCCTCTCAGGCTGCACAAGACCCCAATAACTTCCACCAGGGGGACAGTGCAGGTTGTGTGGCCTGAGAGGTGAAACGCAAGGCAAGAAAAAGTCTGCAAATACCCCACTGCTGCTCATAAAGCGTATTGGCATGTTATCATATTGATCAGATCATCTTTGTCCTCTGATATGTTCTGCCTGAACAGATTAATGGACAGTTTAAAGGGATTTCAGTAAAATATTCAAACTAAAAAATATAAAAGGGGTGTGAGGGGGACATGTCCCCCACATCTGCAGTTGAAAGCAGGCCCTTGCCTCCTAGGCTTTGATACTTGATCACATCGAAATAAATATCAAATTATGCCTGACAGCGGAGACAGTATGTTTTCAAATGATTTATTTACTCATCGCTACTTTTCAGTGTGCTGTAGTAACTAGTTATTTTTCTGTGAGAAACCTCATCAATTTTGCCCTCCACCCTGTGCCCCCACCCTCCAGCCTGCTGGTGCGACCATAGAGGAACCGTGTCAGGGAGCGCCCAGTGTGACCCAGTCAGTGGAGACTGCTTCTGCAAGCGTCTGGTCACTGGACGCAGTTGTGACCAGTGTCTGGTGAGACATTGCAAAAAGACTTGTCTTTTTTGGCTTGACTTTTGTTTTCTGGCTCAAATGGAAAATCTCACATTTTCTTTCATTCTATTTTCTGTTTCTCTGTCTCTCTTTCCCCCTTACTCATTCTCTGCCCCTGCCCAAAAGTGCTATTGGTGGTAATGTGACAGTGAACAAAATACCCTCACATATATTTCTGTTTTCCTTGCTAACCTTTTTTGCTGATGTTCTTAATCATGGACAACACTGTTCCCATGTTCTGGTCTGGTAGTCTCTTTTTTTACCACTTCTGCCTGTTTAGTGATGATCAGTGGTGATCACCTAATTCATCTAATTCAACCTCTTGTCAACAAAACCTACTCAGCCAGGAATAGTATAGGCAGGAATTTGACCTCCTACTTGGGCTCAGTGTCTAAATTTAGCCCAGGGATTTGAGGCTTGTCCGGTTGGTGTGGCTTACAGCAGGCCTAAAATGGTCAGGGCCTGGACCTGGTGGGAAAGCGGCTCCTGTCGTCCGACAACCAGTGAAGCCTCATTTTAGAAACAATAACGTCAACAGTGGAAATATTATAATAAATTTACTGAAGAGAAAACGTACCTCACCATCACGGTGGTCAAACTGTATTTAAATAGAAGTAATATTAGCATTCTTAATACACTCTCACACATAAAAAGATGTGCCTCACCGAAGATTAACATTTAATGTCGTCATTGCCTTAGTGTTTCTCTTGTTAGTTTTCCAAATAGCTATCAAGTCTAACAGACTAGTGAGGAAAATAATCAGGTGCTGACCAGTATCACTGAAGATGGATGGATGTTAAGGTTCTGTCTACAGATTTGAACTGGATGCAAATACAGTATAAAAATGACGTGAATCTTATATAAAGCTAAGGGAGAAACCACAAAATTTCGCAAAGTACAAATACATCAGCTAAACATATACAAGATAAAAATTGAAATGGCTGAGAACAAAAATACCCCAAAGCTATGACTGTTATTTTATTGGATTAGAGAGCTAGATACAGTATGTGTGACTCACACACAGCCATGACAGTCAAACTGCTGTGGAAGTTCCCCTCAGTCTATAAATGCCTGGAGAGTCATGCATCACGTCTGTCTGGAGCTAACCGTTGGACTGTCCTCTTCTGTGTCTGTCTGTCAATCACCCTATCCTTTGTCTGTCCTCCTGTGTTTCTAGCCAGAACACTGGGCACTGAGCCACGACCTGAATGGTTGCAGAGGCTGCGAGTGTGATATCGGAGGAGCGCTGGACAATCAGTGAGTGGTGCTGTAGCTTCACTTTTTGAGTCATACATCAAGTCTGAGGCTGTTACAAATTATATTACACAGCATGGAGGCTCCTTTCATATGTTTTTGTCTTGACACAACATTCAGAAACTGATTACTATCCCCAAAGTAACAACTGCAGCTTTGTGTACTCAGATTTATTGGCCTCCGCTTTACCCTGGGAGCATTGTTAATGTTAATTAATCTTCTGTGTCAATAGCAGTCGACATCCTACATTAAAACACCTAATTAGTCACCTAATCTTAAACAAACATTGATGGTCCCCAGTGGGTGAATCATAGTGACTTTGGTGATCCCCTGACTTTTCCTGTAGTGCCACCAGAATTTAAAAGTGAGCTGATTTAAACTGCAAGTTGTGTTTTCAGTATTCTTAACACCGTCATTTTTAGCTTTCACCTGTCATATTAGCAGCACATGTCACAGAATTTTAAGCTCAGTGGATGGATGTTTCTTGCCAAAAGGCACCCTGGGAGTCATAACATTTACCTCCACGTCTTTATGTACACAAGCTTGTAACTTTGACTCTTCATTAAAGAACCAGATATTTTCTAATGGAATTCTAAATCTCTTGTACTGATGATTCAACCAGGAAGGAGTCATGTCAATCCAAGCTGTAGAAGTTCTCCAACTGTGACTCACGTAACTTTGTCTGCGGGAAAAATGAATGGGAGTTTTACCTCCAGGCCCAGGGGCAAACGAAATAACTCATACTGAATACTTGAAACTCATACTTGAAACTGTTGGATGCATTGCCATGAAATTTGGTACACACATTCATGTTCCCCCCAAGATGAACTGTACTTTGGTCATCCCTTCACTTTTCATCCAGCACCGTCATCAGGTCAAAAACTTAATTTGTCCAATACTTATTGGTTACTTATGAGTAACCTGAAAAACTAATGACAAATGTTAGCATGCTAACATTCTAAACTGAGAAGATGAACTTGGTAAACAAATACTTGCAAACATTAGAATGTTAGCATTGTCACTGTGAGCATGTTAGCAGGTTGATGTTTGCAATGTCTGCTAACATGCTCTTTTTGGGAAGTGTAACTTCAATCTGAGATTCAGACGGGAATTATTTGTCTTCTCTGTAGCTGCTCCATGGAAAGTGGTCAGTGTCGCTGTCGCAGTCACATGACAGGACGCCAGTGTACACAGGTGGAGTCTGGATATTTCTTCATGGCTCTGGATCACTATCTTTATGAAGCTGAGTTGGCCAAAATGGGACAGGTGAGCCAACCTGTGTTCTTTATCGGCACACATTTGTATTGGAGTGATTCTGTGGCTTTAGTATGGAAACACAATGAAAAATATATCTGAATATTCTCAGGGCTGTGTGCTGGAGACCAGGGAGCACCAGTCGGGTCGCCCTGCAACCTGGACGGGCATTGGGTTATCCCGGGTACCTGAGGGTGGCACCCTGGAGTTCCTCATCAGTAACATCCCTTACTCCATGGAATATGACTTGCTTATTCGCTACGAGTCACAGGTCTGTGTTTTTGTGCATGTGCATTTGTTATCATCCCTGGTAGTAAACTCCTCAGATCAAAATGAAACACTAAAAGGAACAGTTGAAAATTTTTGTGAAATATTTTTATTCTCTCTTTCGCTGAAAGTTCGATGGGAAGATCAATACAACTCTATCGATACCACCTCTAAATTATGTATATTTCACATATTAATCATTTTCCAAAAGATTTGGATTGATTTCCTATCTTTAAGTCCAGACAGTTTTTACTTTGTCCTCTTCGCCTTTTCATACTTATATTTCATGATCATTATGCTTTTGGCGGCATTTTGTCTAGATGCCACGGGACTGGGAGGAGGTGCGAATAACCGTGATCCGTCCAGGGCCAATTCCTACCAGCAGCCCCTGTGGAAACACCATCCCAGATGATGACAGACTCACTTTCTCCCTGCCGGCTGGAGCCAGGTCTGTAGCTCAGACACACACACGCACACACACACACACACACACACACACACACACACACACACACACACACACACACACACACACACACACACACACACACACACACACACACACACACACACACACACACACACACACACTCAAACATACAGAATCGCTGAATGTAAACTGTGTGCTAACCCTGTTTGTTCCAGGTTTGTGGTGATTCCTCAGCCTGTGTGTCTGGAGAGGGGTGTGACTTACAGCCTCCGCTTTGAGTTCACACGCTATCAGGATGCCAACAGTATCCTTAACGGAGCAGCCAACGCTGTCCTCCTTGTGGACTCAGTGAGATTCTTTTTCCAGGCTTCTAAGCATCTGACTCATGAATAAATTGTAGTTTTCATTCCACACACAAACATCTCCCTCCTTTTCATAAATTCCTGTTTTTCTGCTCCAGATCGCTTTGATGCCACGCCACTCCTACATGGAGATGTTCAACGCAGGGGATCCAGCCTCGAACAGCAGGAAGCAGACCTATGAGCGGTACCGATGCCACGACGGGGCGAAGAGTGTGGCCCGCCCACTGATGAGTGACACCTGTGCCAAGCTAATCACCAGCATGTCGGCCATCATAAATGATGGGGCTCTGCGTGAGTGAAAGAAAGGGCTTATTAAATGCTTCTGCCTTGTTTGAGTGATGTTTATATTGTTCACAATGCAGGAGGCTGCAGGGTGACATGACCCTTTCCCTGATGTCTAACCTCCCCTTGGAGATTATTAGGATCAGTGAAATTAACATTATTAATTAAATTTTTGACATGGAATTTATTTATTCATAGAGATTTCTTCAGATTTTTTTCAATTTACTGTTTACAAGATCATGTATTTGTTCACTGGGCATCAACTTGGTATTGAAATATATGGTATTTATGGCAATAGATATGTTTTTAGTATGGAAACCATAACCAAGCCAGAAGTTGAAAGATTCACAGGGATAAAGCACGAAGCTTCTTAGGTTCGAACTGAGGCTCTAAAAGATGTTTTCTCTATCACATCAATTCCAACTCCCATAAGCCAAATAGGCTGTTGCTTAGCTGTTAGCTGTTGTTCAGCCCTCAGCGCTCTGTAGGTTAGTCCACATCATGATTTGAATCACGGAGTAATGTGTGGAGTGCTGTGGTTACAGGACCACAAGTTGTGAGTTCTGACAGTCTGGTCATTTGCGATCACCACAACTGGACCCATGAAAGGGAAACAGCTGATGCAAGCTGGACTTCCTCCTTTGCATAATGCAGGACAAAACACAGCACTGAGGGTGCAGGAGCTGCCGATGAGAAGGAACGTCTCTTGGGAGTTAATGCTACCATTAGCAAGCTAGGCTAATCAGCCCCTACTTTATGAGCGGAATGCTAAGTGTGCACGATGGGTCCTCTCAAATGTTGAGTGTTGTAAAGGGGGCGGACATATACAACATGGTTACTAATGGTCAATAACAGTTGAATGTTGTTGAAAATGTCTCAGTGTTCCGGGATATACAGTAGTGCAGCCAGTAGCACACCACAGAAGTTGATAGCATGTTGATCGCATGGGTCTCAGCCTTTCAAGCCTGCCAGTCAACAGGCTTGGAAGGGGAACAATCGTTGTTTGACTTAAAACTGTAAAGCTGTGCAACATACTGTACGTGAGTGACCTGTAAAACTAGTAATTAATCATATGGATATTTTCAGTCATCAGCCTTTATTAGTTCCTTTTATGCTCAATGTCGTTGTGGAGGATGTTCCCATATGTTAGGGTTCAGTGACTTCATGCCTGTGCTTCTCTGTCCTCCTCCAGCATGTAATTGCGACCCTCAGGGGTCCATCAGCTCCATGTGTGATGTCCGCGGGGGGCAGTGTCGCTGCAGGCCCAATGTGATTGGTCGACGCTGTGGACAGTGTGCTCCGGGAACTTATGGCTTTGGACCCTCAGGCTGCACAGGTGAGAAACTCCATATACAACTCCAGTTTTTAAAACTCCGGGACTTCTCATTTTCACTTGAGATCCAGACCTGTTTAGGTAGGATACTGTATGATGCAACATAACAACATTTTCCATTTTTTAACACCACTCAATTAGTTGGATTTTCCCGACTAATGTTTAAACTTTCCATGGAAGGGCTTAGTAAGTCCTGTGCTAAAGTACACACAGTACAACAGCTAATAAAGCAGTTTCACTAGAACTTATATCAAATCTCTTTGAGTTTGCACACTATGGACATTATTGGTGCTCAGTTTTATTCTTAGATTTTATTCTTTCATTGTATCTTTTTTTCTATTTAATGAAAATGGCATAAGTCCGAGGACTATGCTGAATTTACATATTCAGTTGTACACCTGTACATGTGCAGTCCTTTTGATGAGTGAGAGTCTATGCTGTTGGCGCCCTCTACCGTCTCCAGTGTACAACTGCAAATCCAAAGCCCCCTAAAATTATTTATTTTCATCCCTCTTTTCTCTTCCTCCCTTTGATTCCATCTCCTCTCCTCTTCAATTTACTTCCTCCCATTATCCTCTGCTCCTTACTATACCTCCTCTCCAGCCTGTGCTTGCAGCTTGGCAGGCTCCGTGACTCGACTCTGTGACAAGTTCACTGGCCAATGCCAGTGCCGTCCGGGAGCATTTGGTCAGCACTGCGACGGATGCCAGGCGGGTCACTGGGGTTTTCCCAGCTGCCGACCGTGCCAGTGTAATGGACACGCAGACCAGTGCGACCAGAGGACCGGAGCCTGCATCAACTGCAGGGACAACACTGGGGGAGACAAGTGTGACAGGTGAAGCTCCAGTATGAGGCTGATCGAGCTGCACGGGATCAGGTTCAGTTTAAACATAAGATAGTGGTTTGGTTTGGTTTGGTTCATGTGTTATGTGTACATACATAATGCAAAATATGAAATAAAACAAAACAAACTATACATAACATGTAACACAAACAATGTGTTATGCCTAGAAGTGGAGCATAACACAGCATTAAAAACTCCCCATCATGACAACGGCAGAGACTCTGCTAACCTTCTGCTACATTACAGACTTAAGTGAAAGTTGTGAAATGCAGAGTTAATTTAAGTAGATGTTACTCATTATACAAATAGTACCTTTTTACTAAAATACTAAGTACATTCACCTATTGAACATCTCTCCTGTTCCTTTAATAAAACGTACACCTGTTTTTAAAATTTTAAGAGATTCTTAGTATCGCACATCATCTGGTAAGTTGTTCCACATTTTGGCCTCTACACATCCTAAAGAACCATGTCCATAATTTTGACTAGTATTAAACCTATACTCGTCTCCAGTACACTCAAACACCTGTTAATAGTCTGGTTCCTGGCCATTTAGGCATTTATACATGTGACCTGCTGCTACATTCTGACCCCTATTAGCATTATTTAATGATTTTAATTATTGAAAATATTCTTTGCTTAAATTGACTCTTTTCCTGTGATAAAAATGTAACCTTTGTACAAACATTCTATTTCAATCAGACAGGCTTAAGTGGCCTAATTTTTTAACTGTCATATGGATATGAGGATAAAGACATGAATTTAAAGTTAGTTAAATAAAGGTTTGTTGTATTGATGGAAAAAATTCCTCAGTCCTCAGTTGATATTGGCCTGGTCACTTTAAAAGTCACTGTGAACACTCCTCTGATCATACAACATTCTATGCATACTTATACTTAGCTATCAATCACATTTACAGTTACAGTTCACATGGACACTTGAATATTACTCAAATTATTACTCTAAATTGAAAAATAGTATATTTTTGTTTTCTAGTTATAGAACAGCTGTACTCTGCTTGTATAATTAGTGTCACCTTTCACTGTGCCATTTACCTGAGTTAAATCCTTTGTCATCTCTGTAGGTGTGCAAATGGCTACTATGGTAACCCAGTTCTGGGCATAGCATCCAGTGGTCAGTGTCGTCCGTGCCCCTGTCCAGACGGGCCCAACAGTGGACGCCACTTTGCTGCATCTTGTTACCAAGACAACCGTAACAGACAAATTATCTGCAATTGTAACCAGGGCTACACAGGTGAACTTTTTATTATTATTAATGTAATGTTACTCTGTCTCTATTTATCTCCTTCTTTCCTTCTTGTTCCACCAATGCTCGCTTTCTGCTATGTTTCTCCTATTCATTGTCAGCAAGAGATGCTGATGAAATTATTGGCATGTCCAAATGTGTGTGTGTCTGTCGTGACAATGAGTTCCACATAAATGGTAAATGGTTAATGGACTGCACTTATATAGCGCTTTTCTAGTCTTATCGACCACTCAAAGCGCTTTACACTACTGCTGCATTCACCCATTCACACACACATTGATACAGCACTCTTTTCTGTACATACTGCACTTTCTACACACACACACACACACACACACACAAACACACACACACATTCACACAACGATGATATATCTGGGGCAATTTGGGGTTCAGTATCTTTCCCGAGGACACTTCAAAATGCGGACTGGAGGAGCCAGGGATCGAAACACCGACCGTCCGGTTAGTGGACGGCCCGCTCTACCTCCTGAGCCACAGCCACCCCACATAGAAAATCCATTGTGACTGAAGAACCTGACACTGTAAATACCTGTCAAACCTGTTCCACACCTGAACAGATGCATAATAATGCTGCATCATAGTGCTTCTCTTGATGATGGACTTTGTGTCCGTGTTTGAGTTTTAAAACATTACTTCAAAAACACACAAAAAAAACAAAAATTAATTGTGTCTGTGATGTGGCACCTCAGGGCCTCACTTTAAGCTGATACCTTTTATTTTAAAAAAGAGAAACTAAATAGGGACATTTCATCTCACTTAGTATCAGTGCATTAGTAGTTTTGTTTTTTAACAGACTGGAGTTTTGTCTAAAGACAGAGCAGGTGTTACAGTATTAATAACCTCTGTGATTGATATGAACTTCAAACAAGACTAAGAGTCTACAGTCACAGTAGGCAGCTCTTTGAGACCTTACTTCAGCCCAGCAATGCTGTGAGCTCAGTCCAGATGTCAGCAGGCCAACATGCTCACATTTTTCCAATGTTCTCCACAATCTTATTTTTGTGCGTTATCATGCTGTACTTTGTGTTTTGTGCTACTTAAGACCAAATACGAAGTATAGCTGAAGCTGATGGGAATCTCGATAGTTTTCCAGGTATTTGGTCATAAACCAAATTTTCACCTGATGATGGCACCAGATAGGAAGTAAAGGAATCCTCAGGGGGACATGAGTGTCTGAAACCAAAAATGTCAACCTCATGTTGGCGCAAGAGGAAAAGTCAGGGGATCACCAAAGTCAGTAGGCTTCATCCTCTGGGGACCATTAATGTCTGTACACAACTTCATGGCAATCCATACAATAAGTTTTGAGATATTTCAGTCTGGCCTGACTGACTAACACTGCCAACCCTAGAAAAAACTGTTGACAGTCTCATCAGCCTCAGCTGTACTTGCTGACATTCGCATTTAGCTCAAAGCACTGCTGTTTTTAATACAGCCTCACAGAACAGGTGCTTAGATACTTTTCATATGGAACAAAATGTCACAGGGTCAAAATGGTCAAAGGGAAATGTTTGACCTGATGGTGGTGCTAGAGGAAAGGCCAGGAGGTGATCAAAATCATTACGAGTCATCCTCTGGGGACCAGGAATATCCAGGCCACTCTAGCACATCTTTATTATCACAGCATTCATGTTTTTAGTCAGCTAAATCACACTCTGAAGAAATGTGGTTCCTGAAGTTGACCAACTGAGTCAACCACTGAGGTTATTTCCTCCTCCAGAGCAGTTCTGAAAAATGTTAGTAGTAAAACTCCAACCTTTTTTTGGATATAACTCATTTGAGCTAAGGATGATGTTTCTCAGTGGGCCCTGGTCAATGGTAACCTGTGTTATTTCCTCCCTCCCCTGTATTACTGACACAGGGATTGTTAAACGCTCCGGAGTGACCATTTTTAAGCGTGAGTAATCATGGTTGACCCCGTCCCTTCCCTTCCTCCTCCTCCTCCACCAACCCTCCACTTTACCAATCCTACCCATGCATGGCTTCAGCACCGCTCCCATCAATGGTGCTGTGCCACAGTGCACTCCTGCCCATGTGTGAGACCTGGATCAAAGAATAATGTTGAACACTTTCAAAATGCTTCTCTGTGACTCTTTGGCATTAAAGGGACAAATAATTATTAAAAATAAATATTAAAATGATATTTCAAGGGGTTAAATAATTTCAAAACAAGATCTTAACCAGGTCCACATTTATTCAAAATATTCATTCGAAATAAAAAGATGGAGAAAAACATGAGAAAGGTTTATATAGAGGTGTTGGTTGAATCTCGATCTGTTTTTGTTTCCTCTGTTTGGAGTAAGTTGAGTGAATAATGTGAATGAATAATGTTGGGATGTGGTTGAGAGGTCAAATCAGAGAAGGGAGAGAAAATAGTTGTACTGAAACAACAATATAACCGCACAGCCAAGAGAGGCAATCACTTTTTTAACCAGCCTTCAGATAAAGCGCAAATTATAAAATTAAAGGCTACTGACTCTGAAATTTCCACTGTATCATTGTGACCCGTCTGTTAGATAACACGACAAGGCACCGACTTTCAAAAGTACAGGTTGGAGAGGTAGTTCACCTGAAAAACTAAAAGAAACTCTAGCTCACTACATTTATCGTACTTTCTAGCCAAATTTCCCTCCTTCTGCCAACCACTGCTTCTACTTCCCTTTACCGCCCTTTCATTCCTGCCCTCCATTCAACTTTCTCTTTTTTCTATTTCTCTCTCATCTAATCTTCCCTGTACTTCAGCTTTTTTTTTTTGCCAGCACAGCTCTATTCTTTACCTCCCCCCACCTCCTCATTCTTTTTTCTCTTCCTTCTGTGCTCCTATTCTGCTGGAGTCAAATATGCCAAATATTTCTTCTTCTGGGTCCAAATTAAAGAGACACCATATGAGATACAACAGTGAGGGAAAACAGCCTAACTAAATTAATAGTCCAGTACTCTGACTATTGTTGTAGCTGTATAGTACAGTAGCAGTGGTACTGTACCGATGCAGGCAAACATAAAACACAGCAAAGTGTGGGATAATATTGTGCAAACCAGGAAGTGTCCATGATGATTACATTGGTCTCTGTGGAGTTTCTTGAAGCAGATTGAGACATCACGTCATAAACTCGGAGTCTAAATGACTGCTCACTAATGTAATAGTCTGTTATTTAATCAGAGAGATAAAAAAATATGTTGTATGTAATCTGTTGAAGGTGTGATGGAAAACACAGTTAACTAATGAGAGCTGGTTAACCAAACCTCATTGAGTGACGATAAGTAACAAAACTAATTTTAGCAACATACTGTAGTAAGTTGTTAATGTTTGTGCTTTGCAGAGATGGATTAAGCCAAGTCTTAGACAAACGTGTTTTTTTCAGTGGACACGTCCACTGAAGCCATTTTAGTCCTAGTCCAGGACTTGGCAAAATCCAGTTGTATGAGGAGGGTCCTCATTATTTTCAATTACCTGTTGATTCTACTGCTGTGAATTCACAAGCCTCCTGCTTCTTGCTGTTCCATACACCCTAAAAACAGCTAGGGAAATCCTGTAGTAGTATTAATGCTCTTATCATATCTGGTTCCACCACTCTGTTCTGGCTATAACTTTTACTCTCTTTTCTATTTGTTTTTTGTTTTGTTTCTGATCTTAGGTGCTCGATGTGAGGAATGTGCCCCAGGTTATTATGGCAACCCCTCTCAGCCTGGAGGGCGCTGCCGGCCGTGCCAGTGCAACAACAACATAGACATGTCAGACGTGGATGCATGCGACAGGCAGACCGGAGGGTGCAGGAAATGCCTCTACAACACTGAAGGCCCCAACTGTGGCATTTGCAAGAGTGGCTATTTCGGGGATGCTTCCCGACGCAACTGCAGGAGTGAGCAACAAGTTCATTAAAAAACGCCTACAGAAAGATAAAGCATTGGCTTGCATGCTAATGTTGTTTCAAAAAGCAGCATCATGATAATGACATCCTTTTTTTGCCTATTTGCCTTTCAGAGTGCATTTGTAACTTCCTGGGTACTGAACGCAGCCAGTGTATGGAGCGTGAGGACTGTGTGTGCCAGCGCACCACAGGCCAGTGCCAGTGTCTTCCGAACGTCATCGGTCTGACATGTGACCACTGTGCCCCCAACCACTGGAACCTGGCCAGCGGGAGGGGCTGTGAGCCCTGCGGCTGCGACCCCAACAACTCCGTCACCTCCTCATGTAACGAGGTATGGAACATTTTGGATGCATTCATGTTCAAAATGTGAGTACCTTCAGATCCTCATTGACATAAACATAACTGATGTGGCATACTTCTGTTTTTTCACTTTCTATCTTGCAGTTTACCGGTCAGTGTCAATGTCGTGACGGCTTTGGAGGGAAGACCTGCACAGACTGTCAGGAGAACTACTGGGGAGACCCCAGGACACAGTGCAGAGGTTAGAAACGTCAAGACTTGCGTGCTTTTAGGAAATGGCGTAGTAGTTGTTATGAACATAATAAAAAGAAGGATTCAATGCAAAAGTGAAGTGCTCTAGCTGCTCAAACAGAGAGATGGTTGCAGACAGCTCATGTCTGAACAGTGCAAAAAGCATTGTATGCAAAAGGAGCTTGTTTTCACAAACACTAAATCCCAGTAAATCCAGCATACTTTATAAGAAAATGTAGAGCTCCTGGGATTTTTGGGTGGTGTTAAGTCAGCATTAAGTCAAGACCTTGGAACCGGAGGCAACAAAACAAAAATCAAAGCTAAGCCCCTGAAACAGGTAGAGAACAGAATTCATGGCAAAATCTGTAGTCCAGTGCAGGCCCTAATAATTATATACAATATGACTATATTCAGGGGGAATAGGAGATAATCTACAGCTGGCATTCAAATTCTTTATTCCCAGATTTATGTCCTACGTGCATTTATGAGCCTCTTAAATTCTCATATTTCCTTCAAATAGAATGTGTTGCACGTTATTTTCTCAGAATATTGACGACTTCTTGAAATTGAAGAAATATTTGATTATTTGTTTTCAAGATTTATGAAAACAGTTGGTATATGTGTGTATGTGTAAACTATATGTATGTAAAATTTAGGCTTAAATGTTAAGAGGTTGTTCGGAACAGTAACACAACTGCACAGTGGAATCTGTGAGGTTAAAATGCCCTTAAATTCAATAAAAGACACTCTTTTTTTTTGCATTTAACATAGATCCATAAGTGTAAACAAATTTGATGTTTTTTTCAATATAAACTAGGTCGTCTTGTTCTTTTTTCACTGTACAATCCCTCCTTCTTTTTTTTTTGCCCCCTCCAGCTTGTGACTGTGACTGGCGTGGCATTGAGACCTCTCAGTGCAACCGTGTGACCGGCCACTGTGTTTGCCAGCAGGGGGTGTCAGGTGTCCGCTGTGATCAGTGCGCCAGAGGCTTCTCTGGCCAGTTCCCCAACTGTCAGCCCTGTCACCAGTGCTTCGGGGACTGGGATCGCATTGTGCAGGTGCGGTTACATGCAGAAGAGGGGGTCTTATCCTCAGTCAGCAGAACATGTTAAATACTGAATGAGTCAACCATAATCTTCACAATTTTGTCTCATGACCAGGACCTGGCAGTGCGTACCAAGGCTCTGGCAGAGCGTGCCCACGAGATTCAGACCAGTGGGCTTACTGGGGCCTATGAGAAGGCCTTCACAGACCTGGAGGAGAAACTGGCACGAGTTCAGGGAATTGTTAATGCACGCAATGCCACTGCTGCAGCCGTCACTACTCTAATGGAGCTTATTGAAGATCTTAGGTACGGCTAATACATTCCGCTGCATTTGAAGAGTTTTCTATGCAAAAATATTCATCTCCAGTCATTTCTTCTGGTACTCAAGCCAGAATATTCCAGCAGCATTAAGATAATGACACTTGCATTTTTTTCAAAATCACTTATTTGCCCTTGTAGTCAAGAAAAATCTTTTCACCCCAAGAGCAGATTTATTCAATTTGTCGAAGAAAGTGAATTTTAAATCATAGCAGGATTACGGTTTACATCCCACTGCAACTAGTTGTCTTGTCCCATAGAGCGCAGATCGGTGAGACCACCGACACTCTGAACCGTCTGGAGGGAGACCTAACCATCGTACAAGACAGCAACTCCGAGGCAAGCAAGGAGCTGAGTGCTCTGGAGAGAGAGGCTAAGGAACTAAACCTCACTTCAGAGCAGCTACACCGCCAACTGAATATCCTCAAAAACTCTAACTTCCTAGGTGAGAAAAGAGGGAGTATGGAGTTGCTTCCATACTCTAGTTTCATTTCATTTAAACTTCACATTTTCCTACTCAAATTCTTCTCACACGCAGCATCATTATTCCTAAATCTCTCCCCCGTTTCAAAACTCCGTAGCCCGAACATTCCTCAAACTTAATCCAACATCTTTGATTCAGTTTAGTAAGTGAAAATGTACTTTTGTCTCCTCCCTCCTCTAGGTGCGTACGACAGCATTCGTAGCTCCTACAACAAGTCTCATGATGCTGAGCGGCGTGCCAATGAATCAACAACCACCAAGCCCAGCACAGTCAGCCAGTCTGCAGACACCCGCCGCCGCGCTGAGCGCATTATTGCCGCCAAGAAGGACGACTTCAACCGTAAAAATGCAGCTAACAAGCGTGCGCTGGGAGACCTCAACACCAGAGCACAGGGCCTGGACATGCAGAAGATCAATGAGAAGGTTTGATCTTATTCTTTTTTCTTTTTAGCAACTGTTAGCCCCATAAAATTGATCCATGTATACAGCCATAAAAAAGTGGAGATAAGATGAAGGTCAAGATATACTTTAGATGCCACCACTGAGAATGTGCACTGAAGTAGTTACAGAAGCAGTTAAATTAAGAGAGAAAGTGGTTTGAAGTTTTCTGGCTGGTCAGATTGAAAATCCTTTTTTTTTTTTGCTTATTTCTGATATACAACTAATATCCATAGTTGTATGATGGCGTATTAGGACCATTGTAGGTAAAAAATTACTGGATTTTATTCCGAGAAAAAAATCTGAATTTCCGAGATCGTATTATACTTGCAGTGGATGACCTAATCAATTGGATTTAGCAATCAGGAAATACTCTTGATTTTAGCCCAGAATCACCATATTATCATCAGCAGCCAGACTTTGAAGAGACATTGCCGTGAATTGGGCCTATTCAGAAGAAAAGAACACACTGACTTGGATGAGGCGATAGCTTTTGTGCATCAGGAACAGAAACGCAATTGACAGATGCAAGGATATCGCTGGTTACATTTCTGGTGCGATGAGGTTGATCCAACCATGCAAAGTGAAGCGATGCTGTTCACTGCATATTATGTTTTTTCTCTATTACAAAGTAAATTTAGCTTGAGCTTTGGCTAAGGCTAGCCTTGCCTATCTCATTGGTTAGCATTCACTTGATAGTGCGCTCTTGCTTTAGCTGTCTAGTTACTTGTCTCTGTCAGAATTTTACATGACGTAATCACTGAAATTATAAATTTCCATGGGGTAATATTTATTTCTAAGGTAAAAGAGATGCAAAAAAAATCCCATTCTTGTCAATAATAACCAAACGTGTAGTCGTGTTTTGGCTTTGTAGGACAGCAGGGGAGCGAAGTGTGTCAGTCTTACACATACACCTAATAATGCTGATAATACACATACAAATACAAGTACACGTATACCTATCCCAACAGGTCTGTGGCGCCCCAGGTAATGCTCCATGTGGGGAAAGCCCTTGTGGGGGTGCAGGCTGCCGCGACGATGAGGGCAACCGTCACTGTGGAGGCCTGAACTGTAACGGCGCTGTAGCAGTAGCTAACAATGCATTGGAGAGAGCCAAACACGCAGAGAAGGAGCTGAACAAAGCTATGGGAGAGGTGGAGGGACTCTTTACAAAGGTATGTACTGTAGACACATGAGAATAGTTATAGTTTGTATACTTCTAGACTTCATTTGTTTCAGATATATAGCATCACATCTGTTAGGCTAGACCAAATATGGAAGTTTTGTTTTTTGTGTTTTCAACACATTTTTAGAGCTGCCTCTTTGCACCTATATTAAACAGTCATACGGGGAGAAAATAGTTGTAGGGGAGACAGAAAAAGTGTCTTTTGCTATTCTTTTTGTTTTTGAGGGTTTTTTTAAAATGAATTTCTGTCACTGAGTGCCAGCATAAATCTACTCTATATCGTAGACTTTGTCTTTTGGGGGGTGTACTTTACATTACTCTCCTAAAAATGACATTCAGCTTTTGTGTTTTGAGTGTGCAGTGAATCTGCATTCTGGGGCATACATACACTTAGACAAAAAAAGATTTGAGTGAAAAGGGGCACACTAAAAAATCTACCCTGGAACACTTCATCACATAACTAATTATTTGCACTGTTAAGTGACTGAGGGGGGAAAGTAGCAGTGGCTATGGTGAATAAGTTGTATCTGTCAGCCTTTTGTGTCCTCTATAAGCATTTCTGCCTTTCATTCAGGTGGCAGAGGCCAAGACCAAGGCAGAGGAGGCCAAGGGTAAAGCCCAAGCAGCTCTGGACAGAGCCACAGCCACCAAAAACAAAGTGGAGCGCTCCAATAATGACCTGAGAGATCTCATCAAACAGATCAGAGACTTCCTCACTCGTGAGTCTTTAATAAATTCCATTTTTTAAGTTTTCTAGTAACACGTAGAGTAATCATGTTGCCTCTTAATCTAGCCTCCTGCGTCAACCCTGCAATTCTTCATATCCATCTTTCTCTCAGAGGAGGGTGCGGATCCAGACAGCATTGAGGCTGTGGCGAACCGCGTTTTGGAGCTCTCCATCCACGCTTCACCCCTCCAGATCAGACATCTTGCTGATGAAATCAAGGAACGGGTTCGCAGCCTTTCGAATGTGGACGCCATCCTGGCGCAGACGCAGAATGATGTCCGCAAGGCAGAGCAACTGCTGCTGGACGCTAAGAGGGCAAGGTGGTTAAAACAAAGTCAGACTTAAAACAAATGTATTGGTGTGGGATTATTTGTACTAGCAAAGAACATTCCATGTTTATTCATTCTCTCTAAAATCACCCGCTTTCACTATCACTATGTTGTTGTTAAGGCATCGTGCTGAGGGGGTAAAGACCACAGCAGAGACAGTCAAACAGGCCTTGGTTGATGCTAAGACTGCCCAGACATCAGCAGAGAAGGCCATAGCGAGAGCCAAAGCTGACATTGACATGACTGAGACCCGACTGGCACAGGTAACACCAAGAAAATGAAAAACAACACTCAGTTGTGAGTCACATTGATGAGATTAACTTGGCAAAGAGTTTTATTGCCCCATAGTACAAATACCCATATCTATGCTGGTTTTTATGGTTGTTGATTGATGGCAGTCACTCAGTAAGTGTGATTCCATCCATCTATTTTTGTTCACATTCTCACTTCGAGCTTTAAAAAACCTGAGTGGCAATACCTGAAATTTGGGGAAAAAAGTCGCAAAAAAGCATTTATGCTCGGCTGAGGTGTAAAAGTGTCATAAAAACTAAATGCAATCCAGTCCATCATCTCCATCCAGTCCATCAAGTTTGACTGGAGCGCTTTTAATTACCACCATCATCTCGACGTGCCCTCTCTTTCTGCAGTGGTCTAATGGCACCCGACCACCAACTGTTTATCTTGATGTGCGCAACTCCTAATATTCACATTAATTAATGAACACACATAACTTTGCATTTCATTTTGCTGATTTTTCTGGATACTGGCTGGGTGGTCAAGATTTGGCTTTTGGCTTTAAATTTGGATTACTATTGCAAAACATTTTCTTCATCAGTTTTATGTGATTATGTACTGTAGCTGTTATCCCTAGATAGATTTCCTTTAGAAGATGGTATAGAGATAAACAGATGTTAAAGGAGAGGGAATTTTGTGGCCAGAAATACAATTCCAGATGAATGCTCCACACCTGCTGGATGTGTAAATAAGTAATTGTTTGCTAACAAGTTCACTATAGCGTAGTATGTCAGTGTTGCATTACAGCTTTTTTCCACTGCCCCAAGGGGCCAAAAAAATCAGATAATGCAGGTTTTAAAATACAGACCACTATCATTTAATGGTTGATGAAAATCTTAGATAACTCATATCCTGTTAAAGGTTTTCAGCATAAGCCAAATGGCTCTAAAGTATTATACAGCATTATATTGTAACAATGATACCCATGTATAGACAGGCTAGTGTGAGAAAATCAATGATTCCTCTAAAATAATGTTCAGTCTGCATTCAGAATGCACACAGATGGGTTATTACATGAACATTTAGTTTTTTGACACCCTGGCTCAGAATGAAAACAAAAACATGGTAATGATATTATTTCAGAAGGATCAGAATTCACTTTGCTTGTGGCTCTGTTAAGATCGAGTCAGAGACGTCCAACAGTGAGAAGGACCTGAACAATGCCATAGACCGCCTGGGCACACTGGGACGGGAGATCAATGCCCTGAAGACCAAACGTGCCAACAACAGCATGGCAGCGGCCCGAGCCGAAGAAACAGCCACCATGGCACGAGACAAGGCAAACGAAGCCAAGCAGGTGTGTTTCTGTGTGAGTCTTTGCACACTTTGCCTCATTAAAAGCATAAACAGCTATTATAAAAAAAGCTTCCTCCTGTCTTGATGTCCAGATTCTAGATGGCCAGCTTACAGATAAATACCATGAGGTGCAGCAGCGTGCTGACACCAAGGCCAAGGCTGTGCAGGACGCCAAGAAAAGGGCTGAGAGCCTCAGAGATGAAGCGAAGGAACTACTGAGAGATGCCCAGAACAAGCTGCAGAGACTAGCAGGTGTGTAACAACGTCTGTGTGTGTCTGTGTGTGTGTGTGTTTATGTGTGTAGATGAAGAGATACAGAGGGGTCAGGTGTTAGGATGTGTTTGTAGGAAGAAATCTATGGGTTTTTCATTTGAAAAAAACTGTTGTTGACACATGCATAATACAAAGACTCTGAATCCTGATACAAATGTATGAACGTCTATTTTACTATTCACACTGTCATATAACTATTTAGATGAAAGTTATCTGACACATGCAAGATCTCAAGCTATAGTTTCAACTCCAGACTGAGTCACTCATTCAAACTTTTATATGGCACCTTTCACATGGGGTAGAGCAATTCAAAGCACTTTACAGGTGACTGGCTAGCTGATGATAACACAGTATACATATAAACTTGTGGAAACTAATGCATACAAAAAATAGAAATGATAAAAGGAAAATAACAAAACCAATTAAATAGCTATGCAAAGCGATGTCATGCCTTCTCATGACACCATAGGTTAAAGACTAGAGGCCCTAAAATTGATCCTTTAGGAACCACAGAATTAATTTATTGTTTGGAGAAATTATCATCTACTCTTATGTTTTCCTTTGGTCTGTTTAAAAGACTATAATGACTCAAGAAAGACTTAAACTAGCGCCATATGCTAATGTATAGCTGTGTAACCATTACTGAAATTTCTTGTTGTCACAGAGCTGGAAAAAAACTATGAGGAGAACCAGAGGAAGTTGGAAGGGAAAGCTCGTCAGCTGGACGGCTTGGAGGACAAGATGAAAGCCATCCTCAATGACATCAACAAACAGATCCAGATCTACAACACGTGCCAGTAACTTCTCCATGTTATATGGAAATGGGTCCTTCATTGTGTTATTCTGCCATTTCCTTCAGATACAGTAAACTAACAGACTTTGAATAAATAAAATAAAGAAGATGGCTGGGGTAGTTTCATCACATTGCAAGTGAATTTTCATATCTTGTGTCCAAACTGTCTTGGAAGTATTTAAAAACCGTTGCTATCATATCGTGATATATAAACATAGCCATGACTGAACATGTACCTGTCATCTGATATCACATATTTTATTTAAATTTTAATATGTGCGCATAATTTTTGCCTTTAATTCTTAAAAATAATCTGGAGATGTATCTGTGTTTAAATTTGTGTTTTGAATATAAAAAATGAAAATTATATCTCACAAAAGTCAGATTTGGGTGAAAATTATGATTTGCAAGCTATAGTTTAAATTTTTATTATTTGTTTTTTTCTTACTTAGAGTGAAAGCTGCATAATCAGCATGTCATTATCATTTTCTCCACCTTTTTCTATGAACTCTGTTACTACTGGATGTATATTCTGAGCTGTGCTCATCAAGAATACTTCATTTGAATTGGATTAGACAGTATCTTCTTGCAGCAGGAAACCCAATCTTTGGGTGCATGAGGAGATAAATCAGAGTGAAAATTTGTTCAAATTCATTTTTGGCAAAAATTAGTAAAAAGTGAATTGTTTCAGTTTATTTTATTTTCATATAAGCCACAATACAGATACAAGAGATACTGGACCCTAGTCCCTGTGTAGTTTTAAGCACATACTTTTTCAGTAAGGATGAAGAGATGAACAAGGTTGTTGCATTCATGTGGATTTTAAATTTAGTATTTTCAGATAAAAACCACACCTACTGTTGTGCTAGGATTTTTTTTTTACATGTATGCCTTTATAAAAATAGCAGAAAACAAATGGTATGATATGACCATTTAATATGAAAATAAAATGAACTCGGTAAGCCAATAAATGTTCCCACGAACCACCTCTGCCTGCTGTAGGAGTATGGCTGTACGCTGATACTACACAGCAATAATGTGGAGAGCACTGTAAGCTAACAGCGTACAGTTGATGTGATGCGTACAGTGATGCACAGATTGTGAATGTTCGTTCATCAATTATACTGTGATGGCATAGGTACGAGCTGCAGTTATTGTTGTCTCACTGAAGTGACATAGTATTCTACAGTATTTACAGTGTTTAATTGTGCCTTATACTGCGCCAGTTTCTTGGACATTTAACACTGTGCTGTTTGTATGACACTTTGACTGCAGTCAACTTCAACTGCAGTACATCTAGAGTGCACATCCCCCGAGGAGTCTCTGCACACTTTACAGGTTAAAATGTAAACACCAGACACACAAGTACATGTAAAATTGATTGACATTAATCTATCTACAGTAATCTAATTCTTGATGACAGCTGACAGACATTATTTATTCATCTGTCTTTATTGAATTGATAAAATACAATACAATGTGTTTTAGGAAATAGAACAAACCAAAACTAACTAGCTTTCCACACATTTCCCCCAGCCCGCCTATCAGCTGGCAGCTACATGATTTTGAAAACTAAATGCCAAAGCAAAAATACCAAGAGGCTTGTGTAATGTTTTACAGTGTACAGTTTTGTGAATAAAGCTTAAATAACTTAACATTTCTTTATGTTCGTGTTAATTCTTTGAGCATCTTTATCAGATAGAACCGAGATTATACATTCTGATCAGATGAAGAGCCTCCATGCTTGATACTGTCCCATTTTCTGACCTTGCTGTCTTGTAGCCTGAATGTGTATGCGTTCACCCCAGGGTCCACAAGGCTATAAGATGTCCCAGTTCTATTTTTGTGTCCCGCAAGGGTGCTATTCAGTGCTGTCATAAGCCCTTGTGTGCCCTTTGGCAAAGTCTGAATCTCTGCAGATTTTGCAGCTGTCTGTTATGCAAATATTCCAGCAATGTCTGATCACTGTGAATGGCAGTAGTAACAGCAGAATTACAGGAAAGAGCATGGCCTACACAGATAAGAGAGGCATTTTACTTGTTATAGTCTAGTCTAGTCTTCATTTTTCTTCTTTTCTTCTCTTTCCCTCCTCTACATATTCACTAACAACTACTCCTCCTAATAAGTGGGTTTATATTTACTCCCGATGTAAAGTAGTAAAATAAACACTAATGAGGCCAGGGATAAAGTTCAAACATACATGAATATGAGATGATATACAGTCAAATATTTAAATTTTTTTCAAGTTATTTTGTAGTAATCAGTTATCAATGCTGTGACTATTTCTCAGGATGCTCTTTGAGTTTAGTCATTCTCTACCACAGGTCTGCATCATCATTGTCAACATCATGTTAGTTAGGGGACGACACAGGGCCTAGGGTGCTATTTAGGACAAGGCCCCTGTCTAAAAATAGTAGGGGTTTTATTATGGCCATGGCCCTGCAAGCCCCTTCCTCAGATGATTAAAAAAAAATATCTATGGGAATATAGGCCCATATAAAGAATTGACATATGAGCACCGCTGAATGTTCACTCTGGAGGATCTGGGATGGTCTTCAGCTGGACCAGATGTTCCCTTGGCCCATTTCGGCCAGAGCTTCAGACACCAACCAGTATTATTACACTTGAATACTTTCCTGCCCCAGATGTGCTATGTTTCTCTTGGTACTAATTAAAAATAAACACAAATTTGTTTATAAATATGCGGCATATAAGTATATTATAAACTTAAACATTAAAAGGTATTAAAATTTGATTTTGACAGATGCCACCCACAACAAAACATGGTTTCAAGAGTAGGTAAAAATACAGAAGTCCCCTTTAAAACCCTTGTCATGTCGTGTTTTTGTGGTTCATATTGGCAAGCAAATTTGCATTTAATCAAATTCGTCATATGAATTGCTGCACAAACAACCTGGAGGCCTTCAGGGCCCTGGAGGGTCAGGGGCCCCAGAGAATTTGCCCTCTTCCCCTGTACAGATCACGTGAACGCGCCAGCCAGGAAGTGGCCTATGCGCGCTCTCATTTCAGGTTTGGCCGGACAGTGGAGTATTTTTGTTAAAAGTAGGGCTCACCACGCTTAGGCCGAATGACGGCAACAGACTGAACAGTTTTCCAGTTGTTGTCCTTAGTTTGAATTTCTGAAATAAGTAGTTTAAGCTTTCAAGAAATGGGTCCCGGATAAGGAAAGAATATTCCAGAAACACCGTGGACTACGGGGTTTCGCGTGCGGGAAGGAGTGCAGCGGCCTACGGCCGTGAAGGAGCTTAGTAGCCGGGAGTAGCAGAAGGAGTCGCCGGCCATTGTGTGTCAGGAACGGAATTCTCACCAAACTGAAGCCCTGTAAGTTTCCCGTTTTAATGTCAGTATTAATTTAGCCTTTTAGTCTCAGATAGGCTTCAGGTGTCACGAGATGTCATCTTGCGGTGTTTGTGTAAAATAGGTTACCATAGGTAACCATATCAGCCTGTTTCTTGTCAGCTAACGTTAGCCTGTATATGGCTAATGACATTATGTACTCGAAGACTGTAGGAGCGTTTGATTGTACGACCTGTCCTGCGCTCTGCTGGAAAACACGGATAGGAGATGAGGTGTAGTGATCGTACAGATAAACTGTATCCGTAAAGTGCCCATTGAAGATATGGAGCAATAATCTGGCTGGTTATTTCCAGTCAGTAAAGCCAATACGATTGAATTAGATACAGTATATATAATGTAAAATAAACCCTAATACACCGTCCACGAATTGCATTGTTCCATAACTCCCAAGTGTGGGCCGGGTACATTACAATAACATTTAATGTTGTTGCTCAAAGCGTATTTGCTAATTCCAGTAGATCGGATAAAGAACTTAATCTTGGGGAAAATAACGTCATCTTGGCACAATGGGGCATATTTACAGGCACATGACAACCGCCAACACGTGTGTCTTAAAATAAACGAACCTCTGCAGTCGGCTGGCTAACTTACCCTTTACCAAGCTAACAACTCTGGGGACGGAAAGCTGCATTGTTACGCTTGCTAGCTAACTTAATGAACAACACCAGTGTTTTTAGTAATTGTGCTGTGGTGAACGCCAAATAAAATGGCAGATTTAGCTGTTGTCCTTTGTTTGTCATTTGACTGTTAATGCTAGCAACTCGTTGCTGCTATGCTAAGGAAACGAGGCAGGGCTCAACGTCGGTTTGGTTCGGCTACCGTTATGTGCAGCCATATGCTTCCTTCGGTAATACATTTGGACATCATGTCCAAATCTCGTGTAGCATTATTATTTAAAACATGCTCCTAATTAGTGTTAAGCAGTGAACCCCTCTGCTTCCCTGTGCGTGTGTGCGTCTGCGTGCGTGCTTGTGTTTGTCTTATACAAACATTAAAGACAGATTATCATGATCGCCTGGGTTGTTCCACATTACACTATGATAAACCTTGATCATAGCCCACATACTGATGCGGAGTAATCGTGTAGATTACCATCAGTTTCTCCTAACGATTATTAAGTGTCTCTCTGCCTTCTGCCTTAGGTCCCCATCCCTTACTAGCCTTCCTGATTCTGTTCTGGGAGAGTTCAGACCAGTATCATCGCCAAGATAGCCGGGCCAGGCAGGAAGAGGCACACCTCAGATCCAGACGCCAGCAGCGGTAGTGATTCCGGCGACGGGCGGCCTGTTAGTGCCAAGTGCCTGAAGATGGCCAGCAGTGGTGGTAGCGGTACGGCTGGCAGGGAGACAGTGGGCCGTCGTGGTGGGGCTCAGCTGAGAGGAGGCAGCGGCAGGGAAAACAGCTCAGACTTCTCCTCCAGTACCAGTAAGAAGAAGCAGAAGGACAGGGCCAATCAGGAGAGCAGAGAGGCCAAGAGGGCAGCAGCTGCTGCAGTAGTAGAGGGGGTCATTGCAGAAGTCAAGAGAGGTAAGTAGGACTAAACATGTTGTACAACTAATAAAACATCTGTTATTGATTAATTAAAAATTTAATTTTAATAACACATCATAACTAGGACTGTCATGATCGTGAAACTTTAGCTAATGATTAATTCTTATATAAATAGTTGTGATTAATGATTCATTCGTATTTCTCTGTTCATTTTATGCCACAATTGCAGCATAAGGCTACTAATACTTTAATTACACACATACACCTTATGCAGAGGAAGAGACATTTATTGGCATTGAACACTGGAACACACAACAAATAAAATTTACAATAAATAACAAGTTAAATATACAAAGCGCATTACTGAAATATATAAGAAGTAGTTACTGACAATGAAAGGTACCAATATCCAATAATAGTTCATGCAACATTTTTGTTAAACCCCTGGAATTAAAGCTGAAAGTCTTTACTTAAATCACATCTTGACTGCTTCGTTTCAAATCCCTCATGGTGGTGCACAGAGCCAAAATTATGAAAATTGTCTCTGTCCAAATACCTATGTACATAACTGTATATTATATATTCCATTTTTAATTAGGATTGCATCTTAAATGTTTATAAATATTTTAAATGAAGAAATGAATAACTCACCTGAATTAGACTATGCTGGGGAAGATTGGCCTCAGTCTGTGCCTTTCTCAGGTCTCTCTTCTTAATCCAGCTCAGGTTGAAAGTGTTGACCAGAGTCCTACACAGTCCCAAGGCATGAGCTGTGCGTTCTTTCTCACTTGCTTGTCAAACTTGTCAATTTCTTTTAAATTCTTGAGACTGTCATCCTTGTCTCGATGTACAGGTTGGTGATTGCAGTTTTGGAAATGTACGTTTGTCCTGGTAATTCGTATTGCTTGTCAGACTTTTGCAGGATTTCTTTAAATGCTGGTTTTTCAACCGTATTGAACAGCTGCATTTCTTTGTCTATATACCACATTACACTATCTGTTAACGTATGCCATCTGTTACTGTCACATTTATATTTAGACACTTGCCTGTGGTGGACTGTAGATGTTTTTTTTTAGATTTATTATATTAGCGCACTTTGACCGCCACCTTTTTGCTGCAAATCCAACAAAGTGCCTCCTCCAAGTTATTGGGCTCTACTTTTTCGTTTGGCTTAAAACCAAAATGCGCCCACAGCAGTGCTGTGGTGTTTGGCTTTGCAACTAAACCCATGATTTTAATGTCAATAGATGATCATCGAAATGCAGTCGGTAAAATATTAGAACTTAAGGGCCTCCAGATAAACAGTTGGTGACGCTAATTCTCCACTGATGTGCCATTAAACCAAAACAGAAGAAGGGGGCTTAATGAAATGACATCATTAAGAGAGTGCCAGTCAAACCTCAAACAGTGGAAAACAATGTGGAAATAGTGATGGAAATAAGACCTTTCTGTTATTTTCATCCAGCTGTTTTTTTTTTTTTTTTTCCATATGAATTGAAATGATTCCAACCATTATACAAAATGAATGCAGTCAGCTCAAATAATCACAATCAGGCGATTATGTAATACTTCTGACAGGCCTAGTAATAACTACACTGCAGTATAAACATTTTACTATATTATAAACTATGCATCATGCAAATATAGAAGATCATTTCCACTTGCATTACATTGCAGTGTATAGACCGGTTTGACAATTGTAGAACACCTGTGTAGCTGAGAAGCTGAGTGTATTTTGTTGTTCACTAGAAATCTAAGAAGTACCTAAAATGTACAAAGAAAACCATCCTTATATTAAAGGTGTTCCATGAAATTTTCTTGTAAACAAAGTTATGTTTACATTCACAGTTTCTCACGAAAATATATTGTGCATATCCTTAAGGTCAAACAAAAAATATTGAATGCCGGCCCTTCCACATAACATGCGTATTTACAAGCTGATTTTTTGAATATTTAAAATTTTGCATTGTTTACATCCATGTATACTTGTTTGCAATGTGCTTTTTCTTCTTTGTTGCCTTTGTTAGTCCATTGCTATGCTTCTTTGTATGTTACTGCTACTAACTGTATATCAGTGGCTTAGTGTGAAAATGATGACAGGAAAATGTATTGCGTTGCCTGTGTGCATATGTGTCCTTGTACACGTGCTTTATTAAAAAGGGTCAAAATCTCCACACTTGTAGTGCAATGGAACGCAATGTTGTTGAGAGTGGGTCCCTGTTTTGTTTGTAAAACGCACAAGCAAGCAGGTGAGGGGATTCACATCCTGTCGTCAGTGTTATGCAATTGAAACTGGCTGCAGGATAGATGTAAACAATGCACCATTTTAAAAAAACAACAAACAAAAAAACAAAAACAAAAAAAACAGCCTTTGTAAATGTTTATAAGGAAAAGAAATGGGTAAAACATGTTTATTAGACCTCAAGAATACACACAATGTGTTTTGGTGAGATATACTGAATATAAACATCTGTGAAGAATGATTTTCAGTCTATGTCATGGTATTTCTAAGTGCCAAACGAAGGCAACCTCAAGCAAGTCCACTTTCCTTTTGTATAGCAGTTAGAAATAGTGAATATAAACATAACTGTTGTTTGTTTACAGGAAAACTTGATGGGACACCTTTTTAAACAAAGCTTTTTAAACAACATAATTTGGTTGTTAAACAGCAACTGCTAGTACTAATTAGCCACTTGCATAATAACAAGATTTACTGATATATATATACTATGCCATATTTGCCTAGTAAACAAAGCAATGCCACATTAGATTTGTTTATACATTATACGGGTGCAGAGTTGTTTTTCTTTGTTTTCTCTTAATTGTCCCTCATAGTCTTGATTTATTCTCACCACTGTTGTACTCAAAGCAAAACAACTTGTCAGTCATGAATAGGAAAACTGACTCATTTATGACACACATGGTGGCTGCTGTAGATGTCAACTCTATCAGATGTTAGATGTTATCTACCCTTACAGCTTACTTACATTTTCCATATATTGAGATGGAATTGAAATTATTAGTTGATTGATCAATTAGCAGATCAACAAAATAGTTCATTACCTTGGTCCGGCTTCTCAAATGTTGGGATTTTCTGCTTTTACTTTGTCATGTGTGGACAAAGTTGAAAAGTAAAAACTTGCTACAGGTATAAATGCTAGGCCTATAATTTGGCATCATTATCAGGAAAACACATCTAGATAGAGATCTCTGTTATGGGTGTGTTACAGCTTTAAAGTGATGAGCATAATTCTGTTGTCATTCATTCAGTCATTCAACACATTTATGATATAAATTGTGCTACATGTTTATGTAAAAATGTTTTACACAATGCTTTCAAACATTTAACACCTTTCACTTCAGTTATTCAGAGTCTGCAGAGAGCAAAAAGTCTTCATTTTACAGTTATGTGTGATCATAAATGTTTTTTTTCTCACCCGAGGTGGGCGAAGACATGCTCTACCATGTCTCTCACTGGCTTGGTTGGTTAGGTTTAGGCATGAGGAGTGGTGAAATGAGTGGTGAGATGGGTAGGGTTAGGAGAAAATGCCAGGGTCAGAACCAATCAGCGGCAGTGAAGGGACGAGTTTTCGCCCGCCTTGGGTGAGCAAAAGAATAAATAACGCTGTGTAATTACCATTCTGTTAACACTAACATGCAGCCTTGTGTTATTTAGTTCCAGAGTTGTTCCTTTGCTGTTAATTTCACCCCTTTTTTTGCAAATCATACCGCTGCCTGAAAGTTTTTCTTCGTATGGGCTGACTACATTGTACGTACTTTACTTTTCATTTATTGTGGGATATGTTTCTCATCAATTTTTTTTCTTTTTGAATTTCACATGGGCATATGTGGATGTGGAGTACAGCTTTCCTTTATAATGTTTTATGTCATGTCTTGGCTCCAACATCTACCTCTAGAACTCAGTAAAACCTGTTCTGTGTAGGAGTTTTTAGAGACGGAGCTACTCATTATATTATCTTATATGACTTTGGAAGTATTTATTGTGGGTGCATTAAGATGTGCTTTCCCTTTGCTTAAGGTGTCCATCCTTGGATTTACTCCCCCTTCCGTTCACTATTAGGAAAAAATCTGCTTATTTATTTCTGTAGGTGTTCAAATGGAAAACAACCTTACTTCCTGACCCATTATTTGTCCTGTACAGAAATCATTACAGTATTGAGATAGCAATGTAAATGACTAAATTACTCAAACCTATAATTGTGTTGCTTCATGTGTTGGATATGCCTGACACTGGTTCACCCCTGGAGGCAGAAATGCTGATGCAAGGAATATCATATTTCCAATAAGCCCTTGGCCTGCTGATGAAGTGAGCACTATGTCCTGAAGTAATCTTTGACATTTTTGAGTGGTTGCACTGTACACCATACAAAACAACATTGGTAAAACTAGACTAGCAGTGAATGGATTTGAACTACAATTTTTTTCATCCTCGCATAGCCATATTACAATGTAACAGAGTTTGGCTGCTTGCCAAAATTTTTGTTCAGTTGGATGTCTGTAGACAGCTCACTTTCCCAGTGGCCACTAATCAGCTGACTGAGTTTATGTAGCGAGACGATTCTTCTCTGACTGTTGTTGCGCTTGCATAATGATTTTCTCAGACTTCAGTCTTCATCTGTGACACACTTAACTCGTTCAGATCTTTACGGATCTTCTCCCAGGATCATTTCTACAGTAAAGACCTTGGGAGAAACTAAGAAACCTCACTCATCATGAATTGATTTGCTCTGTGGCAGCAGAACATGTTACATGCCTTCAGAAACTCCAGCAGGTTAAACTGGACTTACCAAACACTTTTAAAGCTGATTAACCCTGAAAGACTCACTATAGACTGACTCGAAAACACTAGCTAGCTTAGCGACATTTGAGACACAGATATCATACAAAGATTATTTAAAACTGTATGAAACATCATCGGAAACTTATAATTAAAGTAATTCTGACACCGAGGTTATATTCTTAATACAGAGATATTGAATTGTTAAATATATCTTTTTTTAAATTTTTTTTTTTTTTTTTAATTTATTGGTTTAATAATTTAACTTAAACATAGTTAGGTTATATTTGGTGTCCCTTGTCTGTTATTGCAATAATAATTATGGTAATACAAATTAAACAATACTACTGTACTTGAAATACAAAATTTGTGTTGAGATTATTTTATTTAATTTTTACCCTGAGGTGCGGATAGAAATGGCAAGTCCAATGTGTCATTTTTCTTGTGGCAGTAATAAACTTTCTGGGTTAAATTATGTTCATCTGCGTAAGTGGCCGTGAAGCTCAAAGTATTTCATTATGTTAATAACGTGTTCATATCATGAATGTCAGTCTGATGCTGTACCCAGTCATGAGAGTACCCTGGGGCATGGCTCCACTGGGAATACAACTGTTACCAGCTGGAAGGTATTGGGTGTTGCTTGTGACCTTTCTAGAGTGATCGAGTGATTTGAGAGAGGGTGACGGCATGATGGTGGGAAAGTTGAGGTTCTGTAGTCGTTGTCATTGTTGAAGACTAAATAGTAATACAGGCATCTGCATGATCCATACATGACTTCTTTGCCAGCAGGACATCTATTGCTCCTACTTCTTTTTGGGATGAAATTTTATTTTCAATTGTTGCCACGACTTTGAGGTCATCATGAAAAATGGTATGTTTGTTTTGTTTTTTTGAGTTTCCGATCTTGATTGTACCTGTATCATTTGCTTTCATGCATTTGTTATTAGGCATACAGTTTGTGCGGCACAGATAATTTTAGATGTTCCATCTGTGATTACTGAGTTCACTGTACTGTCTGCTTCAGTCTTTGCCCGAGTGCTCTGAGCTGACCCACATGAGCATATGAGTGCAATGATATGGCCTGTGCAAATTTGTGAACAGGTGTGTGTGTGTGTGTGTGTGTGTGTGTGTGTGTGTGTGTGTGTGTGTGTGTGTGTGTGTGTGTGTGTGTGTGTTCGCGTGTATTCGCTCAGGGTAGCAAAGAGACAGTATGTGCACCATTGTTCTTAAACGCAGTTTTTTTTTTTTTTAAATTCTCTAATTGCATATTTGCCAGATGGGATTCTCTTATTTGATCTTGAAAATGTTGCTGCAGTGTCATTGCTGCGCATGCAGTTGCTTGTGACAAATATTTTTGAATGTATTCTAATGATCATGGTGCAGAGTGAAAGTGTTTTTCTTACTCCCCCAAAGTTCCTTTTCACATCAATGTGACTTTCTGTTCCTTTGCATTTTTCAGATGTATTTGTGGACTGGAAGCAGAATGTCAACGAAGTGACTGTCAGACTGCGCTGTGGGGAGGGGGTGCAGAGGATAGAGGATATCAACACTACCTTCACCGATACACACTGCCATGTGTTCTTCCCAGGTAAGTCACAATAAAGTATTTAACAAAAACAGAACATACAACCGTGGAGGATAAATTAAAAAAAAGTAGGTTGAATTTTATTAACATAAAATCACAAAAGAAGAACAGTTGTGGTTTTGGGTTTAGGCCTTGTTGAACTTTGAACCAATCTGAAGATTTTGTATGTTAAGCACATATGTTTTAACTTAAACATATGTGTTAAAATCTTATCTGAATCCAATAGCTTGTCATTGCTGCAGTTGTACTATTTATATTGAGTGTATAGGTCCAGTCCTGCTCTAATAACATCTGTACGCATGTTTTCATCTTTCAGATGGACGGCAGTGGAGCTGCCAGTTGCAGGAGGAAATTGAGGCCTCGTGTAGCAGAGTCCAGTACAAGGAAAAGGGAGGTTTCCTACATGTGATCATGCACAAGAAGATTCCCTTTCACATCTGGCCATCGCTTAAGGTGAGTCACATAAGATGATTTTTTTTTTCTTTCTGTCCTTACGTGAGTACATTTGTGTCTTGTTTTTAATTTGAAAGTACTATTTTTGCATAATATTTGATTATTTCATGAAAATGTGTCATTTTAGTTATGGCACAATAAGTGTCATAACTAGTGGCATTCAAACTTTAATCAGGGTCTTCAGCTCAGTCTGCCTTTGGTTAAATGATAAAATGGCTGTGCTTCTGTCTGTGTTGCTTCAGTCAAACAAGAAGGAGAAGGAGAAAGAGGCTGCACCCACAGAGACCAAAAAAGACAAAGAACTGGAGATAAAGCCCGTTGCCTTGGAGTCATCAGAAAAACCCAAACTCTCCTCGCCACAGCCACAACTTCATCCCCAGCCTCCATCCTCACCTGTACACGGCGAGTCGAGACGCAGCGGTGGCAAAGCTGAACGGGGTCTCAAGCGCTGTCTTAAAAACAAACCAGCATGCGACAAGGCCACTATGGACTCTGTAGGAGTGAAAGGTGGAGCTGGAGAAGGCTCAGCCCCCACCAGCAAGCCTGTTACTGTAACAAGAGGCGAGCAGCAGCCTCAGGAACCCAGTGCCAAGCGCACCATTATGCGGCTGCCCAAGAGCACTAAGGAGAGTACATCACCTGCTGACAGGGACACACACTCTGTCAAGTCCAATGGTAAAGCTCCACACACACATCTGCCCGCTGGTCGGAGCCCACAGACACAATGCAGGGATGGAGACAACAGAGCAGAGAGACTAGGCAGTGGTCAGGAACAGAAACCTGGAGTTGCTGTTGCTGCTGCCAGCCATACCAACAAAACTCAGGTGAGAAAAGTTGTGACCTTGTGGTTCTTAAAATGTATTTAATTTTTTTTCCAGTGAGAAATTTACAATTTTGCTGATTTGTTGTTCAATAACGTACGTGAACACTTAATATTAGTCTGTGATTATTAGCCACGTTAGAATTTTCAGTCACACAGTACATTATATTGTTCTATAAAACAAAAACAAAAACTCATAGAACTACTAAATGTCAGTTTGTGAAACTAACATTACCAGAACAGCTGGAGCGCAGAGCTGTCACATGTAACATTAGGGGTTTTTCAGTGTAAAATTAAATATTGTTGTTTTTTTTTTGTTTTTTTGTTTACTATCACAGAAGTCAACTATAAAATATAAACGTATGAGAAGATGGAGCCGGGGCAATTTTGTCATTTTTGAGTAACAAAAACTACTTAATTATTAATTGTTCAATAAAATGGTTGCAGACTGGTGGTTTTAAGCATTTAATCATGTCAGCTCTAAAACTGTCAGATGTTGAATTTTATTCAACAAGTCACATCATAGTCATAAAATAATGTAAATGAGAACAAATTTGTTCATAACTAGTTTGTCATTGTTACATTACTATGTAGCTATCATCAATTGATATTTTAACTGTTATCAATAAATACAATTTATAATTTAAACCTCTAGAGTAATTTTATTATATATAATAAATGTGGGCTAAGTGGTCAATTTTTCAGTTTTACTTGAAAGTAAACTTTTCTCAGACTGACTGAACCCTGTTTGAATCCCAGCAGTAAGGAACTGCATTGTTTTATTGACGTAGTCTATGTAATTGTACATAGTCTACAATTACGGGACTGGAGTTAAATTTATAGAAAGAAATCACAATTGGATAATTCTTTCAAATCATTCAGCACTATGATTTTATAAGGTTACAGCCAATAACACCATGTGGCCTGGGTGGGCCCTGCCTTTTCAAGTTTCCCTAGAACTTGGAAGAGACTTGTAACTTTATTGAACACTATTGTTTAATAAAATTACAAGTCAAACAACAAATACCCTACCTAATTACTGCCTCTGCAAACAAGCTCAGTGCCTGTGTTGGTTGTGAATCTGTCACCAGTCTTGCAGTTTGTTCATACAACAGCTTGCCTGATAAAAGAGGAGTAAACCAGAAATGAGATAACTCTGCGTTGGCTGTTGTGTGTAGCGTAGTCAGGTGTCTTCAACACATCTAATGTCGGAAAAAGGCAACTTTGCTGATGCCTCAGCTCTCAAAAAAGAATTAACTGGTGCGGTACTGTACATGGCTTGGGTCTGAGCTGGAATCAAGTTGTCTGCTTTCTTCTTGATAACTGCAGTGAGGAAAGGGAGAACGAGAGTTGTGGAAACCAGCCAAAGAATATAGAGAGACACACACACACACACACACACACACACACACACACACACACACACACACACACACACACACACACACACATACACTGAAGCCAAAGTTTACCTCTGAATCCACTGCTCTTAGATATTCACTTAATCTCCAATACCTCTAAGGCCTTAGGGATTTGAAATTCTTCTCTGGAGGTATTAAGTAATTTTTTTTTTTTTTTTTTTTTGATTCAGCTGGCAGAGAAACAAAACCAGTCTTCAGACAGGTCTGGAGCAATAACGCATAGCAATGAAAGCCAACTAGCAGCTCCCATCAGCACCAGTGACTGCCTCAAACCTGTCGGCTTCAACAACGGAGTGGACTCTGCTTCTCCTGCAAGGCTGGGAGATAGAACAGACTCTGAGCCAGAGAAAAAGCCTGTTGAGCAGGAATCAGAGCAGGATACTTTGGTCCACCAGCAGCTTGGATCAAGAGAGACCGTACCAGTACCGACTGTAGGTCTGGCTGCCAAACAAGGCCTGTCATCCGGTGTCGCCCAGAGGCAGGGCAGCTGTGATGGTGAGGAGAAGCGGGACCAGTCGAAGGAGGAGCCTTCTCTGGATATTAAGCAACAGGAAGGTGTGTTGAGAAGGTTTTGAGAATGCAGCAGTCTTTGTATTAAAATTGTTGTGCGATCTTTAAACCAACTGCTGTGTTTCCGTGTGTCCTTCCGTGTGTCCTTCCGTGTGTCCTTCCGTGTGTCCTTCCGTGTGTCCGTCCGTGTGTCCTTCCGTGTGTCCTTCCGTGTGTCCTTCCGTGTGTCCTTCCGTGTGTCCTTCCGTGTGTCCTTCCGTGTGTCCTTCCGTGTGTCCTTCCGTGTGTCCTTCCGTGTGTCCTTCCGTGTGTCCTTCCGTGTGTCCTTCCGTGTGTCCTTCCGTGTGTCCTTCCGTGTGTCCTTCCGTGTGTCCTTCCGTGTGTCCTTCCGTGTGTCCTTCCGTGTGTCCTTCCGTGTGTCCTTCCGTGTGTCCTTCCGTGTGTCCTTCCGTGTGTCCTTCCGTGTGTCCTTCCGTGTGTCCTTCCGTGTGTCCTTCCGTGTGTCCTTCCGTGTGTCCTTCCGTGTGTCCTTCCGTGTGTCCTTCCGTGTGTCCTTCCGTGTGTCCTTCCGTGTGTCCTTCCGTGTGTCCTTCCGTGTGTCCTTCCGTGTGTCCTTCCGTGTGTCCTTCCGTGTGTCCTTCCGTGTGTCCTTCCGTGTGTCCTTCCGTGTGTCCTTCCGTGTGTCCTTCCGTGTGTCCTTCCGTGTGTCCTTCCGTGTGTCCTTCCGTGTGTCCTTCCGTGTGTCCTTCCGTGTGTCCTTCCGTGTGTCCTTCCGTGTGTCCTTCCGTGTGTCCTTCCGTGTGTCCTTCCGTGTGTCCTTCCGTGTGTCCTTCCGTGTGTCCTTCCGTGTGTCCTTCCGTGTGTCCTTCCGTGTGTCCTTCCGTGTGTCCTTCCGTGTGTCCTTCCGTGTGTCCTTCCGTGTGTCCTTCCGTGTGTCCTTCCGTGTGTCCTTCCGTGTGTCCTTCCGTGTGTCCTTCCGTGTGTCCTTCCGTGTGTCCTTCCGTGTGTCCTTCCGTGTGTCCTTCCGTGTGTCCTTCCGTGTGTCCTTCCGTGTGTCCTTCCGTGTGTCCTTCCGTGTGTCCTTCCGTGTGTCCTTCCGTGTGTCCTTCCGTGTGTCCTTCCGTGTGTCCTTCCGTGTGTCCTTCCGTGTGTCCTTCCGTGTGTCCTTCCGTGTGTCCTTCCGTGTGTCCTTCCGTGTGTCCTTCCGTGTGTCCTTCCGTGTGTCCTTCCGTGTGTCCTTCCGTGTGTCCTTCCGTGTGTCCTTCCGTGTGTCCTTCCGTGTGTCCTTCCGTGTGTCCTTCCGTGTGTCCTTCCGTGTGTCCTTCCGTGTGTCCTTCCGTGTGTCCTTCCGTGTGTCCTTCCGTGTGTCCTTCCGTGTGTCCTTCCGTGTGTCCTTCCGTGTGTCCTTCCGTGTGTCCTTCCGTGTGTCCTTCCGTGTGTCCTTCCGTGTGTCCTTCCGTGTGTCCTTCCGTGTGTCCTTCCGTGTGTCCTTCCGTGTGTCCTTCCGTGTGTCCTTCCGTGTGTCCTTCCGTGTGTCCTTCCGTGTGTCCTTCCGTGTGTCCTTCCGTGTGTCCTTCCGTGTGTCCTTCCGTGTGTCCTTCCGTGTGTCCTTCCGTGTGTCCTTCCGTGTGTCCTTCCGTGTGTCCTTCCGTGTGTCCTTCCGTGTGTCCTTCCGTGTGTCCTTCCGTGTGTCCTTCCGTGTGTCCTTCCGTGTGTCCTTCCGTGTGTCCTTCCGTGTGTCCTTCCGTGTGTCCTTCCGTGTGTCCTTCCGTGTGTCCTTCCGTGTGTCCTTCCGTGTGTCCTTCCGTGTGTCCTTCCGTGTGTCCTTCCGTGTGTCCTTCCGTGTGTCCTTCCGTGTGTCCTTCCGTGTGTCCTTCCGTGTGTCCTTCCGTGTGTCCTTCCGTGTGTCCTTCCGTGTGTCCTTCCGTGTGTCCTTCCGTGTGTCCTTCCGTGTGTCCTTCCGTGTGTCCTTCCGTGTGTCCTTCCGTGTGTCCTTCCGTGTGTCCTTCCGTGTGTCCTTCCGTGTGTCCTTCCGTGTGTCCTTCCGTGTGTCCTTCCGTGTGTCCTTCCGTGTGTCCTTCCGTGTGTCCTTCCGTGTGTCCTTCCGTGTGTCCTTCCGTGTGTCCTTCCGTGTGTCCTTCCGTGTGTCCTTCCGTGTGTCCTTCCGTGTGTCCTTCCGTGTGTCCTTCCGTGTGTCCTTCCGTGTGTCCTTCCGTGTGTCCTTCCGTGTGTCCTTCCGTGTGTCCTTCCGTGTGTCCTTCCGTGTGTCCTTCCGTGTGTCCTTCCGTGTGTCCTTCCGTGTGTCCTTCCGTGTGTCCTTCCGTGTGTCCTTCCGTGTGTCCTTCCGTGTGTCCTTCCGTGTGTCCTTCCGTGTGTCCTTCCGTGTGTCCTTCCGTGTGTCCTTCCGTGTGTCCTTCCGTGTGTCCTTCCGTGTGTCCTTCCGTGTGTCCTTCCGTGTGTCCTTCCGTGTGTCCTTCCGTGTGTCCTTCCGTGTGTCCTTCCGTGTGTCCTTCCGTGTGTCCTTCCGTGTGTCCTTCCGTGTGTCCTTCCGTGTGTCCTTCCGTGTGTCCTTCCGTGTGTCCTTCCGTGTGTCCTTCCGTGTGTCCTTCCGTGTGTCCTCCTTTTAAAGATGCAAACTTTCTTAAGTGTTTCATACAGACTGTGGACCAAACACAGTCTTCAAGTGGCAAGTTAAACTCAGGTAACTGTTACATTAACTGCAGCCAGTCATCTGTTTTTCCAAATTGATTTTCAAATTTAAAAATCTCAGTATTTAAATGAGCAGTGGAGAGAGAGCAGAGACTGGGCGTTTTCCTGTGTGGTTCTGTGGACTAACTGTATAAGTATGCTGAATTGATTTGTTCCAGGAAACCTAGCCAGTGTCTTCAATATCGCCAACGAATTGGAGCAGTTATATGGGCCTCATGAGCCATGAATAAACAAAAGCAATGTCATAACTCTAGTGCTGCACCAGGTCAAACATATATAATAAAGTGGTACCTTTCATGTACTAATGGCAAAAACTGGATTTGACCTGGGATCACAGTTCACTATGTACAAATGTTTTTCTTTTTATTGCTTACTTTTATTACTTATTTGTTGCTTACTTGGCTCAAATGTGAATGGTGTGTAAGGCAAAGATTGTTTTGAGACATTCATCAGAGTATGAAATACTCATGGAAGCCATCGATTAAGCATTGGTTGCTTTTCAGATTCCAAACACCACAATGTCTAGATGTCTGATCATTCCCATTGTATGAGTTATTCAAGGTAGTTGATGTCCTGTGTGTCACAATTGAAATGCTTAAAATGTCTTTAAAACATTAACTATGGTAAAATAATAAATAACAAACCACACATTTTAGTGGGTGAAACACTGGTCACAGAGTGGTGGTGAGAGGTGGCATCACCTAATTGCCATTTATCTTTTAATCTGACCTGTCTACCTTTCTCCCTCCTGTGCTTCAGGAACCTGATCCAGCCTGAGCAGTGCAGCTATTCCTTCACCCCATCCCGCTTGGACATCACCCTGAAGAAGAGACACAGTCAGCGCTGGGGGGGTTTGGAGGCCCCTGCCACACAAGGTCTGCTGCCAGGCTTCTACCCGTTAACACTATGAAGATAAAGTTTCCAATGTTTTATGTGTGGTGAAATAATACTCTTGTAACATTCTTAGTCAGTCACAAACATGGCTATCAAAGAATGTAATCTGAAAATCAACATACACTTATTTACACCTCTCTCAGCAAAAAAAATGTCAAACAATATTTTAAACTTAAACAATGTACTTAAAGCTTGAGTAAAATATTCTATGATTCAAAGACCAAGTTTGATATTAATGTGGACTTCTTCAAACAGAGAGTGTGCACCCATGCCTGTGTGTCATGAGAAGTCGTATACCGGTATGATATGCTTGTGTGTGTGCGCGTATAAAGTATGCGGCGTAAGCGTGTGTGTGTGTGTGTGTGTATTTATTGTATGTGTTCTTTTTCAGGTGGCTCTCAACGACAGGAATTTGAACTCTGTGTCTCTAGTAAGGAAATATGGGTAACCTAGCCTGATCTGCCAGACTTATGTGTGCTGGGAAGACTGCGTGACCCCAAGATGTGGTGCGCTTGAGAGCCAGCGAAGTGGTACAAAATGTGAAAAGAGAAGATATCTGTAACAGTTTATTTTACTAATCCATAATGCAAACAGTATTCAGTTGATACACACAGATGAGCTAAGCGTGCAAAAAATGTGTACAAGCAAACGATAATTCAATATACATGAAGATAAAGTTTCCAATGTTTTATGTGTGGTGAAATAATACTCTTGTAACATTCTTAGTCAGTCACAAACATGGCTATCAAAGAATGTAATCTGAAAATCAACATACACTATTTACACCTCTCAGCAAAAAATGTCAAAACAATATTTTTAAACTTAAACAATGTACTTAAAGCTTGAGTAAAATATTCTATGATTCAAAGAGCAAGTTTGATATTAATGTGGACTTCTTCAAACAGAGAGGTGACCTGTATGCCTGTGTGTTTGTATGAGAAGTCGTACTACCGGCATGATATGTTTGTGTGTGTGTGCGTGCGTGCGTGTGCGTGTGTGTGTGTGTGTGTGTATTTATTGTATGTGTTCTTTTCAGGTGGCTCTCAATGACAGGAATTTGAACTCTGTAACTTAGTAAGGAAATATGGGTGCGAGTCTGATCTGCCAGACTTATGTGTGCTGAAGACTGCGTGACCCCAAGATGTGGTGCGCTTGAGAGCCATGAAGTGGTACAAAATGTGAAAAGAGAAGATATCTGTAACAGTTTATTTTACTAATCCATAATGCAACAGTATTCAGTTGATACACACAGATGAGCTAAACGTGCAAAAAATGTGTACAAGCAAACGTATAATTCAATATACATGGAGAATAAAGTTTCCATTAATAAATAAATAGAGGATGAATATTTACTTTTGTTTTAAGGGAGCTTGTCTTTCAAGGAAATTCCTATTTTCTCTATAATTAGAACCAAATGACATAATTCTAGCATTACCAAGACTTCATGTTTGTTTGATTTGTCAGCACTAGTAATATTAATTAAAAAATAATGAGTTGGATTTCTCCGACCTAATGATTCCTAATTTTCAATAATTTCAGAGTCATATGTCCAAATGAAAAGGCTTTAAAATGCTATATGTGATACACGATAGGTTATCCCTATTCCTGTCTAGTACTGCCCAATCTCTCCTTTTTGACCTTCATCTTCTGACCACAAGCTCCATTCTCCTTTGTTTAAGGTGCAGTGGGTGGCGCCAAGGTTGCCGTGCCCTCCAGCCCTGCCTGCATGGAGAAGAGCCAGCCAGGCAGCAGCCAACACAGCCTCCCAGCCAAGGAGGAGCCTCCGAGGGTTGGGGAGGAGAAACCCAAGGCCCCTAAGGCCTCATCCAGAGTGGAGGATGGTGGTCTGGATACCGTGGCTCCTCGCACGGTCTCTGAGCATGTTGCTATTACCAAGCCAGAGCCCACAGTTACTACAGTGAGTCACAAAATAAATACTAATAAATTATGAACAGGCAATGACAATGATGAGATGAGGCAAAGGAAAACGCTATTGATTTGTATACTGGTTAATTTGGTCTTATTAGTTGAGGGAATTATTATAATTATTATTATTTATCATCATTATTGTTGTTGTTCTTATTATCATCTGTCTAAAAGATATTGCCAATATAAACTTAATTAGTAGAATGGGTGTGTATATATATTTCCTGACTCAGCCTAAGCCTACCTGCATGGTGCAGCCCATGACCCATGCACCTCCTGCCAGCAATGAGTGTCACGAGGAAGAGGAGGAGAAGAAGGTGTGTCTGCCTGGTTTTACAGGATTGGTCAACCTCGGCAACACCTGCTTCATGAACAGTGTTATCCAATCCCTGTCCAACACCAGAGAACTCAGGGATTACTTTCATGGTAAATTTTGTATTTGACAACTTTTTTTGACCCCTAATAAAAAAATTTTAACTAGTACTGGTATATTTTATTGCCATTCTAAAAAAATAAGTTTAGCTCCGGTTGACCAAACACATAATTTATTTTATTTTTATACCTATATATTATTACTTATATTACCTTTTTTATAATTATATTACCAAGAAATACAAGAGGGTCTGTTGTATTTGTGCTCTGATACACATAGATAGATATTGTTGTGATAATTATTTCCACATTCATTGTAGTCATATTATGTGCCTCTGCTTGTAGATACTCCGAGGGTTTGCAAACACTGACACAAAAATGGTGCTAAATGGCCCACAGGGGCAAATTAAATAAGGGCAAAGTAACTTTACTCACAGAAGCCAGATACAGTTCCTGCAATTTAAGCATTTCAAACATAGAAATAATTGCTGCAAAATCCAGGTCACCTGATTCTTGGACTTGATGTATTTAGCCAAATATGGTTGAAAGAAAGTTTTTATAGTGGGGATGAGACATTAGCTAATAAAACTATATATCAAATAAAAAATAAAGGGCTATAGTATATGTTGATTCTTTTACATTCATTATAACAATAACCAGCAAACTCAGGGATGAACCATTTCAGTAAGACTTTCAAATGTTTGAAAAAAGATTAAAGTTGTACCTGAAGTATTTTTAGTCACTTAGTTTCAATAGTGGTAAAAGACTTTTGTCTGGATTCCACATACGTTGTCCAGCCACAACATTAAAACCAGTCACTGGTTTTAATGTTGTGGCTGATCGGTGTATAGCCAGATGAAGTCAGTTGATGTTTTACTGTGATGATTTTCCATGTCTCACTGTCCATGTATCTCTAATTACCCAGTGACCTCTGTGGTTGATGTCTGGTTCCACTATCTCATACCTGTATTTGCTGTGCCCCTGCAGACCGAGCATTTGAGGCAGAAATCAACTGCAATAATCCGCTGGGAACAGGAGGCAGGCTCGCCATTGGCTTTGCAGTCCTGCTCAGGGCCCTTTGGAAAGGAACACACCACGCCTTCCAACCCTCAAAACTCAAGGTATGCAAGCAGCACCCTGAGATTTTCTGTATATGAATTATGTAAAAAATATTTCTCCTTTTCCATAGCAGCTAAGAAGGGTTTTACCTTGGAAAAGTTACATCTGTCTTTGATTGCATGGATCAAATTTTTAACATCCACTTTTCTGTCACGGGAAACTGATTCATGCTGAACTTAGCGAGGGCATTATGATCAGTGTTTTCATTTCCCCTTTGATTTACTTTGTGTTTTTTGTTTTGTAATGTTGCAGGCAATTGTGGCCAGTAAAGCCAGTCAGTTCACAGGTTACGCCCAGCATGATGCCCAGGAGTTCATGGCTTTCTTGCTGGACGGACTCCATGAGGACTTGAACCGCATCCAGAATAAACCATATACAGAGACAGTTGACTCTGACGGACGTCTGGATGAGGTAGGTGTTCTTCTCAGTATCTAGAGGTGATCTGGTTTGGATGACTCTGGCAAAAAAGTGCATTCTTGTTGGGTCTGTAATTAGTGCTGTGTTTTTGTCAGATTAGTTTATAATCGTTTTCTCAGGATAAGGAACTTCTTTTGGGGACTGATTTTGACTGAATTAACAACTACCATTCTTCCTACATTCTCGTCAAGGCATGGCCTGATGATGTGTCTTGTCTGTTGGTGCAGGTGGTGGCAGAGGAGGCATGGCAGAGGCACAAGATGAGAAATGACTCCTTTATAGTGGACCTCTTCCAGGGCCAGTTCAAATCCAAGCTCGTTTGTCCCACATGCTCCAAGGTAAAACACTAAGTTTCCACAAAAGGCTCTTTAAAGTAAATGCTTTTGAGTTTTTTGCCTTGTTGCACTGATGACTAACCTACGTCTTTACACCCTCTCATTTCACCTTTTACCTCTGTCCTCTTCTTCAGGTGTCTATTACCTTTGACCCTTTCCTCTACCTGCCAGTCCCATTGCCCCAGAAACAAAAGGTGCTCTCAGTTTTCTACTTTGCTAAGGAACCCCATAAAAAACCCATCAAGGTAAGATAAAATAACTGGTTTCTAGTCTTTGCTTAAACAATCACACTACTGACAGTTTCAGTTAACAATATAATTCAGTACTGTTGCTTTGTTTAAAGAAAATGTAAACATATCTTTCATGTGATCCGGTCTTTAATTTACTTTTTTGTATCTGTCTCTAGTTTTTGGTCAGTGTGAGCAAGGAGAACTCCAGCACTGGTGAAGTCCTTGAATCCATTTCCAGGAGTGTGAGGGTCAAACCAGAGAATCTGAGACTTGCAGAGGTTAGATATTCAAAATATTCAGGATTTCCTAGTCTGAAAGAAATTTCTAAGATTGGACTAAAAATTGGGCTTCACTCCTATCAGGTGGGGAAGAACCGCTTCCAGCGCATGTTCCTGCCGCCCCACTCCCTGGACACGGTGTCCTCCTCTGACATGTTGTTCTGCTTTGAGGTGCTCTCCAAAGACCTGGCCAAAGAGAGGGTGGTATTGCTCAGAGTGCAACAGGTAATAAAAACCAAGTCCTGACTGTAGATTTCTACAGAAGGTTAAAATACACTAATGCTTGCAGACATTGAAAAGGCTATCTTTGCCCTCTGTTTGCCCCTCAGAAACTCCAGGTCCCTAATATCCCCATCTCAAAGTGTGCCGCCTGCCTCAAGCCTCCGGTGTCTGAGGAAGACAAGCTGAAGCGGTGCACTCGCTGCTATCGTGTGGGTTACTGCAATCAGTGAGTTCTCCTCGAAAATAGTCTCAGCCTTGCAAAATGTTTTCCAATGTACACCAAGGCATATGTCATTTTGTTCTTAAATTAAGTCCATTAACTTGTCTATGAACATGTTAACTCTTGTTCTCCTCTTCCCAGAGCATGTCAAAGGACCCACTGGCCCAATCACAAAGGTCTGTGTCGGCCCAACACAGAGAACGTGGGCCTGCCCTTCCTGGTCAGCGTGCCAGAGACGCGACTCTCCTATGCCCGCCTCACTCAGCTACTAGAGGGTTACTCCAGGTACACAGTCTAACTTACAGTCCTTGGTGCTCCTCATCATATAAAATGTAAAATGGACATACAGACATGATATTAATGTGGAATTCTTCAAACAGAGATATATATCACATGGACAGACATGTATGTGTTACGACAGCTTAGTAAGATGTTTGCTATTACTCATTTTAGGACTAGGCTGTGTATTGACTTTACATATTTTCAAACAAGACATAGGATTAACTATTACCTTTTATATCAATAGAGTTTGATTTTGGGCTACATAACCCATTTCTTCCGTAAAGCTGTGCCAGTGTTTGCATCTCTCCTCTCACTCACTCTCTGTGCAACCCCTCCCCCTCTGTGTTTGTGAGCAAACCCAGCTCCAATTACTCACGAGTTCTCCTGCAACATGGAGGGGGAGATGGCGTTGGTCCACACTGCGGAAGATAATTGTAATTGTACGGTATTTTAATCGGTCTGCTACTGTTGTTGAAAACAACTGAAGGAGCATTCTCAGAGATACCTACAAAACAGGTAGATTAAGATCTGCCCAGATAAATCACTCGGTTTCAGTTTAGGTCAGTCCTCCTTATTTTACTCTTTTCAAACTAACTAATGTCTGAGTGACCTGTCTGACTTGTGTGCACTGCAGTACCTGAGTGGGGAGGGGAAGCCTCTCTGTGCACAGCTGCCTATCTAGTCTACCGATAGCCTGCATATGAGACATTTAGAGTACATCTGTAAATTCTAGCTACAGAAAATAACCTGGGTTACAGGTCCAATATCCAGCAAAATGCTTTGCATACAGAATGTGCTAGTCCCAGCTGAATGGGTTTTCATTATATGTTTTTGCACTGTCTGACATTATGAAATAGTCAGCAAATATCGAGCAAACATTGTGGCGCTTTCTGTATATCCCCTTTAATGTCTAAAGCCAAAAGGATCATTAAATTAACAGTCTCCTTTGTCTGAATGACAAAAGGCCAACACTTGAACGGATAGATGAAGGCAGCAACGTAATGTATGCCATGTCTGAACACAGCTTATGATGCAAAAGCATACACTTGAGTGTTTGTCCTTGCATCTCTGTTTTAAAAGAAAGGAAAAGCACAAAACCAGTTTCGCTCAAAATACCTTGTTTGACTTTGTCATCTCAGTATCACTACATGGACAGAACTGGTTACAGGTTATGTCCATCTGATAGCCACATATTAGAGGGAATCTATATTTGCGATCTATATTTAGAGAAAATATATTGCATTTTGCATCTGTTATATCTACTAGTATATATTCAAAGGACTTCAAGTATGCATTACTTTAGGTCAGTTTGAGATCTCTCCAAGGAATCACTTGCATTATTTATAAAATGAATTGAGCTGTTGTCCCTCTCTCTGTGCAGGTTTTCTGTCAACGTGTTCCAGCCTCCGTTTCAGTCAGGCAGGACATCCCCTGAAACATCTCAGTGCCGGGTAGACCTCCCCGCTATGCCAGCAGGCTCACCTGAGGGCGTTGGGTCTGGGGATGAGGCCATGGGTGGTAGCAGTGCTGTGGGAGCAGGTGATCTGGGGAGCCAGTCTCTGCTGCCTGAAACCCAGGGAGAGTATGCTCAGGCCTCAGCCCTCCACTCTGCGGAGTCAGATTCCCTCTCCTCCTCCCAGACCTCTCTCTCCACCACGCGGACTACAGATTCAGGATTCTCTGAGCCAGTCTCTACAACTTCCTGCTCCTCTCTGGACCCTCATGCTGAAAAAGAGACGTCCTGTGAGAAGGCAGTGCGGCCAGAAGGTGATAACACAACATATGGATGCTTCAGTATTTTTGTTATTGTCATTTGTTGCATCTTTCATCACCTTATTTCTAATTCTTACCACTTTATGCAGCTGCAGTAACAGGGTACCAGCATCCAAGTGAATCAGCATCAGGTCATGCTAGTCAGTTCTACATCTCTCTGCTGGACTCTAACAACAAGGAACAGAGGCTGGATGAGAAAGGTATGACCAGAGTTCTCTACAGCACTGATATTTAATGGATTCCTTGTCATCCTATTTCTATATTTGGCAAATTTAGCAAAATTGCATGTTGATCTGTAATATTCAAGTCTTTTGTTGAGACTGTCATAGAGGTGATAATTTACTGTTACTCTGCTACTGTTATTGTTACTATATTAATGTTCAAAACTATAGTTTTTGGTGTTTCTATTGGATTAAATTGCAGGGTGTTGTGACTTTTTCAATTTCTCCTCTCTGGATAAGATATAAGATTTTTTGCTGTGTCTACTGTTTATTAAAGGAGTGAGCGATTCTGGAGAAATCAACAGCAAAGCAAATACGACCCTCCCTTCACTGCTCTTTTAGAAGCTCCCTCCCCCAAATTCATGTACAGGCATTTCCAATGACACTAACAACTGGGCTAGCTGACCAAAAGAGAAATATAATGGAACCCAGAGTTTCTTACACAGCGTAGAAGTGGATGCTCGTTGTCATAGCTGAAGCAAAACAAACATCATAATTTAAAACATCATAATATAAAACCTTATCAAACTAACGACATGCACAAAAACACAAAATCCAAAACGCAACAAAATATAAACCAATGAGAGTTAGCTTAAGATTTACAAAACTACAGTGACAGAATAGGTTTGTAGCTAAGATAACAAGAAGGGTAACGTTACCTGGCTTAGCATTTTTGATTTATCCTTCGATTCAGATAATCCCATTGTGCTAGCAAACTTGTGCTTTTAGGTCTTCGTGGCTATAAAACCCTTCACACGTTGTACGAACAAATACCATGATATAGAACAAACAAGGAGACCGTAAGTAATGTAACTAACGTTAGCTACGTTGTGGGTTAGCAAACTGTCGGTACAGTTGCTGCTGCGACGCTAACATGCAGAGAGAACAAGATGGTTTCCTGTAGCCAGCACACCAGCTGCAGACAGCGATGCTCACAACTCTCCTGCTACGATAGCTCACACCACACCAACAACATATCCTGGCAAACTAGAAAGTAAGCTGAATGTTCATGGGCAAGTAATTTAATGTTATCGGACACACAAATGTGACAACAGTATGTGTTTGCTAACTAAACAGTTGGAATTAAAATTCACAAACATTAGCAAATGGGACAAAACAATACTGACCTACTGGCTCTGTGAAACATAGCAAAACTAATGTTTTACACACCTGTCAAGCAGAAAACAGAGCAACCTCTGCATTCGTCTTCATGCCTTTCAACTCTCGGAGGTCTCTCCACCTTTGGAAAGCCCCACACGCTTCTTCCCCCTTGCCTGATCATAGTATTTCTTTTTCAGGTTTTGTTCTTTTGACCTTCTCCACTTTGGCTGTTTCTCAGCCATCTCTCCTTTTTGGCAATGTGTTTGTCATGTTGAGTTCAGCATTTTAGCATGCGCCAGATTTACCGTCTTTCGCTCCCACTGCCCCCTTTCTCCCCATTTCCCCTCTTCTTTCCCTTGGCCTAAGCACAAGCACGAACGCCCCATGTTGCTGATTGGATGGAATAGTATCGTGTGGCTAAGTCTTAGCCACTTTGTTTCCTACATAACCAGGGCTGTGTAGGAACTCTCCGATTTTTTTTTTTTTTTCTTTTCTTCCTCTCCTCAGCACACGTACACAGAATGGACCGTGAGGAGATATTCACTGAATTTGACAAAGTGTATTGGATTAAAATCAATGACTATACCATTAAAGAAAGAAGTCAAATCCAACACACCTGCATTATTTTTCTCCTTCCTCACCCACCTGTCTGTAGAGGACTTGCTTGCGGACCTTCCTGAAGATGTGACCCTGGAGCTGGTGTGGAAGAACAACGAGCGCCTGAAGGAGTACGTCCTGGTGAGCTCCAAAGAGCTGGAGTATGAGGAGGACCCCGGCTCGCTGAGTGAGACAGCCAGAGCAGGACACTTCACTCTTGAGCAGTGCCTCAACCTCTTCACCAAGCCAGAGGTGCTGGCACCAGAGGAGGCATGGTAGGAATAGTTTTTTGTGATTAGATAAACTAAAATAATAAAACATTGTCTCTGTCCCATCTCTATCATTGTGGTTTCTTTTTTGTTTCTCACTGTCCAAGGTTGTTGTATGATAGTGTTTCTTCATTTTTTTTCAAGTTTGAATGACCAGCTACCAACAGCATTTGAACTTGGCTACTCTGTAGTAGTAGTAATAATAATAATAATAATAATAATAATAATAATAATAATAATAATAATAATAATAATAATAATAATAATAATAATAATAATAATAATATTGTTGTTGTTGTTGTTGTTATTATTAATAATACAGAAATGTATGTCCTCCAAAATGACTTCAGTGCAGTCCTTCACATGTGAGAAATTATATGAACCAACTATAAGAAATGAGCCCAAAACAGAGTCTGTGTTGACATTTGATAGATGGCAGTTACTCATGATTGGAAAGTGAGAATAATAGAAAGAATGTTCATATAAGGGATCCAACCCAGAATATTTATCAATTAATCTGCAGATTATTTTCTTTAAAATCTAACCATTCAGTCTACATAGTGACAAATGCCCATTATAATTTGCCAAAACACAAGGTTATGTTGTTCAATAGCAACAGTCCAAAGCCTAAAGATATTCTATTTTCAATTACATAAAACAGGGAGAGGCAGGAGATTCTTATATTGGAGAAATGATACCAAATAATTTTCATTTTGATTTAGAATTTTGATTTTAAAATTACGGAAACAATTAAAAGAATTTTAATTAAGCTAGTGAGTCTTCCCAAGGCCTTTTTTCTCTTACAGGTGGCCAGTGTGAAGCTCACTCACAAGCTTGAAAATCACAAGCAAACTAAGGGTTACACTACACTCATGACTTGAGAGTGTGTACTTTTGGTTTATATTATTTCAAAATCAAATCTCATTCTGCACATTTTATCATGTTGTTCTAGTTTGTAGATGATAAATATTCTCATTGATTGAGGAGTTTTCAGACTATATAACAAATTAGTCAAAATTGAAACAGTTATTTTTGTTTTCTAGGTTTTAAGTGTATTGCAGAAAAACGGTACTTAGAGTCTAGGAGACTCTTGAATACGTGACTGAGGCGCAGAATGATTAACTGAAAATAGTTTTGGCGCAGACACAGACCCTAGAGCCTTTATGGTCCAAGGCTGAAGCAGGTCATGGCAATTTGTAATGCAGGAGGGCCCCAGAGCCTGCCCATGCATCCAAACAAAGACGTACAGTCATATTGATTGTTTATGCCCTATTCAGGGATGGTCTTGGCCTTGTTTGCTGCAAGTCAGTGTGCCTTTCAACATTTTTTTTTTTTTTTTTACCTAATTGTTTTTGGTCTTTCTTTTTCACTGGGCTGCAGAACAATTTAGAACAATGGTCTGTATCCACTCACTGTGTTTTTAAGGTACTGTCCAAAGTGCCAGCAGCACCGTGAGGCCTCCAAGCAACTGCTGCTGTGGCGTCTGCCCAACGTTCTGATCATCCAGCTCAAACGCTTCTCCTTCAGGAGCTTCATCTGGAGGGATAAGATCAATGACATGGTTGACTTCCCTGTCAGGTAAAAACACACTAAGAAGTCACTGTACATATCAACCACTTACTCATCGGCGGTTTTCTACACCAAACCACTTATTTTCTTTATCAAAGTGTAAACACGTATTTTTTCACAAAAATAGCATATTGTTAGTGATTAAAGCCTCATGCAGTACGTTGATCACTGTGTTAACTTTTTGATCTTGTCTTCAAGGAATCTGGATCTGAGTAAGTTCTGTATTGGCCAGAAGGATGAGATGCAACAACCCCCTATCTATGACTTATATGCGGTCATCAATCACTATGGTGGGATGATAGGAGGCCACTACACGGCCTACGCTCGCCTGCCAAGTGACAAGAACAGCCAGCGCAGTGATGTTGGTGAGTGTGCAATCAATGAGGTTTATCCCTTTATTTATATATCTGTTGGTAGTTCTCATACGCGTTGCCCTTTTTTTTTTAACTTGCTATTTTCTGCCATCCTGTTACCAACCTCTCTTCTCTTCCTCCTCCTCTACCCATCCTCCCTTTCCTGCAGGCTGGCGTCTGTTTGATGACAGCACCGTGACAATGGTGGAGGAGAGTCAGGTGGTGACGCGCTACGCCTATGTCCTGTTCTATCGACGACGAAACTCCCCTGTGGAGAGGCCGCCACGCTTCATCAGGCCTGTGGGAGCTGAGACGCCCACTGCTGCAGGAGCTACAGCCAGCCAGGTGAGGGTGCCACAACAACAAGGGACTGAGGGCCTGTGTCTGTAAAAGGGCTTTTCACATTGAAATGCAGCAGCAAAGGTTTGAATTTTATCCAAACTTGTAATTTCCCTTGGCTGACTCATATTTTACACTAGCTTTTTGGCTGGACCACGACAATGAGGCCGGGGGTTACAGGCTGCCAACCTAGCACCTTAGTCGCTAGATTTACAGACTTTTCACACCCCTTTAGTGACTTTTCTTCACAAGCACTTAGCGACAAATCAGCGACTTCTTGGACAAACCTTAGGTGCTTACCATACAAGAGAATCGCCAGTATTGCTCTTTGAGCCCGAGTTGAGGCTTTCCCTCCACAGGCACACCTCTCTGCGTCTCATTCAATTGACCGCATGGCAGCTGACACGTGAATGAGCATCTAACTCTCTCTCTGAGTGATCATTTTACAAGTAAATAGAGCTGAACTGTTGTCTTTAACTTGTGTATGGTGATTTTCTCAGACAGACAGTCTGAGACTTTTGGACCCTACTGTACATCTTGTTCGTCACAACATTTCTGGTGATCACAACCCAATTCAACAGGTTAATGAAAGCAACACTAACTCTTTAAAAATGCTAGTGTAAAATGGTACTGTGTAGACTGCGGTTAAATGGAATTTGTAGAAAGGATTTAGTGTGGGCTGAAGTGTTTTGGGAAAATAGTTAATGCAATTAATGTGTTGCTAACCACTGAAAATTCAACTTAAGCAGGAGAATCTGTTGGCAGATTCATCCAATATCAAAGACGGCAGTGTTTATTCTAGATAATGTAGAATGTGCCTGATACCTTGAGAAATGATTCCAGATACTTCACCAGCCATTGTGAGTTGGAACAAGATGAAGAATATAAATTATAAATTTGAATACAAATCCAACGCATTCAAATCCACCTTTCCAGGAACTGGAGCAAAGCGACAATCCTGTCCCCCACTGTTTAGGAATTAGTAGTATTTGGCAGGTCATAAGAGAGAAGCCAGTGTGTTAAATGCCTCTGAGAACCGGTGCCTCTTTTCAATTAGTCCTGACAAGAGCTCCCTCTCAGCCCAGTGGGTTCATAATGGATAGATCCACCGCTGAGATGGTCTGTTAATCTCAACAAAGCTCAGCTGTCAGGCAGCATTAGCATCTTCTGACATTTAGTTTTTCAGTAGCTTCAGTGGTGTGTGATCCTCCTCTCTCTGACAAAAGTAATGGTGCGTTGTGTTTTTACAGTTAGCTTTCATCACATAGGTTGTTAAGTGCAACCTTGTGATGCTGATGATGAAATGAGACTGTGTGATCCTATGGGGTAAAAGAGAGATGAATGGTTCTTCATACATATGAACAAAGTTGTTCATACAACTTCATTTTTGTTACTTTAAAAGCTTATTAACTTATATCCATGCTGTAGTGATTGTGTTTAAGTCACCATTCAGCACTGAACCATACCTTAACTTTTTCTTCTGATACACATGTATACTATGTTGAAAAACAAGTATACCATGTTGCTTAGTGTATTGGACTTGAAAAGAAGGGCATGGAGAGCACAGTTCAGATTCTCTTCAACTCTTGATTAGGTCGACTGTGTTTTACTTCTAAATAATGTGAATTTCCTCCAAACGTGTCCATCTGATTTCTGAAAGACAAGCCTCTCAGACTGTCCATGTTGTCCCTAAACTATCAACAGACAACGCATGTCAGATTCCTGAAATCAACACATTTGATTGGAAACTGTGAGATAGATCAGCTGAATGTTTACTATAATCATAGTATGTATTAGACCACGCCTTTTCCCAGAAGCTGACACCGGTTTCCGCCAATCGCAGGCCTCTCTAATTTGGCGGGAACTGGAGGAGGAAGAGGAGGGGTTTGACGAAGGCCCCCGTGGACTGTTCCGCTCTGCACTGTGGAGGCGACAAACACAGAGGAACAGAGATGAGGAAGACGAAGACAGAACTGAGGGGTCGGTGCGACGGCACGGTGGGCAGAGGATGTCGGACTATCCCGACGATGATTGTGTGCGATATTTTGTTCTGGGAACACTGACTGCAGTGTTGGCTCTGTTTGTCAATTTGGTCTACCCTCTTCTCTACAAAACCAACTGGACCTGAGCAGTGACTGGTTGGTGAATTGCTTTGGCTGGAGCATTCAGAAATATGAATGTGAGATTGTTCAAACAAGTAGAGGTTAGATATAAACTAGGGAGAAAGAAGATTACGAGTCAATACTTACACCCTCCTCTTGAATAAGAACTGAGCTACTCATCCATCGATCTTCAGCAAGTAAAATGGTTCTCCATTCTATCCAATACTGCAACACTTGACATGGCGGCTCAACCCTTTAATACTTTTGGCACCACTTCACACAGCAGAAGACACCGAGGGCCCATGTAGAGTGTTTATGTGACAGCAGAAGAGGCCCTGTCATAATAATACCTTTTAGTTAAAGCTGCAGTAGGGTGATTATAACAGCACATGGTACCGGTATATTGAGTGTGAACTATTCACAACATTGCCTCTGTGCATTGTTTTGACTCTTGCTTCCAGTGCATGTGTACTTTTCAACAAGGTTGCAGTTTTTAGAATCACATTTTTAACAGTAGTTCTCAGATGATCAGCTGTAACAGCCTTAATCATCTAAACCTATATATGTAACTATGCCGTTAAGCTGCAGTGTTCCTTATTGACTTGGAAACAGTAGCTTGACAAGAAAATCTTCACTCAAGGACCTGGAAGACTGTGAGACGTGGTTGAAAGCTCACAAAAACGCTAGTGCATAAGTATGTTAGTTAAGATTCTTTTAGTGAAAGAAGCTATATAGTTGTACAGTAATGTATAAAATGCTTATAAGCTGAGAAATATGAAAGAATGATTCCAGTGCAAAAATAAACTTGCTCTAGAGCAACACATGAAGCCACTATTAAATGCCTTCTTTTGTTTTTATTGCACTAAACTCTTAAGGCCGGTTTATACGTCTGCTTAGAATCGACGCTGTATGTACGGCGTAGCTGTGCAACTTACACCGTAGCCGACGCTGTTGCATGACAACAGTTGCAACAACTGTGATTGGTCCACTCCCCCGTGTCTCTCAGTGGCCGGACAAGCACAGAAAATTTAGCTTCCTTCTGCCTCAGTCAGTTCAGCAGCCATACACACCATCTCCTCCAACCTCTTCTCCTCTTTAAGAAAAGTAACTGTTGTTCAACATTTATTAGATCCAGTTGCAACATGGTCTGCTCAGTTTCAGTCACCATCGATTGAAGCACACGAAGAAACTCAACACAGCGGCATAGAAACCCCATCGCCAACTAGTGTTTTGGTGGTGTAATTGCAGAGCAACACAGACACCAGCAAACAAGTATAAATGCTCACTACGGCATAGGCTCTGCATCAATCCCACGCAGAAGTACAAACTGGCCTTTTAAGAGGATAAGATTGCAGCTTCCTGCAGAACAAATGCAAGCTAGATGAATGGAATAAGTCTGAGAAGGAGCACTTCAGCAGTGACTCATTATAAATATGTTATATCATGAAGCAAAGTGTACCTTTTTTAGTGTGTGACCAAGTGCTGTTGCCTTTTCCATGTCCTTACGTAGAACACACATTGAGTTTTGGGCCTTAAAATTGCTATTTGTGTCCAGTTACTGTAATGGTTTTTTTTGTTTTGTTTTTTTTTTTTGTTTTAATGGCTTCTTTCAGCAATATGTACTATACTTAACTGTAATTTGTTCTTCTTCTGATAATATTTGTGTTTTAGGTTTTATTGAAAAGACTGTCACAACCTGTTGTTAGATGCTTTCTATTCAACTAATTTAAGCCATAGCCAGGTGAGGATTTTAAGTTCTCAGGATGAGTTGTAGTAAATGATGACATCTTGCTATGTGTCTTTTTTAAAGCCTACAAAACAAGATGAGAAATTGACTGATGATGCAGTTCGTTCACAGCCAAGAAACTAGAAGTTTCCGTCCACTTCTGAATGTAACATTTTTCAAGAAGGGCTTGCAGAGCACAGTTTGTCTTGAGAGGGAAGCTTCGGTGGTTTCGATTATGGACAGTTTTGGAGCTTTAAAATAATAAATTTGAAGTTAACCTGTAACAAAATACAGTTACACCTGTAACTCACAAAGTATGTTAATATTGTCTTCTTGAAATACTCTATTTTTGATTGATGTTTACTGGTTTTGTTTTAATTTGAAAACCCCAAAAGATTTTCCTTATTTCTTACATACACCATCCTAAAAAATCTGAGGTGTTTTTTAACGTTTTTAAACTTCGTTAGACTCCAGACTGTCCATAGGCGATATCTTCACTCTGCACTCGTTGTGAGTGACTATTTGGGTCTCAGGGAAATCCCAGTTCTCTTCTGGTATCAAGGCAGTGCAGAGCAACCTATGTTTGCCTTAAATGCTCGGCATAGCGTCGTGGGACTGTGTGTACTTGACTCAGACATATGCAAGACTGAAGTCCATCTAGTTTTAAAACTCTTTATAAGGCACAGCTTGTGCTCAACTTACACTACAGTGGTGATGAACTTGAAAGTATGAAATCTCCCGGTACCCAATATAAACGGCAGTGAAGAGCGTTCAACAGATAAACAGTACTAACACTCTATCCTGACAGTTAAATTTCTTGGGGTGTTTCAGGACAAGCTGTGCTGTTTTTACAACATCTAAATGCTGCTGATCTGATTTTTTTGCGAAGTTGACTGGATTTAAATCGACCTGACTGAAGGGCAAAACTATGTATCTATATGTGTAGTCCGGTATAAAATGTTGATTGGAAAGAAAAATCATGACTTGTATTTTATGAGGAAATAATGTAAGGTCTGTCTATAATGTGCTTTGAATCACTGCATTGATGATAAAATGATTGCAAGTACTGTATTTAAAAGACAATTCTAGCCTACCTAATTTCCCCGCAATAATGTATCTAGATACCTCCATCTAAATGCTGCTTTCTAATACATAAAGCGTTGTACTCCTTTTGGAAATAAAATCTCCATCTGTTTATAGTCGTCAAGTATATTATTTAAGTCATGTTCCATCCTCACCAGTTTCTCCAAACAGAGGAAATTTCCCCAGAATACTAAACGGGCATGATCTATTGTTAACACTGGTTTATTTTACAGGCCTCTAGCCAGTCACTATTTGGGACAGACCTGGATCCTGAAGAACCACCTACGCTGACCCCCGAGGTGCCCTCTGACCTCTTCGCCCACTCCGGAGAGTGCACAGCGCCGTCCTACAGCAACATGGAGGAGGTGGACTAGTCATGATGAGGACTGGAGACAGTGCAGATCTGAGCTGGTGATCCAGGGAAGGCCCCAGGTGGAAGCTACTCCTCAGCTGCAGACATATCAGTGCTCATTTCTTACACAGCCATCTGAAGGGGTTGTTAAAATATCGGTGCAGTGTTAGAAGATCTGGAGGGGGCCCTTGAGGACATGACAGCACTCACTTTTGAAAACCTTTAGATGCACACACAGATGTGTACTCAGTACTAACTAGACACACACATCATTGATGTACTCACATTAATATACTTACCCATTGATAAAGACTTAACAAGCTATATATGTAATTATATTCATTCAGTGCGTATAGTGGCGCACACACACACACACACACACTGACAGAGAAGCTAACACACTTCTATGATCTCAGAGCTCCTCTTAGCCGCTCCTAGTGAAGCTGCTGCTGAAGGAGTTCATCCTCAACCACCTAACGGGGGTCAGTGGAGTGCCTGCCAGGCTTTCATGCACCAACGCACCTTGTGGTCTGGTTTCAAGCTAAAACCTCACTGCTAACCTTTACCAGACCTTTTAATCCCTGGCTATAGCTATGGTCAATTATTAGGGTAAATTTGGGGAGTTCGAGTGAAGGTTGTTGTAATGTGTGTAAATCGTTTTTGGTTTTTTTTTTTGAGGTATTGCCTGGTTTGATTTGTTTGTGGCAGGGTATTCAGTAACTTGGAGTAGAATTGTAGCAACTGATGTAAAGGAAAGAAATGTGACGTGTGTTGACCTGCTACTTTTTTTTTTTTTTAAATACAGATGGCCCATGCTGTTTCTATGTTTTGTTTTGGTTTTTTTTTTTTGGTTTTTTGGGGGCTTTGTTAACTTCATTTGGCTTCTTTTGCTTTGGTGTGTTTTTTTTTTTTTTTTTTTTTTTGTACTGTTTGGATATTCGATCCTGTGGATGCAATTGTCAAAGGCTTCAGTATAAACTGAAATGTGCATGACTGCATGTTCATTCAGGCTGTGACTCAAGCCCCTGTTAAGTACCCTCCCCCTCCCTTTGCAAGATTTTCATTATTTCTGTTTTGTGTGAGTTGTCCAGTCTCACCCCTCCCCTCCTTTGTAATGGATTGCATATATAAAGTGGGGATCATTAAGAATGCTGCTGTGGATTCATATGAATGGTTAATATAAATAAAAACAATTTTGAGTATTGCTGACATTAGTGTTGTGTATTGTGGGGAAAAAAGTAGTGTGAAGCTGCTGTTAGGGCTGAAGATCAGTCCATCAACAGGAAATTTTGATTATTAAGTCATGTATCAAGATAAACATTCTCTGGTACCGGCTTTGAAGATATGCTGCTTTTTCCATTTTATATTATTGTAAACTTGAGTCTATTTGGACTCAAGGTCTGACAAAACCATCAATTTGAAGATGTCACCTTGGGCTGTGATGGCCGTATTTCACTGTTACATTTTATAGAATCAGCGTGTAATTGAAAAAATAATCAACTGATTACACAATAAAACAGATGTATTATTAGTTGCAGGCTCATAAGCAGAGAGATCTGATCCTGCCTCATGACAGTGCAGGCATGTACAGACAAAAGTAATACATATTCGTACACGTATTATGAGAACAAAAAGAGGAGATGGGCCTGGCCATGGGAGCAAGCAGCTCGAAAGCAAAGAACTGGGTGACATCGCACCTCATGTTGTCCACATTCATATTCAGTCTGTGCATGGGACACATTTTGACATGTCACAGTAGAAAAGAACAGATGTAAATTTAGCCGCTTCAGTCTCAGGGTCCTGGTGTTATTCATGCTGACTCGCTGTCACACGGCCACGGCTTCATGGGACACTTGAACAGAACAGAACCATTGTTAATGCTATTAGTAACACTTGTACTTTTCCTGCCATGACGGGTCAAAATGTTTGCTCCGAAATGGGCTTTAGTGCCAGAAACTGAAACGATAACATTACACTAATAAATATTAGGTGTAGGATAATGCACTGTTATTTACTTGAAGTAGGAATAAATTGAAAGAGACAGTCAAAAAGTCAAAGATGTTAAAAAGTTTGGTCTTTGCTGCTGTTTTTTGTTATAAAACTTAACTAGTGAGTTGCAATATAGCTGAATATCATTTAGAAAGCGAGTTAAGTTGTAACTCCATTACATCGCTAAACCTGAGGGTGGCGTTGTTTGCTTTGTTTGGTAGTGTACAACTACTAACGCGCTGAGGAAGAAGAAGACGGCCTGGCGAAGGAGGAAGTACCGGTAAATCACCATGAGTCAGACAGCGGAGACCCATAGGTAGCAAGCTTCAGTTAAAAATACTTTCATACCAGTAACTCATCTCTTGTCTCCCACTCATGGCGGAATTTGGCGGAGGCAGCGGCCGCCAAACTGAAGAACACGACGGGACAAAGAGCCGAAATGTCCCCGAGCCCGTGTGCGCGGCAGGTGACCCCGCGGTGACGGTCCCTCGAGATCGCTGGTCCTCAAATCACTCACAGAAGAAAAAGTTAGTCCTGCATGTCGACCTCAACAACACCATACTGGTGTCGGACGCCGTGACGGGTCAGGGGACTGTATCGGCTCTGGACTATTTCCTCACAACCGTCACCTGGGGAAAGATGAACAAACATGGTGAATTGGAAACGGACTCATTCGGTATCACACGAGAATGCTAGGAATTTGCTTGTGTGCTCAGTTAGGTGATACAGCGAAGCTATTGTTCCTGTGCTGTTAAAAGAATACGACGAATTCCATTTAAAAATCTGTCCATTTAAAGCCCCTCCCTCCTTTACTTCTCCCGAACATGTAAGTAACGACAAGCTGGCAACCGACCCAAAAAGTTGAAACGTTACTGAAATTAAACGCGTGACTGGAATTGACACAGATACCAAATAGCAAGCCATTCATAACATAACTAGTTCATATGTCTAAAGTCGTATTATAAGAGAGTGGACAATAAATTAACGACTTGTCAAGTAGCGTTGGGCAGAATGTAATCTAGAGCCATTGGTCTGCCTGTTGGAGGATACTGAAATGTTTCTTCTTCCAACATAGTTCTGTATTTAGTTCCTATGGTCCCTGCCCAATAAAAACCATGTACTGTATCTTCAGTGTAGGTCATTTTCATTTTTTTCAGATAAACTGTAGGATTATGCGTTAATTTATGGATTGAGTCATTTCTCCTAATCCTTAAAATAAATAAACACATCAGTTTATCTAAAGTGCATTTTCACAAAGCTGGAAACGGGGTTGTTTTTCTCAGCTCATGTGAAAGTTGACATTTTGGAGATACAGCGACTTTATGTAACTGAAGTGACAATACTTTATCAAAGTTGTCCAAAAACTTGCTTTTACTATAACCAGCTTGAAGTCGTCTGTCCATATTCAATACAGGTTGCATGGCCATGCTGTAGACACTGAATCATCAATATTATATATCAAAATAAATACTGAATAAGTGGTGAAGTTGACCATGAGGCAGGAAAATAGATAATATAATTATTACTTCCATAGGGCTAATTTCATACTGCACTAGCACCCTGGAAATAAATGAAAGAAATCCCTTTGCGCTTTCTGTAATCAGTACTTAAGTTTGTCTGCATTTCAAGCCATTTACAAAGTCTCTTCACCTGTATGCAGGAAAATGGGAATGGCTGAGTGACGCGCCTTCCCTGCTCCCACCGTGCGGGGACGCTGTTAGTTACTACTCTCAGTTTGGGCGGATACCCGGTTTCACCTCTGCTGCAGGGCAGCGTTTCCGCGGGGTTCTGAAGGAACATCTGGATCTGCTCCGCTGGCCCGAGGGCATCAAGGCAAGCAACCCACAGGAGAGAATGGGGCCACCTGCAAAGGGCTGATCTGACAGATAAATCTTGATCCAATGATGACTTAAAGCTATGGTTACATGATATAGAATACAAACAAAATACACAACACAATAATGGCTAAACGGTGTCACCTGGCAGAAATGAAGAAGACATTCCTCAAGAACGAAACCTATTTATATACATTAGAACTTTTGGCTTATCTGACTGTAATAACAAATTAATTTAAACATTGTGATCAGCTGTTTAAACTGTACTTGACTTGAAATTTCCCATAGTACTTATTATGCTTATGTTTTTACATTCAAACAAAATGTGATACTCGCTTCCCAGACAACTAACTGCCTGTTGAAAAAAAACCATTGCATTGTCAGGCTGACTGGGGCCTTATGTTTGGCCTTTAAATAGCCAGTCTAAATCGCTGCTCTAACTACATGCCAACATAGCTGTCTGACATTGTAGAAAAATTGAAACTAAAATGCTAAGAACAGATCCCAGAAATGAGGTAGTCTCCTTGAAAATAATGGTGACAACTAAGTAAAAATAAAGCCTAAGACCTGGTATCCCCTTCAGCCAAATGGGGGTTTTACTTTCTGGATTTTCACACTTTTTTAGCCCTGCCTTCTTTTAACAATCAAATATTTTTTGTGTGTGTAACCAACTAGTAGAGGGATTAAATGGTAAAACGCTGCTTTCATGGTTAGATTCAGCTACAATCCGGTCTGTTACGCCTCCTGCAAACCAGTTTGACAGTTTGATGCAGTTATATGTTACCGACCGCTCGCTGACTCTGTTCCCTGCAGGGAGACGGAGAGCTCTCTGTAAAAGGAGAGGATGGACGACTGTACCACTGGATCCTGCCTTCCTTCTTCTACCTGCTCAAAGACCTGGTGCAGGAAGGACGGGAATTTGCCATACTGTTTCGTACGTTTGGAACCGACCTACCTCGTGTGCTAAGAGCTGTATACAGAGCACTAAATGAAGGGGCTCATCCACTGTTCCCTGATCTGCCTGATCTGAAGGTGAAGTAAAATCACATTTAGTCATTGCAAAGCCATGAGGGTCAGTTTGCCCAAATTACAAAAAAGTTATTTTACCCTTAGCGGAACCGAGCAGTGCTGATAGTTAGGGTTGTATTCACAGGGTAATGTCACGTCTAGTTTCCTTGTGTAGCCCAGTATTTGCATACCCTGTCTCAGAGGGCTTTACAGGCCCCTCTTCAGAAACATGTCCCCACTCAGGCTTAAGTCTAGTATTAATACAATGAATCCAATTAAATGAATCAAAACATGAGTCTGAGAAGCTGGAAGAAAAATTTTTGCCACCACCCCTGTGTGATGGAGGTGAATGGTGAACTGATAGTTATAAGGTTCCAGGAACCAGGAACTTAACTTACGGCTCTTCTCTAATCCTTTTTTTTCCTGCATCACCCAGAATGCTTTCTGTTAATACATCCTGAAAGGGTCCCTACACTTGCTTGAGCTACCCTTTTTTTTCATAATTTCTTCTTGGTTGAGGCTGATATAATTTGTCACCTCCATCCCTTGGACCAGGAGTGGGTTAATGACACAATTCTTATATTTAGTCAATCTGAGTGCGTATTCCAAAAGATCCTCATGCATATCAAGCTGATACTTCATCTTACATCAGAACTTGGCCTGTTTTTGGCCTGGCCTGGGCCTGTCTCTTTGGATTTTAGAGACAAGCCTCACATCACTATAAAATAGAAGAAGAGACGGCAGCTTCAAACACTTTTTTTTGACTAAATGAGGGATCATAATTTGTACCCGCAAATATTATTAGTCTATTTAAGCATTTTGCTATCTTAATTGTAGCTGTGCTGCAGTTATCTTAAAGTGACCTTACATTGTCTGTGTTTAGCATATTACTGCAGTAATAAGAATTATATTCTACTATAAACTGTGTTCAGTTCACTTTACTTTTTTGAGTGTGCGCGCGTGTGTGTTGATGTTCCTTAAGTGTGGGTAACTCTGAAGATGTTCTTTTGAAGAGCATGACCTCCCCATCCACACACGAGCATATGCATCTCCTTAACTCTCCTCCCAGTGGGGCTTTGTGATTTTTGTACCTGTTAGTCCGCTGGAGTGGAACACATTGATTTTGAGGGAAGAGTGGAGAGTGCATGGATGGATTGGGGGGGGGGGTGAGCCTGTCTGGCACAGCAGGCTGTCTGGAGGCAAACACAGTAGAGATCTTCAGGTTCCTGTCAAATGCTATTCATCTATGCATTTAGACATACAGAGCAGGTGGGAAATCGATCACAAGACATAATGTGATTGTTCAAATTTCTGAACTTGAGTTGTTTTCCTGCCTCAGTGAGTTCTTGGCTGCAACTACAGGGTAGCAGCTTCTTTAACTAAAGCGGTACACTAAATTTTGGGGAATTTACCATCTAACACTTCATGCTAATATCCTAATAACTGTGTAATTTGGGGTTAGTGCCACAGTTACTTCAGTGTAAAGGTTCTCTGGTGCTGCCAATAGTTACTACACCACCGATAATAATTCGCCAGCGGAATTGAGACATTTCACTAAAGTTTGCCAGTTTAGATTTTATGCAAATGCACAACATGATGGTTTAAGCTTTTTAAAGCACTATGCATGACACCTGAATTAAAAAATCCTGTTACTATAAAACAGAGTCAATTAAAATTCCCAGTGTGTGGTTCGGTGACAACACAGACCCAGGGTGAGTCAGTGAATGTGCACCGCTGGGATGAACCTCTTGCCATTTTGGAAATATTGTTTAAATGGCTCGTAGCAGGTGAGCTGTCTGTAGCCGTTCTTTAGCTTGCACTCAACATAGTGTAATGTAGTAGAACTTAAGTATGGAGCAATGTATCATTTGTCCACTTTGACAAACTAGATGTTACTATCATCTGGGGAGTTTTAACCTACTGGACAGATTCCCAAAACATGCCGTGAACCTCAAGGAAAAAAAACACCAGCAGTTCTGTGAGGCTATGCTCTCAGCTAAACACTGTCAGCATGCTAACATGCTCACAAGGATAACGATAACATGCTGATGTTTAGCAGGCGTAATGTTTACCTTGTTCCCCACCTTAGTTTCACTGTGTTCGCACGCCAACACAAAGCACAACTGAGGCTGATGGGAGTGTCGTTAGTTTAGCAGGTTTTAAGTCATGAGCCAGAGCACGGGACAAATTAAAATTTTGATCTGATGATGACACTAGATGAAAAGTCACGGGGATCACCAAACAGTTTCTCCTGAGGGGGACACTGTCTGTACCAAATTACATCCATTAGATGTTGAGATATTCTGGACCAAAATGACTGACTGACCCAGGACAGGATGAACTTTCCAGGGGGGTTCCTGGGAAGAAATGAGCTGCTGAGCTCCCATTAACCCACATATACAGTTTTTCTCTGGTGGAACCAATTGGCACCTGATTCGGCATGTATATTAAACACATTAAATTAGGAATATAAAACACGCAAGTGCAAAATTGAAATAATGAAGATCCTAAAACTAGATTCTGACACAGGGTCCCTCTTCAAGACAGGGCCTCGAGGTCAGGTACTAAAGCCGGACCTAATTTAAGGCACTTATCAGGTCAGTAGTGTTGTGATTTAGGGCTGCATATTCATCATTTTTCAATTCAGTTACCAAGAACCAGATGACAATGAGTAAGCCTGGAGCTTTCAGGGGCCCAGGTGCTAATCCAGCCGTGGACTGATCGATTTACACTGCTAGTGTGGCTGAAAACATTTTTGTAAGTTTAAAATACTTGATTGAAGTATTTGTACCACTTGTTCTAAAATTGTGCATTGAGTCGAAGTAGGCGTCTTATTAAGTTAAAGCTGTGTGCCAGAGGTTTTTTAAAAAGTATTTAACTTAAAACTTTATTATCTGTAAAGTATCCACACTATTTATCATAAAGCTACAGAATGGCAGGGCTGTTTCTTATGTAGCTGACACAGTTTTTTTGGTTTTATGCCTGATAAAGTTTAATGCTGATATCAACAATAATTTAGGTCAAGTCTGCCAGGGGCTTTTTTTTTCTTTTGGTTTTTTGCTTACCACAGAGCTCAGAGCCATTCTCTCTTTTTCTGTCTTCTTCTGACTCTTCTTCATTCTCTCGTCTCAGTTAAATGTGAATATGACTCCAGGCAAGATCCGCTGTAGCAAGAGGGGAACTGCCCTGAGTCGAGCCGAGGACCGCGTGTCGACACGGGACGGAGAGAGAGGCCTGTATCATTACTTGAGCTCAGTCCAGGGCTTGGGAGGCTTTCAGGACCACTTTGACTGGTATGTATAACACTCCTCAGGCCAACAGTAATTTACATTTTGTAGCCTCTATCCCTCCATCCACCCTTTTCCAAAACTTTCGCTGCCCTTGATTCTCATTCAGGTGGGCTAGTAATACCTTCTCCATCCGTGGGGGGAAGCCGTTGTGGGTCGACCCCTTTGACCAGCACGTTCAGCACATCTTCATAGATGACAACATACGACAGAACGACGAGGACACCATTGTTAATCCCAAGGTACCGTCTCTTCTTTTAAAAGGACGTCAACATGGATACATCAGCTGCTATTGGCAACTATAAGGACCGTAACTACCTTGACAGGCCCTGGGCACATTGTAAAGTGGCTTATAATTCAGAAAAATGCTTAATGGTTACGGTTTCATTTCCACTGTGGAGATCAGTCAGATTTTGAATTAGAGCCAGGATCTAAGATATAGGTGTTGAGGAGATAAGTGGGTAAACATGCCTCAGTAGCCCTGCTGCATCATTTTCTATCATGACGTGACCACAAGATCTCAGCACTTTGTTATTCTGTATAACCACTGAGTCAGTGGCATTGGCAAGCAGACACAGTGTACGGTCTTATTTGTTAGACTGGTTGATGCGGATATTGTTTCTCTCGCCAGCAGTTGTTCTTTCAGCGGTTTTTGGAGAAATCGCATCTCTTATTAGATGCTCGTCGGCAATGAGAGCTCACTGTTTCCCACTCAGAAGAATTTTGGCAGGCGATTCATCCTTTTTAGCGGCGCGGGCACATCAAACACCCATAGATCAAGTCAGGACCACTTGTTACGGAGAGATCATTTCAGTATTTTGGCATTGTGATAGATCTGTGTATAATGAGCTGGAATTGCAAGTTTGTCTGTGATAAGTGGTTTTTGTACATGCACGCGTTCCTCACCTCCCGCCCTCTCTCTTTGCTGCATTATTTATACATTGAGCTTCTCTGTCTTTGCAGTTTTTTACAGTCCTTAAAGAACACCTGAGCAAACAACAGGAAGAGCCAAATGTTTTTGTATCCATCATCCTCTGCAATCTGAATTTTTATTTTCATCTTGAACACAGCAGGGCTCTTCCTCGCATAACCAGCTGACCACGTTTTCTCTCACCTCCTAGCAGGGCAAACATATTTAGATGAAACAGCCTATATCAAGTCCGTTTTACTCTGTGCAACAATGTAGTAGTTTGAAGAAGCTGTATTCATATTAAATGATCTTGAAGGCCTACATGCAACCAGTAGCTCACAGTCAGTGGCAGTAACTTGCAGACGTTTTTCAGGAGTTCCCAACTTCATTTCAGAGTCCAGTCATACAGTCTTAAATGTTAGGGATTATTTTCTGACTATAGATCAGGGCCAGTATGTGTAACCCTGCCAACAGTAAAATTTGGAGAATTCTGCTCTTATATTTGGAATGAACAAGAACTGACATGTATAAACGGCCTTAAATGTTCGAGAGGTCCGGGGGTTTCCTAACTCAGTAGAGGCAGCAAATACACACTTTATGTATTTGTGGAATTGTCAGAAATTGTCTTCCATGAAAGAGAAAAATAGTTGCTCGATAGGCCACATTTTAAGTATGAATGACTGACTTCTTATTTTACAACATGTAGGACTTACTGCTGTTAGTAAGAATTACACTTAATGTTACTTTTAGCTTCGTAATACAAAACTTCTAAGTGTTCTAGTGTTGCTTACATTCTCGACTATTGTGTGTTTATCTGTCTCTGTCAGTGAGTTGTTTATGCCGTGGTCTCTACAGAAACGACTGTGTTTATTATGAATTTTCCCCCCGTGTCTTTAATGGAACAGAAAACGGTGTTAATGCAGCCCTTCCTGACAGTTTAACCAGTGACTTTAAAGTGGCCTCAGATAGATGTGGACGTGAGGCTGCAGCCGGTACAAAATTCCAGGAAGCTAAGCAACGACACTTTTCCCCCTCTTTCCTCTGGTTTCTCTCGTCACTTGTTGTGAACGTGTGTTTGTTTGTCTGTGTGTGTGTGTTTCTCAGGTTTTCTTGGACCCAGATGGCGATGAGACTCGTATAGCCTGCACCTCCGAGCTGTATGACATCACCTTGGTCCAGACCGACCTCCTCCGGGCCATCTCGGACCCCAACTACTTCACTCAGCGTATCCACATCTGTTTGGAAAACTATGAGAGGAATCTCCAGCAGGGGGCAGGCTAAAACGCACTTTGTCTAAGTGACAAACTCCGATTTTGGCTACAATAAACCCTATTACCACCATACCAGCACAGACGGATGACACGGTAGACTGTAAATAGGATTATTTACACAAAGGTTGAAGATTTATCGAAGGACTTGAGTTCATCGAAACAGAAATGTAAGAACATTACATCTGGAGGAAGGTTACTTGAACGAGGGATCACTGTTACTATCTTCTGATCAGATCTGCCAAAAAATTTCCAGAAGGACAAACTAAATGCACTTTGGTGAGATTTAGAAGGGTGGCAGCTAGATAAGTGGGATTTGAATTCATCTCAAATGGCTTAAATACCACACATACTTCATCTACTCCAGGACGGCAACAAAAACGATGTCAGCTTATAAAAAGAGAACTTCACAGAGCGACTGTACTGTGGCAAAACCAGACTCTTTGTTTGCAGCTCTGGCTCTGACTATAGACGCCAAAGGATAATTGCCCTAACTCTGTGAAATTTGTGTCAGACAGCATGATTGGGGTCAGATATGGTCAAAAATGTTGCATTGGTTGTCTAGACAGTAGAATCCGCCAGCGTTCTGCTTCTGCTCCTCATTTGTTATACTCAGGGCGTGACACTCTCCCTTAGATTGCTAGGAAGTTTGACTTGAACTCGGCCAGCGTCAGCACTGGTTACATCCACTCAGAACTGGAAGGTAAAACTTGACAGAAAAAGCATCTGATTGCTGAATATAACTGTGCCACTTCAGGGTGACACTTCATACGCACATTATGAGTGCTTAGTAGTCCGAACATGACTCTTCATGACATTTGGCTCAAACTCTGAGCTTGAGCTACTGTCTGGTGTGACTGCATTGTTAGAAGGAATGACAAAACGCACCATGTTAGGTTTATAACCATACCTACCATTTCTTGATGTAGTCAGTAAAGAGTAATCCACATCGACGGAGGATTTTTCAGAGCCGTTTGATCGTACAAAGAAATATCTTCTGGAAGGCACTGAAACATAATTAGGTGGAAGATGAGTTTGGGATGTGTTTTTGCACTGAATTATTTACTGCAGTTCTTCTTATTTGATAGCACCCTTGTGTGAAACATTTAATAAGCCAAATGTGTGTGGAAGTTGTGGTAATTGTTGCTTTTAGGGTTTTAGGAGATATTAACTGTTAAGCTTCCAGGGAGATTTTTAATTGCTTTGTTTTCCTCAGGTCAGTTTTAGAGAGACAGCTGAATGCAAACTACCAATATTCTGAAGAACAATAATCAAAGGCGGGCTTTTGAGGACCACTGAAAACGGCGGAGGGATGATACCTGTGTCGGATTAAGTGATTAAGTGCATGTGAAAAATACAAAGCCAAAGCTGGGATGGAAAGCTTTGCTGGAGGTGGTAACATTACAGTGTTTTACTACTGCTTTGGCTCAGTTTTCACAACTGAGTTCCAGTTCACAAAACTCCTAAAAGCAAAATGCTCTGCTACTAATTGTTCCTCAAAATCTGACGTAAGATGCAAAATTAAAATATCTGTACCAAATGAGGCAATGCATCGTGCAGCGAGTTTATCAGAGCATCACAACATTGTGTGTGTTTATGACGGAATTGTAATAATTGTTGCATTGAATGGTAATTTATCAAATAATGTTGTCGAACAGTAACTCCATCAATTCTCATCAAAACAGAGTCTGCAGGAGTCATTCAAGATTACAATACTGATGAGGGAAATGTGCAGTTTTGCAGAGGTCAGTTGAAATGGGGAATAGTAAGCATGACTTTTGAAAACTTATAGTTTAATATACTGTTACTGTAAATATAGATATTGAAGATTTTACTAGAGTAAACCCTACATTCATTCAATGCAAAATGATTCCTTTACTGAATCAGTTAACTTTTTCTGATCTGCATCCCAAACGTATTATCCAAGACACCAAATCTTAGATATTTTGATAACTTGTAGAAGTTTGATCATCTAAAATATAGTACGCTACAGTAATACTGTATTTCTGAGAGGAGCAAACACACGCTTCATTGATGCAACGATCTGTGTGCTTAGTAAGGAGCAGTGAAACTAAAAACAACGAAGCTCATATCAGGAGGTTTTATTCTAAAGACACAGCCTGTGTCTTAGGGATTTGCACTGTGTATGTAAGGACAGCATTTTGTGGGAAGGGTTATAATTGAGAGAGTCAGTTTAGCTCTTTTGGACTCTGAAGCTCTCCCCTGAAAACTTAGCAGTTCTAAAATACTGTAATAATGTGCATTGACGTCACATCCAGACCACACGGTTATCATTCATTCTGATGCCGCCCTGCCTTTGAATGCCCATCCCGTCAAAGCTTGAAATGTTTCATTTATTTATTCTTCTGATGTTAAATGCTGCCATTCACTGTTAAATAAACCTTTTAAAGTTTTTTTTTGTTAAACTGTTTGGTGTTTTGCACAGCGACAACCCAAGCACATAACTTAAGATGCCTGCAGTGTATCAGAGATATAGGAAGTCAGGCTAAATTGTCTCGGCCCTTGTTGTCCTAACACCATGGAAAAAGGTCAGAATAAGATTAAAGGGAAAAGTAGTTAGGGATCCGACACATGGCTTTATTGCAGATTTCCAGATACAGCTCATTTATAGATCATCCACAGGATATTGATTGATAGGTGTGTGTGTGTGTGTGTGTGAGAGAGAGAGAGACAGAGAGAGGTCAGGTCCACTGGGGATTAACGACAGAAGGGACAAAGTGTTAAAGGCAAAGGCTGGTAAGTAATAAATTAAATGAATTAATCCCGCTTTGAAAATTAAAATCCTTTGTAATACTTCTCTTTCTGCCATACCAAAGGAAATGTTCTTATCTTCTACACGAGCAGATTTATCAGCAGCCCTGCAGCTACCGACAGTTAGTTCCAGTGGAAGTAAACAGTGGAGGTAGAAGACCAAATGATAAGGGAAATGCTTGTGAGCGGTTTACTTCCTGGCACGGGATTAAAAATACAAAGCCGGGCGTGACAGAAATGTTTTGAAGCGAGGTCTCAACCTGGATACTGCTCCTCGTATCCCCCCCATGAAGTGTCTGTGCAACTGACTGCCTCGCTACGGCAGAATGTGTGACAAGGCATGTCTGGAGAGTGTCCCAGGCGGACTGTGACTGATGGTGGCAACGCTCCTGGCCGTTGACCGTGTGCTGGTGCAGCAGAGCCAGCCGAGATAGGGAGCGGGAGTGTAGCACTGCTTAATGTGGAACTGTTAGAGTAAAAGTGTAAATCTAGTTTCATCTGCCAAGCTTAATGGCTCGCTTGCCTTCACGCGTCCCACCGAGCCAGCCTCCACCATACCGAAACCCCCCCCCGAGCTGAATAATCGCCACGCGCCTGTGTTTTTCCTGCTGTGAAATATCAAGGTGTCTTAGTAAACCCACTGAAACCGGACTCCGCTCAGAAAACCTTTCTAATCCACGTGTCTGCATACCGGGTGTTGCAGTTTTCTATTTCCTGTCGTCCCACGCGTAAAGAGCTGTGTTGTCTGTTCTACTCCTTTTAAAACAGGATGAAAAACAGTGTTTTTCAGGTTGAACCAAATTGGCCCGGAACACCATTTGAACTGACGGTGCGGTTTGTCGTGATGGTCGAGAGTTTTTCCTCGACCACATGGGGGCAGCAGTGCAGCTTTCGAGAGGCAGCGTCCTTGCCTTCAGGTGAGCCTCGAGTTACCTGATGCTGTCGGCGAGCTGCGGGAAGCCAGGAACCGGCGGCCCCGCTGCGGCACGCAAGCAGCACCGCGGGTCCAGGCCGACGGGGCGACGAGTCGGGTGCTGTCACCGCAGGGTGGCGGAGGGGGCAGCCGAGACGGCGAACGCGGGAGTTGGTGGGTGTTTTCGGGATTGCGTAAATGCGCGCCGGTGAGTGGTGAGGGGAGGAGACGGGAGGAGAGGGTCGGAAAGAGGAGGCAGGAAAGGGGGGGGGGGGGGTGTTGAGTCAGTGGAAGGAGGACGATGGTAACTGTCACAGGTACACTGCAAGAGCGACGTTCCCGCCTTTGCCCTCTGCTGATAACATGCTCTGTCCTGCTCCGACGCGCAGGCGGGCACGGACTGTTGTCACCAAACTTTCCGCCTCTCCGCGTCTATTTCCTGCGGCCAACTGACGCACGGGCACGCCTGCGGACTTTTTGAAAGCGGCTACATCCTGGCCCCGGCGCCGCTGGAGGGACTTCAGGGTGGAAGCTCGATGCAGTGTCGCGCCTCACCTCCTGTGCACATGTGCTCTGTTGGACGAGATGTTGTCGGGCGTCGAGGAGCCGTGCGCACCAACTGGGGTGTGAACAGGTGAGGACACTCTGTGTGCGTGCAAGTTTAAAGAAGTCCACGTTTAACGGTGCAGTTGTGGCGATTGACATGGGGGACGAGGATCAGGCAGTTGCCGGCAGAAATCTGTTTGGGCGCCGTATCCAAAATTATTCCCATCACAGATTAGTATGTAGGACTCGGACTTCAATGGGTCAACGCTGCTTTTGGGAGTTTGGAGGGCAAAATAATATCTGCACCGTGGACTTTGCTCAATCCTGCCCGGTGGCAAAGCGACGCCGCTGCGTTGCGTCATGTGATGGAGCACCGAGCCGCTTGTGGTGCAGATTCAGGGATTTAGGTGAGGGGTGGCTGGGCCAGTCCATCCAGCTGTTTAGTGAGATGCGTCATTACTAGTCGAGCCGTTGCCATCTGCTGCACTGCCAAACATCTGGATGTGCCCGTCATACTCTAGCAGGGTCTATTATGTCAGGGTCTTCAGTTTTTTCCAGCACCCTCAAGTTTCCTCTCTCTTTTTACAGAGTTGAGTGTGTGTCTTGAGGTATAGAGCCGCCTTCCTCCTGGGAATGATGAGATTGCTGCTCTCACACTCTCCCACCATCCTCACTTCCTTTTAAGAGCAGCATCCCCCCCGCTCTCTGTTCTGCTTAAGAGGCTGTTTGTTCCTCTAACAAAATTCCAACTTGTGCTGTACCTTCCAGCGCCGCTCTCCTCTCTCTTTCCCCTTCTCTCTGTGTTGGCGCTGCTTTTCCCGCCTGATCCTTGCTGTTAGCCCCTCACTTAGTGTGGGTTCATTTCCATAATGAGGATTACAGCTGACGTGCAGGTTCCGGGCCTGTCTGGCTGGATCCAGCAGAGAGCATAGTGCTGTGGCAGCTCTCATTGTGCCAGCAAAATGCCACGTTCGATCAGAACTCGCCAGGAAGGCTGCGGTCTGCTCCGACAGAGCGAGCCCTGCCCCTGCCACCATCAGTGCAGAAGGAGTGATGGGGCAGTCCGAGTATGAAATAATTCATGTATGAAATTGGCTACTGATGTTGTATATTGCACAATGACTTGTTAGATATAAATGGATAAATTCAAATGCATGACGATTTTTTTCCACACAATATAAGCACTGCAAGTTGATGGCCTAATCCATGAATGGTTTTGATTAGCGTCAGTTCTGTCTGGAGGAGGAAAAAAAACATTTCTTCTTGTTACTGTTTGTTGTTTTTATTTAAATCATGCATTTGACTTGCGCTGCATAAACAATTAAGTCGCCCACTTTACAGCTAAATTTATTTTAAAGTTCAAACCAAGGGTCAGAGCCCACAAGAGGATACACAGTCCTGAAGCTAGTCGGTCTCCACGTGACAGAAACAGAAAGAAATTTATTTTTGATGAAGCTGTTTCCCATGGCGGATGACAACATGCCACATCCGCTCTGCCTGTTTTGCCTGTTTAGCTTCTTTTCTTGGCTTCTTATTTAATGTTCCTGTTCCATTTCCCTCTTAAAAACTCTCATAGCTTCATTTTCAGGTCATTTTGTGGTGATTTAGTGAAAGCACTGTGGCTTTTATCCCTGAACCACCTGTTGTTTGTTGCTTGTGATGCTTGCGTTCTAGGAGCTCGGGCTTATTGTCCTCCTGTTGAACTTGCTGTAATTTGTTCTGGATATCAGCATCACCTGAGAACAGTTGTTGGTAACTCGGGTCCTCATTTATCAGCTGTGTTTTGCTTAGTCCATGCGAACGCTCATTTCTACACATAGAACCTAATTTCTTAGTTTCCGCTTGTGCTTGAGAGTGTGCGTACACTGAGAAACCCTACTGACCATAATGACCAACAAACCCCCAAGTGATACACAGATGTGATCGTGGGTGAAGAAATTCCTAAACTGTAGATACATAAACAACTCTACTGTCAACCTTGTAAACATAATTGATAGGTTTTCAACCATTGTTGGTGAAGATGTGCTTCTCTGTTTTTATTTGGAAAATAGAGTAATCGTTTCTTTCAGAATGAAATTATGCCATTCATGCCCCTACTTCATCTTCTATTTCCGCTACTGTGTCACTATAATATTTATTTTTATACAAGTAATTTGTGGAAGTGTCAAATAAAACAGTTTGGTTTAGCTGAATTTCATTTGATACTGTGGTGGGCTAGGGTTCTCAGTAGTGAAACTTGAACACAGAGACTGCCTGACATTATACAGCATTTTGGTGGGTAGCCTCAGGCTTAGCAACATTTCACCCAAACCACAATTTGTGCCCGGTAAGGGAGAACCTAACGAACTGTGCCAACTGCATCAAATGTGATGTAACTACGCATAATGAGTACTTGTGTGACAACAAACGAATTGTGGAAATGTTGGAAAATGTTGCAGAACACAATTTAAAATACAGTGACACCAGTCATAATAGAGGAAAACTGTTATATTCCAAACACTGTAAATTCTTTCACCGGCTACACGCTGAGAAGCTTTCCCACACACCTACTCTTGTGACACTGCAGTATGTTAAGCTCATTGTGTGTGATGTTTTACATTTTATCTTTCTTGAGTGTAACGTTAAGGCTGCTGGGTCTTTCAAAGGAATGTGTTGGACTCTGCAGGACAGAGGAAGGGAATGAGTGTGCAGTATAAAATGTCTTAGCTGTGGTTAAGGTGATTTGTGTTGGAGAGATATGGCCACTACCACACACACACACACACACACACACACACACACACCAGCCCGCTACACACATTGACCCGGACAGATGAGTGTGGAACTGAGCCAGTATTTCCATCAGAGGATTAAGTGCGATGCTTACAGTGGACAGTTTGCAGATCAGCCTGCTAACGCTGGGGACTTTTAGGCCTGGATGAATTGTCGGAGGGAAAGAGAGAGAGAGAGAGATGGAGAAACTAAAAAAAGCAGGATGGTGCATGTAGAGAAAATGAGTCTTAAGCAGCTCAAGCAGGCAGAAAATTGAGTTAGTTTTTCAAAATAAGTAGTTTGACATTTTGCAAAATATGTGTATTCCCGCCAAGAACTGGAGGAGACATTCAATACCACTCTCATGTCCGACAGTAAATATGAAGCTGCTGCAAGTAGCCAGTTAGCTTAGCATATGGATCACAGAGAAGGGGAAGCAGCTAGCCTGGCTCTGTCCAAAGTTTAAAAAAAAACAAAACAAAAAAACCCAAAAACAATCTGCCTACCAGCCTGTCTAACGCTCGCTGCCTAACACACTGTATGTCATTTGTTAAAACCGTCAAACATCCTCTTCATCAATCAGTTCATATCCAAATTTGTCCATTTTGACCTTTTTTAAAGTAACAACCCATAAAATGACGACATTAGAGAACACTGTAAATAGCTCGCCAAGCCAGCAGTGAAAACATGTCCGCAGAATCAGCTCAGTAGCTGTAGGGCCACTTAGTCACGTGAGCGTGGCCTAGCGGGTCGTGGCAGTCTGTCAAGATTCTCCCCACTGTGCTGGGCCAAGAAATAGTTTAGCACATTACCCCTAGTAAAATAACAACTTGTCATTTTTACATTTTGCTTTTGTTAGGGATTAAACAAACAAAATATAACATGTTAATGAGCTTTAGAGGTGCTGATTTTGTTTCGCTTGGATGGAGCCAAGCTAGCTGTTTACCCAGCTAATCTGCTAGCATGTTTTCACTGCTGGATGACTACTATTGGCTTAGTGAGTTATTGCAGTGTTTTCTAATAGGCTGGATGTGACAGTGTTGTTTTTATCAGTTTTTGTTTTTGTTTTTTTAATTTAATTAAAATGTTACAATGGACACATTAGAGTAGGAATGATTATTGAAAACGACATTTGATCGATTAATGAGATGAGATATAATGTTAGTAGTGACCTTTAGAGGCCCTGATAGGTGGATTTCATTACCTTTTGACAGAGCCTGGCGAGCTGTTTCCCCCTGCTTGCTGTCTTTGCAAGTGGTATCAATCAATAAAATGTTGAACTATTCCTTTAATCCTTATATTTTATTATAATTATTTTTTCATATTGAGACTAAGATCAAGTAGAGAGGAGAGTAAAAAGGATCAGTGAGGAAGTAGAGAAAGTGATCAGCTCACTTCCATGGTTCTTACCTCCAACTGTGAAGAGGCAGATTTCACCCACTGTGTGAGCCTGTTTCTCCTCTAGGCTCCTCCATATAGTATGTCGAGTCAGGATTCTCTTAAGGACTCACAGTGGCTAAACAGGTGTGTGTGTTTTGTTTATGTGTGAGACAGCTGCTGCATCATTTAATTACAATTTATTGTTGATATGACACCCCTCATTAGGCCCATTGACCCAGTACAAGTGAGGCGGGGGTGGTGGGATCATGATTACAGAGACAGTAGAGTTCTGGGGAACATGTTGGCCTGTACTTGTTTTATTGATATATTTGGAACAAAGGTAGGTCCTCTGGGGATTAAACAAATGCTTTGTTTCCAGCAGCAGCAGCAGGAGCAGCTGTGCGTTTAGAATAAGAAGCATGAAACCTGTGCATGTGGGTATATTTAAGATCATAGCTCATTCCCAGCTCAATGCAGCAAACTGTGTGATTGGGCCGGCTAAGATATATCTTGATATTGCAACATGCCGTATATACAGTACAATATAGCCCTATAAACGCGAATGTCCATGACTAACCGACGGACTGGGTGATGAAGCTACACCATTGATCAGCCGCATGCTGCGTGAGTGAGTTGACGTTATGCCATTGGTTGGTTGGCTGAATAGTTGGAGTTTCCCCATTGACCGTTGCTCTATCAAAATTAATAGGTGCAATCAGTTTCTATTAAGTCCCTAGGGGAGTGTTTACAGGCAGTGTTGTCAACTTAGTGACTTTGTCGCTAGATTTATGGACTTTTCACACCCCTTTAGCAACTTTTCTTGAAAAAAGGACCTAGCGACAAATCTAGTGACTTTCTGGACAAACATTAGCTACTTTCCGCAGAAGAGAGTCGCCAGTATTGCCCCGTGAGCACGAGGTCGCACTTCCCCCCGCAGGCACACCTCTATGCATCTCATTCAATTGACCACATGGCAGCTGACACAGAGGTGAATGGGTTTCTCACTTTCTCTCTAACAGATCATTTGACATGTAAATAGAGCCAAAATCATACCACTACCATTGTCTTTAACCTATGTGTATGGTGATTATGTCAGATGACATGGTTAACATTTAGTATTAATGAGCTGTGTTTCAGTCACTAATTCATACTTGTTCCGAGGTCTGACAACAGAAACAGAAAAACATGTGAGAACAGCTTTATTGGGAATTCAGCTGTATTAAATTACTGTATATGTGAGCACAGACAGTAGGAGGAAAGCAAACAGATAAATGGCGGTCCACCCATTTACTAGGTTTTGACCTACTCTTGTCTTAGAAGTTGTTTTGTAAAATTATTTTTCTATTTAGATCAATTACTTTGACAAACTAGTCTTTGATAAATGCTTAAGATTTGTGCAGACCAGCTCACATTCTTTTATTAAATGATATTAAACATTTTAATCATGTTTTACACAAAACCGGGTATAAAATAAAAACGTAATTTAAAAAAATGTAGGTTTTCCACAACTGCTGACAAGGCAGAAGAGGCTTTTTCCACGGCACACATTTTGACATGTAACCGTAGGAACAGCACAGGTGTAATCAATGACCTTAATGATGGCTGCATCCCATTTGTCTCAGGTGGTTCAAGGGTTCTGGGTCTGGTGCATGATGGCTCACTTTCATGGCTTACTGGAACATTTAAAGAGAATGTGTGTTTGTTAATGTTTTTAGCTACATCTGATCTTTTGAACTGATTTGGATGTTTTTTTTTTTTTTTTTTAAACAATTATACAAAAGGGACTTTGTAATCGTGGGATTTTTGATACTTTGGCTGTTGTTTGGTCAGTTTCTTTATAACAGTATCACTCTGAGTGGCAGAAGCTGGATGTTTTAACTGTTTTTTCCAGCACTTGAATATATCTGTTTCAAATTTCTCACACTCAGCAGCAGCATTTTGTCTTCAGGTGTTACTGTAAACCTGTCTTAGGTTGGTTTTAGGCATCTCCAATACTTTACACTGAAGATCAGCCTCGCCGGAATTTGTAATAATTTTATTTTCTTCTTATATTGCAACGATCCCATTCACATTTTGACCTATGGTATCATTGGTCACGATGAGTGTACATGTGGTTAATTAAATGATTACTTAAGAGTTTTCCTTAAAGGTTACTGTTACACTTCACTGTAAGCTGGAATTAGATGCTTTATAAATGCATCTTATACTTCACTTTTAGCAAATACTTTTCTGCGCCTATGTTGGCTCTTTAGAGCATTCTAAAGTGAAATTCATAGAGGTTTGATGGATACTGGCTCTTGTACAGCTAAATACAGTGACATCGAACATCTGTGACTAGTAGAAGGAATTTGCTTGATCTTAATCATCCGTAATAAGAGAAAGTGAATTGATCATATTCATTTTCAAGTGTGTACAAATCTGCACTCACAGACTCTAGGCTGAGATGGTGGCTTCTCTCCATCTTTCTCACTCAACTGAACACGCCGGCCAAGTTTGTGGCCATGGCAGCAGTTCCTGCTTGCACTGTAGCGAAAGCTAGTGACGCTAGGCACCAAAGATGCAGAAAACATAGTTAAATGAACACTAGGGGGATTATAACATGAAGTTTTGGTTCTAGGCTCGTCATATGTTGTGAAGCTGCATATGACGACTTATATATTTCACAGAAAATAACTGTCAGGCTGAAAAGAGCGAAAAACATGTTTTTTGTCAGTTTGTTGCAGGCACATCAGTACTTAGAGTAATTTAGAGGAAGGGGGGAGGCTTAATTAAATAATTACTGTAATGGCTTAAAGTATTAGTCCAGTAGTGAGAGAATCCAGCTCAGTGGAGACATAGTTATTTGATTACTTTTTATGATTGCTTCCACTGTTGTCTTTGCCAGAAACACAGACTCAAATAGGAGGGAAACTAGCAGCTGTGTGATTGCGTTGTATGTATGCTGCCACATGGACTGGTGGGTATTATTTCAAGTTTGCCAGAGGCTCAGAGATGCATCAGCTCAAGGAAACTGATTGCTGTTTGATTGCTTCATGTGATTGCTGCCATCAGAAACACTGGCTTTGATACTAGCTCTTGCTGGAGAGTCGTGTGAAAACGATTGAACCTTCCATAAAGGAGAAAGATTGGATTTATCATGAGAGTGTTTTATGGCTTATGCACACTAGACACACAACTATGGCTGCAAATGATTACTTTGATTAATGGACTCATTGTTTAGTGTATAAAATGAGTGAAAATAGTTCCCAGCCTGAAGGACTTTGCCCATTTGACCTGTCACATCTTTCTATGAAGAACTTGCTGTAATGATTGTAATGCATATGGCATAATTCACTTGAGATGAATCGATAGTCTGAAAGGAATTGTGAGGAGAAAATCTCCATGGCATTCTTCCTCACAGCCACTCTGTATACATCAAGCAAAGTGCTGGTTTCATCAGTTTTGTTAGCCCTTATGTGGGATCTGTGTTTCCCAGATCTTACTGCACCTCTCTCTCCCTCTCCCTTTCTCTCCCTCCTTATTTTGCTCTCTTACTCATAATGCCCCTCTCCTCCTTTCAATACTGGCCCCTGAGGTCCTGTTCTTTTCTGCCATGTTGGAGCTGACTGGCAGCCTCTAAGGACCACCAGGACCCTGTAGGTCTAATATGGAGGGTCACAAAGAAAGGGAGGCAGGGAAAGAGGGCCGAGGTCCAACAGCTGGTGTGCCCTTTTGTCACATCTTTGCAATGGTGTGGTCACAGCAGGTTTTCGTCTTCTCTAAACAATACATCCATGTTTTGGGCTGCACTAAACACTCCAAGATTAAAATGCTTAAAATTGTCAGCTGTGCCATGTGCTACGTTAAAGCCAGGCAGAAAATTTAAGACATTTCCTAATGAGTACACTTTCGTTCCTTCTCCATTTCAAAGGGAGCTCCTCATCCTCTTCTTAGTTTTAGCCACGGTAGAGGTATGGGTTTAGGGATTGCGATGTCAGTCCCTCTGTAGATCTATTCACCACTTTCCTCCAGACCGAACAAATGCTGGATGGATTACCATGAAATTTCATGTCATGGTTCATTAACGGCAAATCCTAATGACTGTGGTGATCCCCGTAATTTTCCTCTTGAGCCAGGAGAAAATTTTGCCCAGCTCTTTGATTTACAACCAAATACCTGCAAAACTAACGGCATTTACCAGAGGTGTAGTGCTATTTGTTTAAATACCAGAGAGCACCTATGATGTGCATGCATATGTGCACAAGCACAGTTAAGTTGTGGCTCAGTTTGAAGGTTATATAACCACTGTTCCTGCGGTGGCAAGTTTACCTACATTAGTCAACTATAACTGACCACACGACCAAATGTTAGACCGACTTTATGAAGAGTTTAATCGTGTTGAGAATATTACGTGCCTCATCTAATAGGCCATGAAAACGTGGCTAAGCGAGCTTTCACTTCCTGCAGGGATTGTGGGTGCAGCACAAACTGTCCAGGTTTAAGAGGCTGGCTTTGTAATGTTTCTTGACACTTTAGTGATGAATGTATCTTCAAGCGCTTTATAAAAAATTTGCATGACTTTCAACTGGATTATGTGAGATGCAAATATTCCATTTTCTCACTTAGAGAAAAAAAGTGGCGGAGCGTCGTTCCGGTGCACTCTAACAGCACTACACCTATGGCATTCATATCATCATCCCGTCAACCCAGCTGTACTTTGTTTAATGCCCGTTAGCAAATGTTACATACAAAGAATCTTTCAACCTTGACAACCATATAGGCCGTTTGTCCCAACCCTTGGATATGACCCATAGGAGCATACCAGTGGCAGGGGTACCATAACTTTTGTCATCATGGTAACAATAAAAAACACACGGTTAAGGTTGTGAAAATGGTCAAGGTTTGGTGGTTTAGGGACAAAAACTACTTGGTAAGGATTAGGCAAAGATCGTGGTTTGTGTTTTAAAATAAGTACTTTCTTAAGTTAAAGGACCTTTGCCGTCATGGTTACAATAATAAACACACAGTTAAGGTTGTGGAACAGCCATGTATAAAATAAACAACGCTGACTATTGAGTTTACATGGGAAACAAACAGCGGGCTCCTGTGTGAAAGTCATGAGTTTTGTCAACCGATCCATCCACCACAACCTCATAAAAACTGTTGCACAGATGATCTATGGAATTATTTTTTACAGAAAGATGGTCTCGTTACATAGCATGCTAACACACTAAGCTAGGAACATGGTAAACCTTATACCTGATAAAAAACAGCATGTTAGCATTTAGCTCCAATTCACAGCTGTGCCTAAATATAGCATCAGAGCCACTAGTATTATAGACTTGTAGTTGTATTATTTTATAATCTTATAAAACCTTTATAACAATCATAACCGCTTTAGCCATCAGGTCCATCTACAAGTGTTCAGAACCAATTCTGCAACTGTCGGAACAAACTGCATTCTCACTCTCTCAGAGGAACAGTTTAGAAGTTCATTCAGTAATGACTGACATCCAAGTCCACTAAATGTAGCATCTAACAGATGGACTTTATAAAGGAAAATTATTTTTCAGAAAAAAAAAATCTTACTCACACGTGTGAGACTGGGCAGCTGATACTGACCATATGGGGTGGACATTACGCTTGTTAGGCTGACTTATGATTTGATTGTCAACAGTTGGCCTGTTCTAGTCTGACCATCAGGATCTTAAGCTGAATTCTGAAGCATACAGGAAGCCAATGTAATTGGGCTAAAATGGGGGTAATTTACTATCTTTGTTTAGTGTTTGTCAAAAGCCTGGCTGCTGCGTTCTGAACCAATTGAAGTGGTGAAATTGCAGATATGCTTAAAACTTTAAAAACTGACTTTCAGCAGAGCAGATTCAGTACTATGCAGCTGGTGAAAACCAGATTGAAATGGATTGAGAATGTCGTTAGCTTCCAGTACTTGTTTAGCATCAGTTTTTTCAATGATTTTTGAGGCAAATGATAATTTAGAGATTGGTCTATAATTATATGGGAGTGCTAGATCCAGGACAGGTTTTTTTTTTAAAAGGGTCTAAATATAGGCTTGTTTGAAATAGTCTGGGAACGGTCCAGAGGTCAGAGAATCATTTACAATAGAGAGAAGATGTGGGGCAGTGACTCCTAAAACCTCTTTGAAAAAATCTGGGGGGGTAGAATGTCAAGGCCAAAGGAGGAGAAGTACATGTGTGCATGGCTCCCCTTAGAGCCATACCCTAAAACCAACAGGAAATCACCCATTTTGAATTTACTGTGCAATTTTGGGGCAGTTTTTGCCATTTACAAGCGTTGTACTTTAACAAACAGAATTGATCAGATCGATTTCAAATTTGGTCAGTGCAATCTAAAGACCTTCACAATGCTCAATTGCATGGCTTTTCAGTTTTCATTAAATGGCGTGTCTGTGGTGTCATGGCAAATCTCGATGTTTCACCATGAAAGAGGAAGTTGATGTAACTCAAATATTCATTGTACAATCTGCCCCAAACGGCACATATTTGATTTGAGTCTTGGCCTGAAGACATCTACATGCTAATATTCAGTTATACTCATAGCACCACCTACTGGCAACAGGAAATGACGTTTTATACCTTGATATACTCCTAGCAGGTTGACCACATCCATCTCAAAATGGTTCAGAAAATCCTTAAGACTTTGATGATGCTTTATGGGGAAAATTGTGACTTCATCGAAGAACGTTGCCTTGTTTTGCCATGAAAGAGGAAGCTGTTGTGGAGGTACCAGGGATTATCAAGAACACACAAGATTTCTGACCCTGCCACCCCAAAGTGCACAATTGTGCAAGGGTTTGATCAGCGCTGCTTGCAGCTTTAATTTTTCATTGTTTTGTGTTTTCAAACAGGACAAGATAACACAACAGATACATCATATGACAATGCTCGGGCTGTCCCTTAATTTCACCCTGTGTAACATTGACGGGGACCAGTATACCCTGTTCATTGATTGAAACTGCACAAATTTTGTTCTAAGTTCCTGTGACATTTTCTTATAGTTCTTTAAGATGTTGCTCCATCCCCCATGCCATGAGTATTTTTTATGATCTGGTACATCCAGGTTTTGGTGCAGAACTATGGTTTGGCTGTATTTTGTCAGTTAGCTTTAACTTTCAACTTTGAAATGTGCTTAATTGCTTTCTTTACATGCTGTAAGAAGGTCTATACCATGATCATATCGTCTGTTAATATTAATTAACGTGTTATAAACACATAATTTGTTTCACAGCGATGTAAAATACAGGCTTGAACATGAAACATGACAAATACATGAAACATATTACATAATATGTAAAACTATTGCTGAAACCTCACACAAGCTCATATAAATCAGTGTTCATCAGTGATAGCATAAAACAAAACCTGGAGAGCATCTAGCCACTATCATTCATCCCACCTTAACATTCATGGTTCAAAGAAGATCGACATCATCACCCGTCAATATAATCTTATCATAAGCTGACTCATCCTGAGCATTTAAGAGTTTGATGGCATGTAAGACCTAGCCTTTGTTGCTCTGAATCTCCACCCAAAGGGGAGAAGCTCAAACTCTTCATGGAGAGGATGAAGAGGGCGCTAAAAGAGTTGAGCTTTTGGAATACAGTTACTGTCTTCTCAGAAGATTGAGAGCAATGATCTTACTGACCACTTTAAAGATGTAATGCAGCCGGATCTTGCCACCTGTCGAGCCCAGTCAAAATGTGCTTCTTTCAGACTGTAAGGACTGAAAATATGTTAACCTGTGTGCTCTGAGTGGGCCAAAACTGGGCAAACTTCTCTCTCTCATTCACTCAATAATTAATATATTGTTAGTTTGATAACAATTGGAATCACACCAGCTGATGATTAAATCTCTATTTCTTCCTGGTTAAGTAAGAAAACTAGGTCACACTTAATCAGTAAATGTTTACAGGGTTGCGGTAATGATTTGAATTACAAGAATCATGTAACTCTCCTTACACGCCCTGAGCTATCACTCTCATGCTTCTCTCCTTTTCTTCATGTTGCTTGATCAAATTAAGCAAAGCAGAGATTAATGATGTTTTACATTGACGTTCATGCAATCGTAAATCTATATTAAAATAACAAGCCTACAGGGAAGAGTGTAATACCAACTCCATCCCCCCTTTGGTTCTCTTTTTCATCATGAGTCCTTGTTTTTCTTCTTTTTCACCATCTCTCTTCTCTGAACACTGCTATCCTTTTCTCGCTTTGCGTCAGTTTCTTTATTGCATTGTGCTTTTGCTGCCATAGTGCAAATTAGTCAACATAACTGTGCCAGGCAAATATATTTTTGCATTTTTCCCATCTATCCCTTTTGAGCCCACTCATTCCTTGTTTTTTTTTTTTTCCCAGCCCTCCTCCTTTTAGTCTTATCACTCATCCTCACTGGGTTTTTTCTGTGTTTATTATCTCTCCTCCATCGTCTACTCTCCCTCCCTCCTCCTTCTGTTGCTTCTTCTCTTAAATCGACCTTACATCCCATCTATACAAGGAAGAAAGCAGCGTCTGCTGGGAAACTGTTGGTTTGGGTGGGGGAGATTTAGCTAAATGGCACAGCAAGTCCCCAGATGCCCCGTTGTGGCTCATGCTGCAAAGGAAAAGAGAAAAGGAGCACGATGCGCTGTGGCAGATAGAGAGATATGGACAGAGCAGCAGCATGAATAAGAGAAAATAACTATACAGGGAGGGAGATTTCCAAAGGAAGTAGCGGACTAAGAAAGGACACAGCATGCTGAGCTCCGCCTCTGCTGTGTCCTGTCTTGCTGTGAAAGCCTATTTAACGAATCTGCTCCACCATGACTCAGGACTGCTGTTGGCCAAGCTGTGCAGGCATCCTGTACACACGCTCAGATATACATACAACATAGTACCTTATCTATACTCTCCTTGGAGGTCTACTGATCATTTAGTGTGGAGGAATTAAATTAAATTAATTCAATTAAATGTCAAGTTGTTGTTATTTATTCAGTTGTGCTCATCAGGTACCAGGTACTCTTAAAGGTCTTCTGAGGAGTTGTTGATCACTAGTAGCGCTACGGAGCAATGAGTATGTTTACTGTACGTGGACTTCAGTATCCCGGTTATGGGGCTTATACCAGTTTTGATTGTATTCAGGATATGATTTTTAAATGGAACACAGAAAAATCTGGATATGCTTGTACCCATATATATGATAAATACTATTATCCAGGTAACTGACTACCGCATGCTATTTTTGTTTGGCACCTGTGATGTTTCCAAACAAAAACCACCAAATTTGAAATCATTAATCTGATGCTTCTGTAACCATTAACCTGAATTGAATTTGACCATGGCTATAGACTTGACCTGACTCGTTCCACTGTATGTTGGGAAACGGCATCCTCTAACCTGTCTGCCACAGACTTGAAAAGGTCAGACTTTTGGTTCTTTCTCCCATCTGAATTACCAAGTATATTTAACTCCGTCATTACCGAAAGACACCACTACGTTTCCTCATCACCCCAAAAGTGCGACGCCTTCGCCGTGTCTGTGTCTGTGGTCCGGTTTCATTTGGAGTACTCCAGCTAGTACATTCAGATTTCTCAAAAAAGGGATAAGGGCTTCTACAAGTTTCTGATATGATGTTTAAATGTGCACACTCAAAAAGGGGATACTTCTAAAACACGATCATAACCTGGATACACCATGTAAACACTCAGTGTTTTGATGAGTAGGGTCCAGTTTTGTTTATGTCTTCTGCATGCACATTAGGATGGAGGTGTCATGATTGTCATCATCGTGCCAATGATTTCACACCGTACCACAGATTGACAGGTTGCAGTCATGCATTAGCAAACATGGATGTAAACAACTCAGGTTAAAACAAAAAAGAAAAAAAAAGCTTTGAAAGGGCTTCATGAGGAGAGAAAATTCACCACGCTTGTCAGGCCCCAAGGATACACACAAGGCTTTTTTTGTGAGAAGAGTTGAATATTAACATACTTTTGTTTGTGTAGATGAAATCTCCAAAAACATGCATTTACTTGCTGAGACCCTGAATGCAGTATCATTTATAAGAAGAGGTCTAATGGGCAAAGGAAAATGAGCAGCCACACGATCAAACTGGTTCTAAACAAACACTCAAGTTGGCCAAATGTACAGAATTTTTAAGGGAATATGGAGGCATATTGTTTTGAAATTAAAATTATTACAAGGATCTGTTTGTTGTTGTTAACATCTATCACAGTTCACGTTCTGTTCAACTTTGACCCACTGTACTTGCCATAAACCTTTACATACAGTTTTCCTGTGCAAAATTGGATTATCACCAAAATATCAAGTGCACTCCCTCTCAGTTTTACCTCCAAATTAATTGATTTAGATCATCTTGGCAAACTGTTAGCTTGTTAATAACCTGTCTGATAATTAGACCGCAAAGGTTTCTTTCCTCATCTGAATGTGTTGAAGAATTCTCACCCCGTTCCCAGATCTTAGCAATCATTTTGGTGAGTATGCCTGAGTCATTATCGGACCCGGTAGAAATGATGGCAAAAAGTACAAAAACAACAACCACGTTGTAATAAAGTAAAATTGTGTTTTATGGTTCATTGCTGGTTTTGTGCCTTTACGGTATATGAATGTCAGAAAAATGAGAGGCAACGGGCGCAGAGAGGGGAATCTAAATCAGATAGCAGAGGGAGGCAATCACCAAATAAACTGGTGTGCTTGAAAAAAAGAAACCAGATTAGAGCAGCGCTGGTCCTTTCAGGCGGGTGTGGTTTAAAAACCATTAATCCTATACACAAAACGGCACATATTGCTCATGCCTGTATAAATCAACAGCTAGTGTGGCAAGAAGAGGTGCCACGCGTACCAGCAGAATGACAAACTAAATAAAGTGATATAACACAGACATTTCACGTGGCTTGGGATGTGGGAACATCTTGTACCTCTGAATCAAAGATTTGGGCTTTGGAATTGAAATCATGAAGAGTGCCATTTTCAAAAAAAGCAGCAAATTTATTACCTTTTTATAGAAAGGTTTGAACAAGCTGTACCAATTCACAGTTATAGCTGGTAACTGCTGATTTCATTGGCTATAATGTCAACAGTCACCAGCACATTTACTAATGTAACTAATTTTTGTGAGTTAGTCTCTTAATTGGCAGAAACTCTGCCTCTGGTTCAGTTAAGGATGGTCTCTGTCGACTGTACATTTTCACTTGGCCAAATAAATACATTTTTTGTGATTTTTGTTGAAAAATAAAAGGGGTCTCTGTCTTTTTTTGCTGTTCGTGAATAACCTGCAGAGTCAATCTCAGGCCAATGGCCCTCATTCATTTCAAACGGGTAGCTCTGCAGGTAGTTTGGCAGATTTTTTGGAGGAGTGTACATGACAAAAAGCTGGTGTACAGAGCTGATGGAATCTTCTGATCAACTTTTAAGCATTTCATATCATTGTTAGCGTAATTTCTGCAGAGCTCTGAATTGAGTCTCAGTGCTGTGAAGTAGTCTGTCCAGTGTAGTCTGTGAAGCTAACGTAATTTAGCTTAAGCTTCTAAAGTGCAGAGCTGTCAACTTTGTGATAGTACCTGAAACAACCTTGTATCTGTTTAACATTATTTAGACCACAATCACAAGCCTCTAGTTTGATTTATAGGATAGGAAATAGGTTTTGTTTTATATTTAATATTTTCCCCCAAATTACATTTTACCTTTGTTTAGTATACCGCAGTGCACACTACCTGCTATTGTTTGATCATCAGCTGACAGGCATTCACATTGAATTGGTTTTGTGTAGCACCCTTGGTGCCAGAAAAGCAGAGTGGAGTGCAGCCTGTGATATCATAAAGGTGTGGGACAATTAATTTGGTCGGATGTTCTAGTGAGTCAGTGTGTGAAGGTACATACCAGGCGCACTGCCATCTGCCTTGCCTTTATTCACAGCATCGTATCTAATAAAGCAGAGAAATGTTTTTGAAGCAGCAATCTGGACTTGTCTTGTTTAGCTCTCAGTCATCCACATTCCAGTTTCAGTCCACCTCTTTATTATTCTGAATCTCTCGTTGACACATTTCTGAGTGGCTGAAGTCTTGTATCGAGGCAGCCTTTCTCAGAGGAAGAAACACAGCCATCAGTGGCATCTCCTAAATCTGCTGATATATCTCTGTTTATGTTTACAACAGGCCTGCTCTCTATGAGGAGACATATCTCCTCTTCCATTTCCTCACCACACCACCCCACACCTCTTCTTTTTTTTTTTTTTATGATTCCCCTTGGATACTTAGTTGAGGTAGTTGTCTCTTTTATTTCCCTCTTGATTTCTCATTTCAGAGTGATGTTCTTGTGTCTCTCAAGTCAAGTCCAACGCCTCCATGGAATAGACCAGTAAACTGCTTTGTTCCCAGAAAACTTCAGATGCAATATCAGCTGTGGGCTTCACTCTCTCTTCTCTCTGCAGGATGGTGCATCACTCAATATTACTGCAGGGTGAGACTGTTAAAATAAATAATAAAAGCCTGCCCATCAGTGCGAGATCATTTCAGTTTCATGCAGAAGCAGCTGATAAGTGGTGGTAAAGGGGAGTTATGAATGATGTGAATATCAAACACCTCTTGAATCGAGTGAAGATTTTTATTTAGCACTACACAGAAATGCTGTATTGCAGATATTCATCAGGTGCATAGCTGCAGGGTGAGGACACTGTATCCTCCAACTCTAGGGATCTGAAGAAAAAGTCAAACCTTCTCCGCATCCCTCCTGTTCCAATGAAACCAGTCAAGCATTGGTATTAACTCCAGTCTCGTGTGTGTGTGTAAGTGTGTGAATGTGAGTGTGTGAGTGTGTGTGTGTGTGTGTGTGTGTGTGTGTGTGTGTGTGTGTGTGTGTGTGTGTGTGTGTGTGTGTGTGTGTGTGAACTGTGACCGCAGCCGTGCTTTAGATTAAAACTCAAAGCTGGCATTACCAAATAAACAGATGGTCTCAGTACGTGACAGGCTGGTGTAGCATGCGCACGTTTTTTTATGGTGCTCAATCAAACATCGGTCTTGAACACAAAGAGCCTCTATGGCTGTCTCTTAAAAAAAAAAAATTCAAGATGACATCAGTTCAAAGAAACACGTAACTCATTCGAATTCATTCACTGGTAACTCCATGGAGCCTCATCCTAAACTTCATTGGCGAATTTTTCTGTTCATTCGCGGTCCCTCTACTGCTTCACTTGAGAGACAAGCTAACGTTATTATGAGGCACTTGCATTTTTTAAGGCCAGTAAACAGTTTCACGTTTACCAGTGTTTTCCATGAAGTCAAATACAAAGTGCTTCTTTACTTCCCAGATGATTTGGTGTCATTAAACGTTAAGCATGGCTTGCTACTTGACTCCATAGCTTACCGATTAAGCAACAGGGCATGCAGGGGGTCAGATGATACATTCACCCCTAGCTGGAGTAAAAGGCACAGCCTGTAATGATATATAGTAAGAAATTTGAATCTGCTCAGATTATTACATGCTGGATATTTAAGTTTCACCCATATTTCAAATAAAAAGCGGCAAACCTTAAAGCCACCATACTTCTATTTTACACTGAAGCCCAGTATTCAGCTAGGTTGTAGTACATCAGCTATGTAAAAGTTATAATCCTTAAGACTGCAGTCTTACTTGATTGTAACTGTGGATACTGTTGATATCTACGGGTGCAGTTTTAATAAAAAAGGTCCCAGAATTCTGGGGGCAAACTCCTTAAACAGCTACTTTGTCAGTTGAACTCTTTGAGTGTGAACTGGCAACAGAAGAAAATGTTGGATTTTCATAAGCATTAAGCGTAATACATCTCTGATGTGGCTGTAGGAGAGAAGGAGTCTGGCAGACCCCGCCTCTAACAATGAAAAAGTTTATTTGGAGAAGTAAGTAATGAAACTAAATACTTTGAATGACTACTGCTGAAAAAATACTGACCATAAATTCAACGAAAAATGTAATCAAATACATGATTATGGGATATTGCTTGAATTTGAGTGGTGACGTATGTTTGGATGTGTGTGAAAAAGAGAGAGAAAGAGTTTGTCTGAGAGAGTTTGTCTCTTGGTACTGAATATATGAATGTTGATTCATGATGTGGGTTACAAATTACCCAATATATTTGCCAAAAGCAGTTAACTTTGTTACTTTGTTCTGACTAATTAAAACGCATAATGAATTAAGAAATCTCTTTAGACCTTATTATGAAGCCATTTCTGAAAAATACACCAGAGCTGTAAACATTTTCCTCATTTTGTAGGATATCAATATGCTAAAATAGTAACATAGTATAGGATGGAATTTTCTGTTTAAATATTTGGTGTTTTTCAGAATTAATTATAGCATTTGTTCACTAAAACCTCAATTTTCTCTCTGAGATGAGAGAAGCTTTTTTCAATGGTCATTTTGACTAAATTATTTATTTCTACTGTTGTAGACCAGTGCCAATGGTACTACTTTGGACTGAGATGGGCCATGGTGCAGGGTCTCCTGAGACTGGTACCCGTGGGCATTAATTAAAATATGCTGTTAGTGCAGGTTAGTAAGAGACATCTCTACTGGGCTGTTTTCAGAGCTGATGGTGATGGATGAAACCAATGGTGGAGACAACGTCCTGACAGAAAAATTGATGGCTTACATAGAAACGAGACTGGGTTAATGAGAATGGCATTGGGCGTAGGTCTTACAGTCAGGGACTGAGGGTCGATGAGTGTGTATAGCTGCCCACTGTCCTGTTAAAAATGACCGTTTTTCTAGAAAGATTATCAAACAGCTGGTGTAACAGGTGTAATTTCCTGGTTGCAAAACTTCACTAGCAGGACTGATTACAAATGCTTACAACAAAAATAATTTATACCAGCAATAACATATTTTTTGACCTGTTGGGGGCAACAGTAGCAAGTTGTAAACACAGCAGTGACATACAGTATTATCAGCTTTTAAATTGATATGGCTAACTTGTTGCATTGTTCATTAACACAATGAGCAAATACGAAGCAACATTAACATTCATTTGGAGACTTGTTTCTGGCCACATGACGAATGTTAGTCCAATATTCAATCTCCTTTTAGCTCTGCTGTGGAGTTTCACCACCTCCTGAGGGAAATATAAGGCTCTTCAGTTAAAAACTGTTTAAAAAAAAAGAAAAGCTTATGCTGTATATCAATATCAGTGAACATGTTGCCTGAAAAGAAACATACATTTCCAGGGAAAAAATCCCACAGATATGTTGCAAATTATTTAGCTAAAATGTCTCCCTTACATAGTTTGTTCACCATAGAGCCCTGGTGAGTGTTGATTGCAGTCACAAGTCTTTAAAAAAAATAAAAAAAATAAAAAATTAAGGTATACAGTCTAAAATCTGGTATGTAATTTTCAGGTTTTTAAAAAAAATATCTGTATTGACCTAAAAAATCCAATAGTGGTCGGTAGATAGTTTTCAGAAATCATGAAGCCCAAATAGTGTAGAATTAACTTAAATAATAAATCTGACATCGCCGTTACGAATGTTGATGCCTATTTGTAACTTTCTTAACAATTGAGGGAAGACCTGACCAAGCATTACTGGTCAAATGTCCCCCAGAGGTAGCCGAGCTAGCACTGGCATCAACGAGGTACGCTAGAGTTTTATCTTGTCAACCGCCTCCCTACAAGAAAGCACCAACCTTAGCGCAGCAAGGACTGGGGATTGACAATGATAACTTCTTGTAGCCAGTGAACCCAAAGTTGAGTTTGTGCATTTTAGCTCGTTTTGGATGTAGAATTTTGACTTTTCTCAAGCGTTGAAAGTTCTTTTTTTTTTTTAAATCAAAAATTATACACCAGTTGTCACGTAGATGTAAAAATGATGCAGCACATGTTATCCAGTCAATCCATCCGACAGTCAGTGTGGTCGTAATAATAGATACAAGTAACAAAGTTACCAGTTTTTCTAGCAGCTTTTATCCATCAGTGTGTCTGGGGAGGGAGAAAAAGAAAGGGAAGGCTGGACAAAGAGGATTACACCTAGGAGATTAAAGGGTCCAGATTGAAGAGAAACAAGCAATGTAATACTAACAGTCTTGTATGTACCAAAGGGGTCACGACACTGGTGAACTGATTGCTTATCAGTTCGTATTACTCTACCAGCCCTCACCCCCGATGATGTCACTGGGGCTGTCTCCGTGGAGACGGGCAGTGGAGCGACTGATTGGACAGTTAACCTCAGGGGCCTCGGTGCCGACTGGGCCCGCTGTTCCCCTTAGTGGGACTGATAGGAAATGTGCGGCTGAGAGAAACGCTTTCATTAATTCTGCCTGGCCGACAATGTGCCTTGGTATGATTCCCATGCAAACACAATTTTCTTTGCTCTTACATGCCTCATTTACAGTGACTGTCCTCTCCCTCTGCTTTCTTCTTCTCACACAAACATCCCTTTTTCTTCTATTTCTCGTCTGTTTTACTTGTCTTACTTTTACTTGTCACATCTTCTAGTAGCCTCTCTACTCTTTTATATTCCCTGGTTTCTTCATCTTGCTTTATCTTTTTTTATGCAAATTGCAACTCCTTTTCATTTTGCTTTCGGCCTATAAACCCTTTACCTCTCTCCCTTTATCTTCTCTCTCTGTCCCTGCTTTGAACATCCTCATCCTCTCCACTCTTGTTGATTTTTGGTCATGATTGAGTTGTACGTGTGCATGTGTCTTTGTACCATCTGCTTTTGTATGTGTGTGACTGGGTGCATTTGTGTCTGTCTCAGCGCTTGTGTACTGTTGCACTAAATAATTTTTTAAAAATTGTTGCCCGGACTATAAAACTTATAATATCGTTATATATATTATAACAATTGAAATTCAACCCCCCCCTGTTTCCAGTCAACGGTATTGACTGTAAACACAATATTGAATCCCTGTATAGTGGTGAGTCAGGCTTTATGGAGGATGGGATGACTGAGCTAGAACCCATTCACATTTCACTATACAACACTGTACCTCAGGAAGTTGTCAAAGGCAGACTGTTTTGTTTGAAGTTCCCTGCCTCATATTGGCTGGTAAAGGATGACAACCTTTTTCCTGTCATTCATGCCACTGTTACAATTTTATAGTTACATAAAAATTACATATATATGAAATAAAGCTATTTATCATCACATGTAAAGGAGATATCACTTCATTCTGGTGATATTAATTTATTTCCAAATGGTACTGACCAGATGGTTAATTAGCTGTTATCTGGCTAGGTGGCTAAGTGAATTAATAGCTACATTCTTTTTTTTCTGCTTAATGCTCACAGATATACTGCCGCTGTGATAGTTACAGCAATTCAAATATGCAAGAGTGCATAGAAAAAGTGGCATCGGCCTAGTTTAGCCCACCATGTCATCTTACTGTTGAGCTAGCAAGGGCTAACATTGTGTTCATGAATAAGTATGTCCAGCGAGGCTACCGTTCTATGGCTAGATGTAAACCAGAAGAATTTGAATAAAGTTGGAGCTCAAACTAGCACGATGGGACCCCCTCGTATTGATAACATAGATATAGATATATTTTAATTCTTTATTTCTTAAAAGAATGGAGTAGAGTGGCTAAAAGCCTGTCTTCTCTAACGCTAAGCTACAGTTATTGATAACGTGAGGGACGGCCTCCCCTGTGTGAGGTCTTGATGAGCTACTCAGTCAATCACTCATGGGATTCATCCCATTGTTTTATTGGCTTTTTTTACACCCACTGACTTGTATTAGATGGAGGTGGGATCATGACGAGTATTGCGTGGCTGATGCGACGCCCTTTAGGAAAGAAAATAAGAAACAACTCATTTTGTGGTTAATTTTATACTGTATAACTTAATTTTAATTAACATTAAATTGCTTAAAACTAAAAACTAACTCAGTTGTTTATTTAAATATTAATAACATTAATTTTTAAGAAGTTTGCTGACTCTGAGTCAAGCTTTGTGGCTGGTGGGGCACCTCACGTGCGCCTTCTATTGACCGGCTGCGACTGTATTCTTTATTTAGTGCCTAAGTCTGCAGGCTTATAGCATTTTGGGTATAGATATGTCTTGCTTCATTGTGCTAAGTGGCCAGGTGTAAAGCGCTGTGCTGAAAAGTGCTGAAATGCGGTGGTGAAATAAATATTCTTCCAGTTTTGTCACATATTCTTTATTGGAGGCAGAGATTTTTTTTTTGGATTCATGTAGCTAGCAGCCATTAGTGGTACTGGACCTCAACAGTACCTCTTTCTGTCATGGTAGTGGCAGCTCGATACATATATTTGTTATAGATATTCACATTGTTTGTTTGGCATTTAAGGTATAACTCTTATTGAACTGATTATGCCTTGTACTGTTATTTGCATGACTCTGTTGCAGGAGCACCTCAGCGACTATTTTGGTATCTCAATTCTGTGCCACTTGGCATCCACAGTATTGCTTCAGCAAAGCCGTTATTGCCAATCTGTCTGAGCCAGCTCAGAATAACGGTATTAATATATTAATGCACTATTGGAATGCACTGGAATGGATTGTGTTCTCTTAGAGCAATGCAAATAGCAGGAATGACATTCCTAAAAATGGCAGCCCTCTATAAAACCCTTGTGGTGGTGTTATATGTAGGGACGATTCACCGTATAACCTTGGGATCCAATTTAACACTTCAGAGAGTATTAACATCTCAACACAAATGTTTTCAATATGGCTCCGGAGGATGTAATCCCAAACTTTTCTGGAGGCTTCTATTGCAGTTTGCGTGTCTATATAGTTTGGATTTAAGATTCCAAGTGAAGATGTGGAATTCAGCCGTACACGCTTGGACTGCAGTGACTGCTGGCTCTGCACTAGGTTCAGCATTTATCTTCTTGCACCCGGCAGCACATAGTCCTCGGATGACCGATACACACCAAAATATAGTACCTGTTTAAACATAGCTTTACATGAGGGATATTATGTCTTTACTTCTTAACAATGAAAAGAAGATTCATATGGTTTGATTAGAATGCAGCTGGACAAAATTAGTCTTCATAATCCCACTGACTAGCCTTGAAAATGAAAATGACTGTCAAGCTTGTCATCCCACAGTAAAGGCCCATTGCCTCGGGCTTGTGGGTAATTATAATAATTGAACTTATTTTTGTGACACATAAAATTTAGTTGATGCAATTCAGGGTTGTTGTTTTGTCACAAGGCAATAAACTAAGACACTTATTAATGATAATGCCTGCATACCGACATTGCCTTGAAATGGTGGGAGAAAAAAAAATCCTAAACCATGATTAAGTTAGTAATGTTGTGAATTGCAGACACCAAAAATACTGTTGCAGTGGTGAAACTTTTGTCAGTCAAGAACAGACACCAATCAGCCACAACTTTAACACGGGATACCGTTTTTAATGTTGTGGCTGAATTGTGTAATGTCTTGTATTTAACATTACATTTCAAATGAAGAATTTTGTCTTCTGCACCCAGGTTAACACTTAAGGTTCCCTTTCTAAAACACAACTCAAGTTTTTTATAATCATCCAACCTGAAGAACTCATCAGAAACAAAAGACATTTTACTAAAAGGTGTAGCCCTTAAATCATCATTTGATAAGCAATAAAAAAGGAAACTGACTTTGTCTCACCTAAATCACAAATCTGGCTGTTTCTATAGCTCATGTTAGAGCACCTAAATCAAAATTGTGCATCACACAAGTCTCTATTCTGTATCCGAAGATTGATTACATATGAGGCCAGCAGCTGGCTAACTTAGCACAAAGATCGGCAACGGGGGGAAAGAGTTCACCTGGCTCTTTAGCAACCTGTGCCTTGTGCTACAGGTTGCTGCTATGCACAAACTGTAACCTTGTAACGTAGCCGAATAGAGCAAATTGTAGCTTAAAATAAAGGAAAGGGTTAGCAATATGACATTATTAATATTGAAAATTTTAACTAAAATAATAAACATTGTTTATTAGCCCAGACTGGATAATCAAACTTTGAAGTGAATGTTACTCCAAAATTGTTATACTAGGAAACAGTGTTTAGGGATGGGACTGCTGGTCAGTTGGTGGCTTTGGACGAGACTGAAGCATGTAGACAACTATGGGATGGATTTCCATTGATATCTGTATAGTCACTAACTGTGTTTAAAAGCACTGAAGTAATCAGGTCACAGTTGGCTTTCTCAAGTAAACTGATTTCTTATCCGTCATGCAAATGAGAAAACTGGTTTCCGTGATCAGGGCAGGGGATGAGAGAAAACTGATTCCCCAGGTCGATTTCTCCTGGAGAACGCCGACTTCTCTGCCACGTACAGAGAGTTGAAGTCATGACGTCACATCTGGCCCAGCCTCTGTTCTACTAGCTACTGTAACGCAATGCCATCTCTCATTTACCCCCTCAACTTGCTCATGGTCTTTTCTGTTGAGCCTTGAAGTTTGGCCTACAAATGTCTATGGCTCATGGGAAATTGTGTTCCTTAAAGGCAGCTAAAAGAAAGAACTATTGAATAAATGCTATTTAAACTATTCAATAGTTCTGTATTGAATAAACAACTTTATTAAATCGTTAAAAAATGCCATTCTTACAATCTTTTTCACCTCCCCGCTCTATATTAATTAAACACATGCATCAATTACATTTGTAAAGACCAAATGCATTGTTGTTTTTAACCGGTGTGAAGCAGCAATGCACTCCCATGCCTAGTCTTACAGAAATTAAAAGAGGAAATGAAAACAATATTGACCGGGTCTATTCCTTGGCGTGTTTCAGACAAACCAAATCGCCCAAGATGTTTGACCCACTCTTAATATATCTCTATGGGCTTTAAGAAATTTTCAGACAAAACCAGTTTAATTTATTTGTATGACTTGTATTTGTTTGCGAATGAGTACGTGCACTGACACACACATAGGAAGTCAGTTGAGTAGGTAGTCCTTCAATGTGGTCCAGGGCTCATTCACATACACACTGCTAAAAGAAAGTGGCCTTATGTAGCCCAGACCACCTCATAATGTGGTCCTAGTAATCGGATCTAAATGTGTCCTCAATGTGTCTCAGGTGCATTCACATCCGTACTTAGAGCTGTCCAGTGGTGATCAGATCACCCAAGTCGCCTGTTAATGCCAGGCATGAACAGGGCCTCGTTGGCTTTTTGCAAGCGTTGCATATGTATGACAAAAGACTGCAGACAGGGAAAGTAACAGTGCAGAGTAGCTGGATGGAAAGAGAGATCATTACATGGAGCTGTGTTTGCGCTGTGAAAAGGACCCGTGCTCTGTCTGTCCGCCTGCCTGTCTCGTTCTCACTGCGCTCTCAGTCTTCTCTGGCTCCGACACAGACACACGGCAAAAATAGATATCAGGAAGCAGTGTCCTCTGTCACTCTACAGATAAAATCAGTGAGCCACGCTTCCTAAATAAGTCGGGAGTAGAGGGACAATCTGGGTATTGATCAGATTCAGGAAATTTAGATCCCTATAAAATTAACTGCTGCATCATTGGTGTTGTTTCTGTGGTTGCCATGGCGAAATAGTGAGCTGCGGCAGCAAGTTGGAAAAAGCTCCTTCATTATCAGCAATTACCCACATACGTTCACGTTACTGCTGCCACCCACCTCGGCAGCATGTATGCTGTTGTGATTACATTGGGAACAATGGAGGCAGTGGTGGCAAGATTGCAGTCTGAAAGTACCTTTAGTATGAGGAAATATTTAGCAGCTCGTTGACACGGTTATTAGTCTTTCACAGACCGTATCATGCACACAAGTAACCAAATTCCCAGAAAATACATTGTTTCCCTAATCCCACAGGAGGTTTTCTCTGAGGGTCTGAATATACTTGACTTGAACAATACCCATTCTATTTTCCTAGACACACACACACACACACACACACACACACACACACACACACACACACACACACACACACACACACACACACACACACACACACACACAAACACAAACACACTTTCATAGACACAGACTGAGCCTCTGCAGCCGACTTGAAAAGCCAGCCACTGTGATAATGCTTCGACATGGTCAGATTATGTAACCAGCACAAGATCTGTGTGAGCCAAAGGGATAGTTTTTTTTCCAGCTCATCATCTCACTTTGTCAAATATTCTCTTGATCAAAAGTCAAAAGTTCTATTCAGCTTTTATGAAAAATTTTAGCATGACAGAATTTTTGAGTGTTTGATTTTTATAGAAAAGACTGGAATCCAAATTTGGAATGAAGCACACCATTTACTGGCCCTGATCTGCCTGGGATATGTTGGGCTGAAAAGCACTGTGGATACAACACCACATTAGTACCGTTATGCTCGTACCAATATTTTGCTCTCTAAATGTGAATGAAGCTGTATGTGTGTTTCCATGTAAACCTGCCCAAGGCTTTCTTGCCAGCTAAGATCAGCTACAAATCATTGGCACTTCCTCTCATTCACTTATCAGTCATGAATTTGGCAGCCTAATAGAAGAAAGTGGTGAAATTTTGTTGATAGTGATGGATTAGTGCATTAATCCTATTCAAATGACAGATTGCCTTTCAAAATACTACAACTGCTTGCTCGCTTTTGCAATCACCTTTACAACTTTAAATTTTGAGGGTTGCGGTTAGTCCTGCAATCCTACAAATAAACCCTTAGGGTATTTCGAGTAAAGGAAACTGTAACTCAATTTAAAAAAAAAAAAAATCACATGCAACTCTTAATCACGTGCTTGAAAAAGAGACCTGCCACAGATGAGACCTGCCACAATTGTTGCAGTTTCAGCTTCAGATGACATTTTTAAATACCCTCTTTCCAAAAACAATGAGGTGACCCACTGACTGTTCACTCAACCCCTTCCCGGAAGTGCAGTTGTCCAATGATAAATTGTAAACCATAACCAGGCACAGAAGACCAAGCTTTAGGTTTCTCAGCATGTTGAAGCAGCGACCACGAGGCCCCAGTGAGAGTGATACAGTAAGAGTGTATTTCCAAAACTAAAAATAAAAGAGAAATATTGTAAATAATTTATTTAACAGTATGTTTATCTGCTCTAATGTAAGTTGCAGGCGTTAGCATGCCAATCCAACTACCTTACTACCAATACTAGTAGAGTTAGCATTACTTCTGGAGACGCGGAGCATAACATTGGCTAGCTATGTCAGTTTGTGGGGTTGCAGGTTGCTTTACAAAAGTTTGTTACATTATTGCATATATTATTGTATTATAATAACATGTCTTTTTAGCTAATTCAAGTGAAAAGCTGCTGCTTTATAGGGTAAATGAGTCGCCCGGGACAATGAGCATCAGGTTTAAATTGTGATTGACAAGCAGCATCAAACTTTCAGACTGAATTAGGGATGCAACAAGCAGCAGGGCTGGAGGAAAAGAGCTAGGCCACAGTGAAAAGCTGTCTTGACTATTTTGGTTTTTGTTGTAGAATTGGCTTCCAACTTGTTCAGTGCATTGGAAAACAGCGTTCACGAGCAAATAGCTGACAGGAAATTAAAATGGTTTTAAGTATTCATAGCGGAGCGTGAAGCAAGCAGAGTAGCTGCTGTGATTATGCGCTTATCTCGATACACTTCACAGGCTCTGCATGGAGAGACTCTCCAGCCCTGGATTGTGGGAAGTGAAACATAAACATAATTGACCTTTTTGTTACACAAGATGTTTCAAGAGGTTGGCACACATCCTCTTTAGAGGTGATATCAGCTGGCATGAGTCAGTTGTCGAGTCAACTGACTCTGTTTCTTAAGGGTTTCCAGGTAGTGAGTGTTTTTTATGAATAACTTTTCATGGCCGATATTGTATTTCACACAATATAAGATAAATGTTAATCAATGACCCACATCTAAGAAACTTCTTACCCAGTGCAGCTGCAAAGCTTGGGCATATTAATGACAGTAACAAAAAAGTTCAGGAGCACTCCTTTAAATAGCTTAAACCGCTTCCCCTAACCTCTAAGCTTCTTGTTCTATCTAAAGATGCGTGTAGACTACACAGCCTTTTCATGGGGTTTTGCTTTGTGTTTGCCAAGTTCTCTTTCTTGTCAAAATGTGCTGGCAGTTGGAGAAGTGGAACACTGTGAACAGCCCAAAGGCTCGCGGAGGAGGAATGGAGATTCTGAAGAGACGGAAGGAGGGAGGTTCGATCACTTGGCCCTACAGTCCCCAAGCTCACAGGAAGACCAGTAATGAAAGAGCCGCGGGAGTCCATCACCGGTGCCGACCACGACTCAATGATTTCATTGCTTTCTTTTGATAGTTCAAACAACTGGTACAGCTTACATTCTGAACAGCATTATCCCCTATACATACACTACAGGCCGAACCTTATACCTTTAACTCATGCATGAATATTCCCGCTTTCTTTGCACTACAAATCTTAACTAGGAATGAAAGACAAAACCAAAGCAGCTTGTGGACTTTCTTTCACTGAGGTTTAGGGCTTACAAAAGTAAGCACATACAAGCAGCTTGATTTCTTCTATTATTTATGTTCATCAGAGAATCCCACATCTTGAATTATGTTGTACAAAGTAGGCTATGTTGAACATGAACAGCGTCTTAAGCCGGTGGTGTGAGTTTTTACTTAGAACAAGAAGGGATGGCATCAGGGCTTGGAAAAGAGGTCATTATATTAATAAAAGTGCAGCCAGTTGAAGACAGTTTTCATTTTCATCAGATGTCGTTCACTTTCTGATTGTGAGAAATAAAATATTGTATACAACAGGAGGCTATTGACATCCAAAAATTAACATCAGAACTTTCTGTGTAAACAAATATGGCACTGCCACCACAGTTGAACTAAAGTAACATGTAACTCACAAATAAATATCAGTGGTGAAGCTGAAGGCCGATACGTCCTGCAACAGGCTGTGAATGGGCTTTTTCACGGAGTCATGCACCTTCGGGGAAGTTAACATAATGTGGCTGTAAAGTGATATTGGTTGCGTTTGTATCGGAGAGGTTTTACAATTACGAGAGGGGAGACAACTCTGCAGGCCACAGTCCACTGACAGGTGTTTTCTTGCCACCTTTTCATGTACATCGTACCAGGGATGAGAGAGTCAGATCACACATATATGATGCTGGGAGCAGGCAATACCCCACTGAATATGCTATCAAGCTATGATGATATCTGTGTTCCACAAGCAGCCCAAACCTGTCAGTTAAATCCTTAGACAGGAAGTGTTGAGTGTGATTTTGGCTCTGTTGGTCAGCTCAGATTCACGTGTCGCAGACTGTGTTGAGGGCTGAGATGCATCTGCTTTTCTTCGAGTTCTGTTAACTGCGTCAAATCTTTCTATTGCTTGTCACTATTTTCCTGACTACTGAGCTTCTGTAAAAACTCACAAGCCGGAAGGAGTGTTGTGTTACCCTGACAACGAGCAACCATGAGTTTTTGCATCAGTAGCTGCGTCATAACTGCATATTAAACCGAGTTTTTAACACGGTAACTTTGATATTTGTTGCTTTTGTCTTCTAATTTGATATGCTTGAATACTTAACATAAAATATTGTTAATCTGACTGCCGCTGAATTTTTCAATGTGGTGAAACGCTATTAAAAAAAAAGCACAATTAATGAACGATGATACGATAAATCTTGCGGCATCCTTGGCCCATCCTCAAGGCACCCCAGGGTGCCTTGCTGACTTGAGGTAAATACATTTCATTATATGGTGCCATGCTCCAATGCTCTCTTACTGTATCTCAAACAAAAGAGGCAGCTGTCATCTGTGTTGTTATGAGAGGGATTTGCATATCTTTGAAAAACAAACCTTCTTCCTTTGTATTTGTTATTGATTAAAACTGACAGGCCACCTCTCCCATCCTGAAATACCAGTTGATAAACCTTTGATATATTTGAAATGATATTTTGTAATTAATTCTGACATTCTGTACTGACTGTCAGCAAAAGGACCTACATGTACTGTATGTGCTGCAATTTTCACTCGAAGCCTGTAAGCAGCTCACAAGCTCAGCGGTCTGAATCAAGTTACTCTGTCATGGAAATTCACATCATTCACTAGGCATTAATTAAAGATTCACATTGATTCTTTTTAGAATGTGAGGAGATCAAATTTGACGTCACGAGCAGGGTAAAGAAACCTATCAAACCACTGGGAGCATTCGTCGCCAGCATTTTGATTTTCAGCAGTCACTCATAATCAGTCATTATCTCACCACCAGCATAATCGCTGTCATTCTTTTCCCTGGGGCCTCTTTCTCATCTCCTGTTCTCCTCATCATCCCTATCACCTCTTCCACACCTTCACCCTCCTTCATTTGTTATTTAAATGCTTGCTACAGACAGTAAAGGCACATTTTTACACCAACATGAGTATGAGCACTTCCACCTGAGCCAGTCAGATTTTTATTGGTACTGCCACAGATTCTGTTGAGGGAAATGCGTTGTTGCGGTGGGATCACATCAAATCATGCGTTCTGTCAGAAATTTCCCTCTTTAATATTTACACATTAGCTACGCAAATTTCTCTGTCTCTGAGCCATTCCTACAATGACAATATGCAATGAAAAGAAATGTTTGCTGCCAAGATTTCCCTTAACAGATCTAAGACAATATTGACATCACTAGAGTTTGAAAACATTAATGTCATGATTGTTTTAATTATAAGAGACATCAGGACAGAAAAAGTTCTTGTTCTTTTTGGATGAATTGCAAAGCTCGCCAAACTAAGGCATGAGTTTTCCTATAGCGAGGTGGGCATGTCTGCATCAGTGCTTAGTGTGTCCACCTTGTCAGCCAGACACATTCTGATGCCTGTTTTGTTTGAATAGCAACCAGATATTTTTGCTTCAGTAAATGAAATCCATGTTGTGTAATATTTTTTTATTTAATTAATTTATTTTTTTGTATTTAAATTAACTGCCAAAAACACAGCAAACAGGTGTTACTCCTTGGCTGCTAACTTGTCCCCTGTGACTTTATTGAATGACGACCATACTAAATTACTTTTTTTAATACTCAATTTTAAACCTGAAGTCGTGTATAAATCAAAGATTCATATTTTTATGTTTGGAAAGTGCATATCATTATTAAAGCCATGCTTCAGTAGCAGAGTTGAGGATGTTACTTGACATTAGCGAGCATTCACTTTTCTGTGCCCCTGCAGACTTGATGTGTGAGCCCCGAACTTTGTTACCACTCAGCTATATCCTGCCCATGTGGTAGGAGGATCTGTAATATTTAAATAATGTTTGTTTTGGTTGGTGAAAGTGTTTTTATGTTAAAAAGTGCTTTTAATTGCCAATTCAGGTGCTCATCCACCTATACTGTACATGTGTAATCTGTTGTAGTTTGTTGAGCACACAGTATTGATTATTTTGATGGCTTAATTGTTTTCGTGATTCATGTAACTTTCTGATGAATCTTCATGGTGTAGCTAGTTAACTCGTAGTTAGCTAAATTATTTCCTCTTTGCTTTAATATTTTTGGGAGTGTGTTACAACTGGAGCTGGCTTTGACCTAAGGGCATTCTGTTGTTACCAGATCATAAACTATCATTTGATTTTAAAATTAGTATCCAGTCCACTGTCCTGTCCTTGTGTATTTTTTTGTAGTAACAACCGAAGCTAGCTGCGGGACACCTAATATCATTCTGTAGCAAAAGTCCGCTCAATTAGTTGCTAGATTTCTCTAGATGATGTCACACACTAATTTATAAGTGGCATCACAAAATAACTACCATCCAAAAAAAAAAAAAAAAACAGCTTTATCCTTAGCTATTATTATTTTTTGTAGATGGTATCACCACATCAATATGCATCTAAATCTACCAATAATTTCAAATGGTTTTTATGTTGACCATTGAACATTGACTGTGGAAGTGTCATGACTAGAGAGGATCCAAACATTGCAATGAACTCACTAGTAGTCTCTGTGTAGTTTGAGAAAAAAACAAACAACAAAAAAACTTAAATAGTCAAGTTAATTTTAACTCTAATTTAACTTTTACAAAAACAAAAGTGATTTAATTTACCCATACAAACAGTGGGAATCAGTGATTGGTCATTTAGTCACATTTACACCTCATTTACACTTCTTTCTGGCTGCTGATTGGTCGACTGAAGGCACTGAGGCCCACCCCCGACTCACAGAAAGCACAGTCAGTCTAAGGAGCCACAGTCATATGAGACCACATTTACTGAAATATATTAGCGACTCTTCTCAAGGGAAAGTCTGCCCAAAAAGTAGCTAGATTTATTGTCCCTAAAGGGGTCTTAAAAAATAGCTAAATGTAGCGAGAACATTTTAAAGTTGGCTACATTGGCCAAAAGTGCCAGTTTGTTCTTCATTAATTACACATTGCAAGATAGATCCCTCATCAAATGTTTACTCTTGGTTTTATTTCTCTCTGTCCTTCTTAATAGCAAATGTACTTTAAAAGAACACTCAGGTATTCATTTAGCCAAATAGCGATTTGGATTTTAGTTTTCTCTTCAAACATTCACAATTATGCATTAACTTGGCCATTTCTCTAAACTTGCAAAAGAAAAAAAAACCTGAGAGGCCTATGTCTGATTTTTACCAAGAGTGTCATTTCTCAGTTAAAGACTTGTAGCCATCAGCAGCAGGATTATGTGCTTTGTATCTGCAGTCTCCAGTTTTTGATGCACAGCGTATGATTTTACAAGCGGCTCGCAGCGGGTACCTTCATTCATTATTTCAATCTGTCAACACTGGGATCTGATGGTAACTGACCTTTGGTGCGTTTGTATGAGCTCTTCCACACTGACCCGAGTTTATATTGTGAGATCATTATTGCGTGGCTGACCTTTTTTTCCTTGAAGCAAAGTCCCAAACCCTGTATCCTCAACAACAGTAGTAAGGACACAAATGTAGTGTGATGTAATTGTTTTTTTAAAAACAACTTTGTGCACATCTTAAACATAATCATGAAGAAACATTTTGATAATTGAAGTGAAGTGTAATATTCTAGATTTTCTTAAAATGTTAATATCTGGCTTTATATATAATCTTAGGCGTTCTGTATACTCCCGCGCCCCAGAACAGTTTTACTGAAACGCCAGCTTGGAATCTCCTCTTTACAGCCAGTTACACTGTCTGCTTTTAAAGGGTTAAACAGGATGAGAGGAGCAAATGAAACAGTAAAGTTGTGGGCTGTAAAACCTAAAAAAAGCTAAAACACTCCATACAGCCGAGGGGAAGTTCTAAGTCAGGTGATAATTCTTTGTGGGTTTGTCATTACAAACCCCACTTTTCACATTACATGCAGTCATTTGATCCACTGTTAATATAAAAATATTGTTTAGTGCAGCTTTAACTTTTGGTTTTTAAATTATTGAAACCGAAATACAGTAGATATAATTAGCAATTCAAAAGCATTCGGATTTGAGTTCAAAACTGTATTAGGTTCAATAAAACTCATTGAAACTTAATCCTAGTAAATAGTGATGGCATTTTCTGCCAAATGCAGAATCTGGTCAAAAATACTTCTGTCATGTAGCTGCTTCCACCTTAGGTATATGTCTGAAGCTTATCTTTAACAGCCAGACCTTGGTATTGTCGGCCTTACAGAGGTCTGGAAAAATTCACAGAAATCATATTATCCCACTTTTTAAATATTCTATCTGTAGACCTCCGTGAGATTGATAAGACGGAGGTGTGCATATGTGACATTGGGTCACAGCAGAAAGATTTTTTCATTGACCATACATCTTCAATTTAATAAACTCATCATTGCTCTCTAGAGGCTGAACTGCAATCAGATGTGATTTACTGTACAGTTTGAATGGTTCAGTGTTGTACTGTAGTCAGGTATACAAGCTAAAGCTCTGCTACAGTGTCAATGTCAGTTAGGGTTTCTGTGGTTATTGTCTTGATGAATTACCTTCTAACAGAAGCTTGTAAGTACCTTTAAAGCATTATTGAGTACCGAGTTATGTTGATGCAAAGTTATCGGTTTCACAGGCTACCGGGAGCTGGTGATAAAATTGTGCAAAATTGCTTCATAGCTTGCCTGCAGTTATTTTACAGTAAGTAATCACTCTCCACTGTACATTGTCCATATCCTAGCGAGTGCTAAAACATTAGGGATGACTATGGCATTCTACATATGGAGGATTTTGGTGAGTCCAGTCTTAACACGTAATTGATACAGTAAAGCTGACCAACATGCCAGTCACCCAGAGACTTTGTGTGTTATTTTAACTTTGCATAATTGCTAGCATATGTCTTATTTATACCTTCATAAATTAGCAGTTGCAGCTGTCCTTACCATCAGCGACAGCATCAGCTTAATGACTTTGGTAGGCATACACTGAAAGTATCCCCTGGAGGTTTTTGGCAGTATGCAACCGATGTTGCGGCCTCATGGGAGGACTCCCAGCTGATGATTATATTTCATATTTTAGTAGAGACCCTTGGGCCAACTTCAGTGCTCAAAGCACTGCTGTGCCTGAGCTCAGCACACAGAGCCACTAGCATGGCTGGAAACTCTCAGTCTTGTTACTTTAATGTCCCTGGCAGATGCTTAAACCTGCAATAAGTGATTTCTTTGGCCTCTCGGGGACAGTGTAAACAAGATGTGAATAGAACATTGACGTGTGATTACCTTATAAAGTTGATATGGCGAATCTGTTGGCAAACATTTGCTGATTTATTTACACATCCAGCAGTTCTGGAGCAACATTATCATTCATGTGGAGTCGTGTTTGTGGCTAACTGGTGAATGGAAGTCCAGTATTCACTCTTGTTTAGCTCTGCTGTTTGTTTCTACCAGATCCTGAGGGAAAAATCTGGCTTGGCTGAAAGTTACTCCACTGAGTTCAGCATGTTGTTAATTGTGTCTGTCTGTTGTTTAGTGCACAGGCATTGTACAGTTGGTTCTTAGAGCTTTTTCACGGAAAACAGTTTTCTGGAGTGGGAGAAAACGATGCTATGAGAGTGAACCAAAATAGGTCATAATGCTTTGTAAATCATCACTACGAGCAACCCCTTTCACATTATCACATTGTTTTCACATGGTCACTTGATATACTGTTATCATATCATCAATTTTCTATATCTCTTTTTCTGATCATTTGTGCATCACAAAATCCATTAGCCTGTCTTAGACCCTCATTTCATGCACAAAACAAAATACCCTGGTTACTTTATTTAATTGGTGGTACACTGATTTGCTTGATCATCCAAATGGAGGGGCTCTTTGGTATCTCAGGCTAATTTACTCATATTTAACTGTCACTGCTTGTTGCTAGCAAGGACAGATGATGGCCCCACAGGGTTTGGATTGTAACTATATACATCCATCAACCTTTCTACCACAGCCCAGTATTGTATCCCCAGGTGCTTTTGATTCTATACGCCTTCTTGGTTAATGTGCTATTTTCTCAAGTGTCCATAATAGGTAAGTCTGTTGTAAGTAAGATTTTGTTGTTAGTATAAATCCATATCCAGTGGTGAAGTGGGACACATTTTCTTCACAAGAGTGTCATGGCACAGATTATGCTAAAATTACACCACTGCCAGTGAAGTTATACCTGGGAGAGTTAATCGTGCATTAAGTTGGTCATTTTGTAAAACTGGTCCACACAGATAGATTTGAACAGTTACCTATTCTCCAAGTAAAACAGAACTGCAGGATCCCTAAGGTGACATACTGCTATAAATATACTCCACAATTCAGTGCAAGTAGCTATAACTGTATTGTAGGCCCATGGCATTAGGCTTTCAGCATGTGTTGCTAGTAGGGACAGAGCACCCCATGGAATCTTGGTAATAGTCACATTGGCCATGCACGCTCAAACACGGCCCCATTCACGGCTGATAACCAGATTGTATAATAATCTCTAGCAGCTGAGCAGTGGCAGAATGGTGTGTATCCTTTAGCCTACTAGTATTGGCTCAATTACATCTTAAAATGAAATACCTGCAGTACTTTCAGCACAGGCAGTTTACAAATTCATATCTTTTGTCTATTTTTGGCATCATCAAGCAAAACATTGGGAGGAGAGATAGAATGAATGAGTGTGAGAGGAGAGAGATAATTTTCTAGTAATGAACTGTAGACTAGATAAAATATATCTGCATGATTTTGACTTTGCCGTGTCTGCTAATCTGCCTGCTTGAATCATTGGGAGTTGTAGAGATCTACAGGAAGGACTGGTGTCATCTTTGTTCTCGTAGGTGTGAGGATGTGGGTGCACAGTTTATGTTATGATAATTTTCAGGTGTTAAATTTAGCAGCAAAACTTAACCTGCACATTTCACATCAAATGTTACCACATTGCCATGTGTATTTTACCCTGTTTTAAAAGCATGTTTTTGGCAGAAGGCAGAATCATTATATCATAACAAAACAATAGGCTTGTGCTTAGCTCCCAAAATTATAGAACACTGATAAATAATACAAGAAGAACTAAAAACTCAATCAGATATGATATTTTTAATGTAGCTTGCCTATTAGTCTCGCCACTGCACAATAGTTTATCCGAAAATCTCCCTGGTATATTTTGAGAAAATAAATTGTTACATAAGGCTCAAATGGTTCCCTGGTTTTTAGATATTAAGCATTTATCTGTGCACAGCCAAGTTATGACTGTTCACAAATAACAAATAATGTCTAGTAATGCCATGTAGATAGAACCCACGATGCTTCCAGATATGGTCACAATGAGATTTGCAGTGCAACTACCTTGTATTCCCTGTGTCTGTATCAGAACACATCATGCCTTCGTTTGTTCTTGTGCACCACACAGATGGGGACTCATCATAAAAGGATTATCCTGGTTGGTCATCCACAATCACAATCTCATGTCTTTGATTTGACACACACACACACACACACACACACACACACACACACACACACACACACACACACACACACAAACACAAACACACACACAAACACACACACACACACACACACACACACACACACACACACACACACACACACACACACACAGACACAGAGGGAAATGCATTGTGTGTCTTAACAGCTTATGTTGTGAGTCAAATGTATACATTCAAGAACCAATTATAAAAATGTTTTCCTCACATTGTCACTCATGCAAGAACATTTTTGTATCTTAAACCCCTCTTAATGTTTTCTGAGAGGTTTGCTTGTAAGAGTGTTCCAAGTGGCATTCACCAAACTCCCTTAACTTCAAAAACTCTGGAGCGCTCTGGTAGCCGAATGGTTACAGCGAATGTCACATAACTGTAATTTTTGTGGTTTGGTTCTGGCTGGGGACCTTTGTTGCATGTCACGCCCCCTTCTTTCTCCCCCCATGTTTAACTGTCTGCCTCTCCACTGCTGACTGTCAAATAAAGACAAAAACCACCAAAGAAGAAGCAAACAAAAAACAAAATAAAATGAAAAACCTTATCAAACTTGTTGGAAATTTCTTGCTCATGTTAAGGTGCACATTCATGAGATTTGATCATTTCCATGGTCAGCTTCCCTACCTTAGTACAGTCCAAACCATATTTGGACAGTTGGACATTTTTTGTTCTTCAGGCTCTGTGCTTCAGCACATTCAGTATGAAATAAAATAATGGATACTACATTAAAGTGTAGAGTCTCAGCTTTAATTTGAGTAGGTTTACATAAAGCTTAGGGGCTCAAAAGTAATTGGACAGATGCACATGACGTCAAACAAAATCATCATATTTAATCTTTGTGGAAAATCCTTTGCAGTCAATGACTTCCTGAAGTCTTGGAACCACACACATCAGCAGATGCTCTCCCAGAGCTTCTCTGCAGCCACCTCCAGCTCTTGCTTGTTGCTGCGTCTCTCTGACTTTAGTCTTGTTTTCACCAAGTGGAATGCTGCTCAGTCGGATTCAGATCGGGTGATTGACTCGGCCTGTGGAGGACATTCCACCCTTTCACCCTGAAAAGCTCTGTGGTCGCTTTGGCTGTATGTTTAGGGTCGTTGTCCTGCTGAATGATGAAATGTAGTCCAATGAGTTTTGATGGACTTGACTGAATCTTAGCTCACAGAATGCTCCCCTGTACCTCTGCATTCACCCTGTTGCTTCCGTCAGAAGTGAAATCAATAAATGCCAGTGGGCCAGTTCCACTGGAAGCCATACATGCACAAGCCATAACAGAACCAACACCATGGTTGACAGATGAGGTGGTGGCTTGGGGTCATGAGCTTTTTTTTCTCCACACTTTCCTTTTTCCATCATTGTGACAGAGGTTGATTTTTATTTCATCTGTCCAGAAGAACTTTGTTCCAACTTTACCCGATTTGGTTAGGGATATTTCCTTTACAATACTAATTCTGCTTGGATATGAAAGCGATTCTCAGAGAACTAACGCTGCAAATTGTACAAGGAACCCTCTAATCTGGTGCATTATTAAACATATTAATGCTTACATTAAGAATTAACCCCAAAGCAGTTACATTAATGTACTTTTAATTTAACAAGACCAACAAGTGCCAGTAAGTGCTTCCTTTAGTGCCGAGGGTGTGGTGCAGAGACGGTACGCTCTGTGTCAAGTCAAGTCAACAACCTTGAATAGGTAAACAAATCCAATATATTTACCATGTATACATATCATCAGTGTATTATACAGTAAACAACAACTTTAGATTTTAAATCGAATCACCAGGCAGCCCGTGTAAATAAGACATACCTAATTTTGTGTGCGGAGAATTGGATGGAAACTTAAATGTAGAGCCTTCTCCAAGGGAATTTTTTTTGGATTGGAAGTTTTGCAGATTGTGTATTTCGGTGATGTTTCATTAAATTTTTTCAAAGATTTGTGGTATTTCGACAGTATTTCAACTCCATTTTCTGTCTCTCGTGTGGCTAGATCTTGTTGCACAAGAGGGCTGGCCATGCAAGACTAACCGGATTTAATCTTCAAGCATCTGTGGGAAAAAGCCATAGACCGTAAAAGGCATATATTAGTTGACTGGTGTCAGGATTTTATTATTCGACATTGGATCATTCAAATGAAGATCAATTTAAAGCAGAAAATCTTTTTCTTTTTTTGTTTGTTTGTTTTTGGTCAAGTTTGCCATTGTGTTGGTCTGGGGCTAGTCGACGTGTGTATATAACCTCCTTGTGTATCATTTGGAAGAGGAAGTCTGTTTAGTTATTGCTTAGATGACTTCCTTTGAGTTTGGGCCCTAATTTTTCTAAATACTTTTACTATTTTTTTTATGTTATATAAGGATTTATTTACTTCTGTAAATAAAAAAGTAAATACATTTTTTTGAACCTCATTATCATCTTCTTCACTTGCATGGTCACCTCTTTACTCCTCATATTGACAGCTCCACCTCAATTTAAATGGCAACTCTCAACTCTCTGTCAATTCTGAGCCTAATGTTAGTTCTTTTGTGCATTAACTAATGTTGAAACCACACACAGCTGCCCTAGAAACATGTAGTAGCCAAGTATCCAATTGCTTCTGAACCCTTGCAGTTTGGGCACTATGTGTTAAACTAACTAACTATATCTCATTCACAGTTCTTTCTATATTGACATAAACCTACTCGAATTAAAGCTGTGACTTGGCACATTAATGTAGCATCCATTATTATATTTCAAATTGAATTTTCTGAAGCTCAGAGCCTGAAGAACAAAAGATGTGTAACTGGCCAAATACTTACGATCTGGACTGTATGTAAGGCTACATTATTGGGTTCCATTTGTGGTCTCATTCACAACAATGTTAGCCAACAATCAAACACTTTACACTGCAGCCTCTCATGTCCTGTTAATGGAAATCATGAAAAAAAGCAGTGTCAGTAGTTGTATTCAGGGGCTGAAAAAATCAAAATAACCAAAAATATTAATACAGCCAGCAAAATTTCACCAGAGAAGTGCCATTCTGTGAAATAATGAAGTTTTGACATGAAATTAGATGCTACAAACGTTTCTCTAAATCATTGGTCAATTTACCACAATGATGGCGATGATGATGATCATGATGAAGCAATGAACAGAGTATTCATTTAGCATTAACTTTACTATAGTTATTTTTTTGAGTCAATCAGGAACATATTTAAAAGAACACTCCACCAATTTAGCACTCCTTAAACATGGTCAGACTCATGATGGACAGTTTTTTTTAAAAAAGTATGAAAATCTATGCAGCAGAACCGGAGATATCATTTTTTTTTAAAATTCCAGGCATTCTACTTTCTTGTAAAAACCTGGCGCCTAGATTACCCGTTATACACCTTGACCGCTGAACGTTCAGTCGGAGTTTCAGCTGTGTTAAACTATAATGTTGCCTTGAGCTGCAAGCCTCTATCAGAGATGAGGAGCAGCTACATGGGTCTTGTAGACTCACTTCTTTCTAACTCCATGCCCCCAGATTTTTTTCATTTTCAAACTTGTAGTCTTCAACCCTAACAGCGATGACTCAAGTGACATCACTTGAGGACATTTATCAGACTTTGAGCAGTACTCTCTGGAGTTAAAAAATGCTTTATGTATACAACTATTTTCACATATGCAGCAGTACTCCCCAGAACCTGGAAACACATTTTGATGTGTAAAATTTGAATGAATTATAATGCCCTTAAGATAAAGGCATTATAATTCATAATTCCAACATGTTTTCCCCCTGTGGAGAAACCAGACTATCCGTCTATGACCACTTGTGAATTTAGTGTGTACTTACAGTAGCAGTACAATATATTTTTCATAGACTGGTGATGCAAAATCCTATTTACTGAAGCAGATATTTTTCTGCTTCAGTTCTCTAAAATAGGATGAATTGAACCCATGCAACACCTGGAGTGTAAAGTGATGCAATCCAGTGATGCAGTGGTTATACACAAAGTTCGTCCACGTCATAAAGCATTAGGGCTGTGCCATATCATATCCTTTGTGTGAATAGTTGTATGATTTTCAGTGTGATAAATATTTGTCAAATCCTGATATTAACGACATGTTGAAATGTTAACATCATGACTACAGTTAGCAGCAGCTAGATGAAAACAAGCAGTGTTGCTGCTGTCTCTGCTCAGTAGGAGTAAGTTCCAAAAAAAGGGAGCAACTGTGGTGGTGCAGAAGGGGTTTGGATATTAAAGGTCAGGTCTACGACAAACCAAAGTGATATTTAAGCAGTGTAAGAAGCTGGTAACAACAAAAGGCCACAACAAAACAAACTGCTCATGCTTTTGTCAGTATTTTTTTTTAATCATTATAAATATAGTTCTTGCAACAATACCCTGGAATATTATATTATTTTAAGGCAATACTACCCACACCTGTCAGTGAGTATAAAGATCTGGAGCTTCTGAGCATTTTTTCAGTCTTTTATTTCCCTCCTGTAGACACACTCACATGCACTCAAACACAAAGATGTTCAAATGCCCATCTATGTAAATACATCCATACATACAGGGTATGGACACACACTATACACACTCTCTGCTGTTTCCTCTCACTTGTAAATGGTTAGCATGTCCACAAGGCTCAGGCCACTAATTGGGACTAGGAAGAAGGCATCATTCATTATGAATATATTGCACTGTATAGTGTGTGTGAGTGTAAGCTGGAAGTTGAGGACAGCAGAGGAGAAACCGAGCAACAGAGAGAGATTCAGTGCTGCTTTCTTTCTCTTATCCCACCTGCTAAATGTCCTTTTCCTGTCAATCCTCAGGTCACAGCGTGCTTGCCTCCTGCTGTGTCTCCGCCTCACACGCTCGGTTATAAACTAATTTGGCTCAAAAATACAAATTATGGCTGTACCTCTGTTTAACAAAATGGTTCACATTTTGCCATAGCTTGTGATGTCTTGAGGTCATATGAATTATTATTGTGGTCTTCATGACTGTTTTCCAATAGAAACACTCCTACCATCCCGACCTTTGGATTTCTGAACTGTAATGTACTTATTCTATTTCCGTAACTGATCTTATTTATTTATTTATGTTTTTTAGAATGAGACCAGTCTGGCAGTGCAGCAGGGGGTGTCAACTCAGAGGGCTCACCTTTTGCCGCCACATGATGTCATTCGGCAAAGCGCTGATTTGGCCAATCACATACTGTGCATGCAAGCACACATACCTGGTGGAATACTTTGTTATGTGAATGGCGTATTTCAACTGTTTACCTCCTGAATGCCGTGACAAAAGATAAAATAACTGCTGCCATGATACCAATCCACCGTAGTGAAATCCCCTCTCAGAGTATTATAAACGGCTGTGCAGTGTTTTGGCATCTGGTAAGCCTTCACATTCACAGATCTGTTACTCAAACTGGACCTCCTGGATTGTATTTCATTGTCTCAGCAGTACCTGAAGCAGCATGCCCCCACCTTGCATTGTTTTAACGCAGTGCTGTTTTTGGTCTAAACGCCTGCTTACTGGTTAGTCAGTATATATCCACTGAAAAGAGTATGACATATAATTGTTGAGCATATAAACAGGATGTTCTTCTTTCCTTGCATCTAAGTTTTTCATTCAGGCTCTTAATTTATACACCAGTGGCATATCTAATCCTGTGTTGTCTTTTCTTACAGGTTGGGCCTTGCCAAGGGAGCCTCATCCTCTCCAAAGCTACCAAAAAACTGCTAAGCACGTAGTTCAGAAGACGTGCCTGACATCAAGTCATAGAACGACACTCTGGGATTTGGAGTTCTTGTTTAATTAAGGGAAGAAAAGCTTTCTTAAAAGGCAAAGAAGTCTTGGATTTAGCACACTCCCTTAGAGTTTTCCTTTAAAGAATTTGGTTCATTTATTATATGATTTTTTTCACTGTGGGCTCTATCAACAGGGTGAAAATAGGACTGTGGAGCCGCAGCTGAGGGGGACTGGAAGCCCTGAATAATTGCCTTTTGTTTGAAGGTATAAAATTCTCTGGCGTAAAGGCTTTCTCTCGGATTATTAGGGCACTAGTGAAGGTCAGTGCTCTGTAACTCTCTCTCTCTTGGTCTTTGATCCAGTGCCATCTCCCTGCTCCTTGTTTTTTTCTTTTTCAATTCCTCCACTTACGGTTTTTGTGGGATAAGTATTAAGCTATGTGACACCTTCTTCAAGCATCTTTTTTTCCCAGGAATACACTCAAGTCAAAACTGTAACCAAAATAACCTGTTGGCAGAGAAACGAATAGAGGAGATTGAAAGGCAGATGGCTTCACTGCTCGAAAACACCAACAGCCGGATGAATAAAACATTTGAATAGAGAGGGAGTCGTGACATCTGGGTGAGGAGTGAGTTAGACACTCTCCTCATTCCTTCTCTCTTTCTTTTTCCCTATTCCTTCCACTCTTTCACCCACTAGCATCCATATCCTCTTCATCCTCGCATACTCTCCCCTCCCTCTATCTTTCACTTTCTTGTCTCCTTCCTTCTTTGGGGTACAGGTGGTCAGTAGAACAGACAGAAACAGGCGTGTGCCTCTGCTTGTTTCATCTGCTCTCGCTCAGTTTTGTTCCATCTTTGTGTGGCCCCTCACTCCGCCCACCCCCAGCCCCCTCTCCTGCTCCGCCCTCTCCTCCTCCTCCTCAGCCCGGTGTGTGATGGTGCATTCCCTCCTCTCGGCCCTGGAGACATGCCCGTGCAGGAGATGGCGGTGAGTCCTGTCAAGTCCCTGTACTGGGAGCAGTTCCCCTCCATGTCACAGCGCCGTGTCTACTGCACTCCCGTGTACCATGAAGGCCTGCTTTACGTGCTGGGGGGGTGCAGCGAGACTGGCATGCCCCTGGACAGTGTCGAGGTCTTGGATGTAGAGAGCCAGACGTGGAGCCAGTTGCCACCGCTGCCCACTGCGCGGGCGGGGTCCTCAGCTGTCGCGCTGGGGGGCCAGGTGATGGTGCTTGGGGGCATGAATCAGCAGCAGACCCCGCTGGCCTCCGTGGAGATATACCACCCTGATGAGGGCAAGTGGGAGTCAAGGGCCAGCCTGAGTCAGCCATCTATGGGTGTCACCACTGTGGAGAAAGGTAAGAAATTTGAATGCATGTGTGTAACTCTTCTTTTCGCAGGAAATATGTAATCTGACGTCAAAAGAGTGCAGCAGCGCTCTCCTAAGAAGATGCAGCTATAGCAGTGCGTACTGTGACTTTCAGTTTCTGAACCTTGAACCCAAATCCCCTGACCTTTACAATGGTTGTCCAGTGGTATTTTTGCATACCATTGCATTGACATAATTAAATTAGAAAAAGACAGCAACTGACCATTTGCCACACCCCTCTTCCATCACTAGTGTCCAATCATAGCTTAGAAATCGTACCATAGCACAGCAGTCTGTCAAGCTTTGGACTTCTCGTCATGCTGAGGCTGTGTGAAGTGTGATACTTGGCATGTTAAGAGTTTGGAGTGTCATGTCTTTTGTGTGTTTATCTGCTCTAACACTAGCTACTCTGTGTCGCATGCCGGGCTAATTTGTTAGCTACAGAAGCACCTTAGTATTAGTTCCAAGGCCGAGAGATAACATATCATTAGCCACAGTAATATTATGTGGGGGTACAAGTTAAGTTAGATAAAGCCCTGTTCACGAATGCTACAAGTTTAGGGTAAAGTTAGCTGTTAACTCTGATCTGCTCTCTATTGGATTTGGGGAAGTTAACCTAAGATAACTTTGGTAAACTTGGTTTGTCCTCATCCTTAAATCATTTTCTAATGTAAAGCACTTAACCTTTGTGTTGTTTTTTCATGGAAGTTATTATGTATTTCTATCATTAAACATGTGATGATCGTTATGTTGGACAGAAAATAACAGCCTGGTATTAATTCTTTTCTTATACTATGGTACTATTATACTAGGACCATCTACATACCCAGTAATATAAGAACAATGCTGCTCCTTTATTTCCATATCTCTTCATGGATCACCAACTGGTAAGGGTGCCTGGGCCTTGTAGATTTAGTCTTTTTTGTATCATTACTTGGCACTTACTGCACGGAGCCACCAAGTGTATATTTGGTGGCACTTTTGCAGGTTTCTCATTTTCATCCAATTCAGCCAGAAACATTAAAAATTCAGCTCGAGTCAAAGTTTTCAAAATGTCAGTGAGCTAATGCTAATTAGCTTGCTAGCTACAGCTGATAAAATGACTGATGGTTGCCAATCAGAATTGACTAGCTTTTGTCTACTTCTGTTAAGGACCAACTGTAGAGAAAAAAAGGAAGTAAAGGCTTTTCCTTGTAAACCGTATGCACAATGGCGTGTTGAATTTTGAAAGCCAGATAAGGCCTGTGAGCCCAGATGTATACTCTAGTGGTGCCATATAAAATTTATCCAAATACACACTAGATATATACTTGTTGACATGTTTACTTGACTGCAGTGCCTGGAGAGCACACATTTAATTACTGCACTGATATTCTGAATTTATCAGTGTGATAAGGTGCATTCAACCTGTCAGTTACTACAAAAAAACTTAATTTATGCTTATTAAGAAGTAATGAAGTTGAATATGCAGCTGTTTTGACATATTTATACAGTAAGACTTTGAAAAAAACACAGCAGCAACAAACCCATTCCTCTCAAGTTGCAAAGTTAACAAATTAGCTGTTCATTTTGGGAGAAGCACCTCCAAGATTTTCAGTGACAGTGAAGCTGCTAAAGTGTCTCCCGAGTGGAAGCTGTTCACCTGTTGTTAAAGCTGAGTGGCTGCACACACAAATCACGAAGCTGGTGCTTAACTTGGGTTTAGGTTCAGTAAATATTTTACTGAAGCAGTCCCAAGATTCTGATTATGTAAATGGTCAATAGGTTGTATGTGGGTGTTTGTGTGTGTGCACCAGTCTACTAAGATATCCCTGAATGCGTGTGTGCTTCCTCGTGTGCTTTAGCAGAATGTCAAACATAGCTTGTGTGGAAGAGCCAGTTGTCACGCAGTCTACCTCCGCTGAATAAATATACTGGACTTAATGCTCATTCTCCAGGCATGTGAAGGCTGTCTGAGGTTGTGTATGTTGGCACAGAAAGAGAGGGAGAGAGAAGAGTGGAAGGAAAGAAACAAGAGAATGATCTGATCACATGCAAGTTAAGGAAAGCCATACCGCGTGGTATAGCCAAATAGTCCAGAGAAATTTGAAATATGTCACTGACATAAGACTGAGGGCAGAGACAGAACAGAGGGAGAATAAAAGTGAGACATATTTGTTGAAGCCCCTCTTCTGTGCAGTTTCCTGTGTTTATATTTCAGCCTGCATGCTACTGAGTGCCGACCTAATAAAATAAGGAATCGATATGACCTTTCAAGGTAATGGAGACACAGTGAGGAAATATTTATATGATGTGTATTTATTCCATATACTATATTTCATATATAAGGGAAAGAACAGAACACAGTGGATGTGGAGTAATCCAGATCAGTTCAATTCTTCCAGCATTTAAGGGATATGTTATTGAATGCATAGCTTTAGATTTCTCCACATGCTGAAATCGTGTTCTTCAGCAAGAGGGATACTGTGTATATGAAGAGTTTGGAGGATGGTGTCTTTTTTTAGTTTTTACAGAACTGAAAACAAAAGGGCAAAGTGTAGGTAATAGACTTAACAGTGTATTTATCTGCTATAGCGTAAGCTGCAAGCATGTCCGGCTAACAAGCTTACTGTCTACGATAGTAACGTTAACGTAGGAGTGAGTATATCATTAGCCAACTATTATGTTGGGGTTACAAGTTAGCCTACTGTACAGTATGTTAGAAATGCCCCATTCTGGACTGAAACATCCACTGTGTGGGAGCTGGTCGTGGATGATTCTATATCAGAGTTTAAGGTAACATAAGCAACTGATTGATTTGGTATAATTGATATTCCAGCAACCCCAGACAAACTGTTTACCGGAGATATTAATTTCCCAATTTTGGTTTTGGTTAGGATGAACAAAAGTCCCCGTTTTCTATGAACAGTCCTCATTTTCGTGACTTGTGCCCGTTTTTAACTGAGAATTAAAACTGAGGGAAAGAAAGACCAGGCAGCAGAGCCTACAGGTGGAAGTCTCGCGTTGTGTCTATGAAGAATCGGGGTGGGGTTACAGGATTTAGGAATTGGTCATAGGTAGCTGATCTGCAGGGTATACAAGCTACTTGGATGATATCTATAAATATAGGGCAACATTTTTATAGTGACATATTTAACTTGCTATTTGCTTAGCAGGCGTCCAGGGCTAATGTGGGCTGCCTCTATAACTCGTGTTTAGATGGGGAATATGACTTGGCCTGAAAAAAAAAAAATTCATCCAGAAGATTTTTTTTTTTTTTTTTGATTTTTTTTGCTTTAGTCCCTGTAGGCAGAGTGGAGATGAAGGATAAGAAGAAGACCTTAGGAGATAGAAGAGGAAGGGTACAGTCCTGGTTGAAATGATTGGCACCCCTAATGAGTATCTTTGGAACAAAGGCAAATTAACCAATTTTGTATAATCAAAATATTTTAATAAAATGTCCAAAGTTACTGAACAAAAGAAAATAAAACACCAAAATCTGCATAATATTGAAATAATACAAACCCAAAATATACCCCAGACACAATTATTGGCTCCCTTCACTAATATTTGGTTGTTGAACCTTTGGCAACAATAACAGCCTCTAAAGGTTTCTTGTAGCCATCTAAGAGCTTCTTGCACCCGTCTGCTGGTAGTTTCTGCCAGTGTTCAAGCTCTCTTAATTTTGCCGGAGTCCTTTTTGCAGTGGCAGATTTCAGCTCTCTGCAAAGGGTTTCAATGGGATTTAGGTCAGGACTCATTGCTGGCCAATTTACAACAGTCCATCTTTTCCTTTTCCACCATTCTTTTGTCATGCTGGATTTCTGCTTTGGGTCGTTGTCCTGCTAAATGACCCAAGGTCTTCTCCTCAAACCTAGTTTTCTGACGCTGTGTAACACATTTCGCTCTAAAATGCCTTGGTAATCTCCTGATTTAATAATTCCTTTGATACATTCAATGACTCCAGAACCAGAGGCAGCAAAGCAGCCCCACAGCATAATAGAACCTCCACCGTGTTTTACTGTAGGTAGGGTGTTCTTTTCCTTATGGGCTTCATTTCATCTCCTATAAACAAAGTGATGCACTGCATTCCCAAAGAGCTCTACTTCTGTTTCATCTGTCCATAGAACATTATCACAGAAAGACTGTGGCTTATTGATGAAAGTTTTTGCAAACATCAGTCTTGTCTTGACTTTTTGTGCCGGTCTTTAAACACTGGTGTCCTCAATGACCTTCCCCCATGGAGCCCTACTTGGTTTAGTGTGCAGCATATGTAACAGGCTGAAACCACCACTCCAGATTGCTCCAGGTCAGCCTGAAGCTCTTTAGATGTCCTGCATGGTGTTTGTCTTCGCCATTGTAAAAAAGAAAGTGGAAACAATCATCCCCTTTTTATGCAATAAAACAATCACTCATTGGTTAATTCAGGTCATGTGAGCACTGAAAATTAATCACAGGAAAGTCTTGTTTGTTTTTTTATTTTGTTTTAGGAACTAATTTAAATTAATCAAAAGGGTGACAACAACTGTGTCAAGCGTATATTTTATGTCTTTATTTTTTATTTCAAAATATGAAAGCATATTTTTTGGTGTTGTTCAGTAACCTTGGATATTTTATTAAAATATTTTGACTGTACAAAATTGGTTAATTTGCATTGATTTCTGAAGATGTTCTAAATTCTGTACTTGAAATTCAGGGGTGCCAATAATTTCAAAAAGGACTGTAATAAAATGATCACAGAGCTTGCCAATTTATTATTCTAAACAATAAAATACAGAAATGAGGCAAGTAATGAGAATCTGTTGAGCTGCTAAGTGTTTTATCTAATAGTGTACTATTTATTATTAAAGATAGGAAGGAGAAGAGAAGGAACAGGAAAAATTAAGGAAGTAAAAAGAGTGAAATGAGGAAAGTGACGAATTAATTGAAGCGCTAAAGAGAAGGAAAAGAGGAAAGAGAAGGAAGAAAAGTGAAAAACAGAAGAGGAGAAAGATTGGAGGAGAAGAAAAGTTAAGTCCTCTTAGTTAAGTCAGTCTTTAACAACAGTTATCATGGTCAAAATACATGAAACCGGAACTGTCTCCCTTTTTTATTTCATAGATAAAAACATTGGATATTTTAATGATGTATTGACTGCCGAACTGGAAATGTCCCTGGTTTTCACTTCAGAAAGCTGGTCACCTTAGTCCTCATCCTTGTTCTTGTAATGTTAGAAGTAAAACATACGGTTTGAGACTACAATGAAAACATGAAACTAACTTCTGTGTTGCTTCCACGCATGTTTTTCTGTGGTTAGAACAAAATAACGTTGTTTGGTGTTACATTTTTCCTTATCACAATGTACTGTCACACTAGGGCTAAATAACTCTCCTTTGCAATACAAGAATGATACTCCTTAATGAGGATGCTGACTTTTTGCCTGGGACATGTATCTTTAGCATCATCAGTCTATTAGCATGTTATCATGTATGTAGCCAAAAAGTGCATATTGAAGACCATTTTACAGGGTTCCTGTTTGAGAATGACTCAGATGGAGGGAGTGTTTTCAATCAACGCATGGAGCTAATGTCAGTTGCAGTTAGGCTACCTAGCTGTAGTTGATAAAACCTGCTAGCAACAGTTGTCATTTTGGCTAGCAAAATCAACAGTCGCTGGCTAGACATGAAAAGCCTACTTATGTCTACTGCTGTCTGAAATCAAGGACAATTGTTTCAAAAAGTAGAAGTTAGAATTTCAATGATAAATCTAAGCCTGTTATCACTGTTAACTGCATATGTGGCATGCTAGAACGGAAAGCTTGACAGAAACTGAGGGACAACAGTGAAAGGTTAATATTTTATACATTGGCCATAATGCTAATATTAGAGATATTAAAGTTTTGATATTATTCTGTCTCTTAGTCCTAAAATGTAGTCTGGTTCTGAGTCATAATTGAAGAACTTTGAACTTAGCAGCACCTTTGATATTTTATGTTTAGTATCTCAATTCGGATACATTTCAATATTTATATTTACCAATGAGAACAGTGTTGTTTGTGAAACTATCACTGTGCAGTCTGTACTGTGTCGTAATGAGCATCAAGATGCATATTGCATCTGTCAATACTTAACTCATGTCTTTCATGCACTGGCAACTACACCAACATAATTTGTCAAGCTGTTAATTTTGGCGCTTGTTTTTCCTGATATGTGTTTAATGTAAATAGATTAACATACTAAATTGGATAGATCTCCATGAAATTTGGTACACACATTCATGGTCCACAGAGAATGACTTGTAATGAATTTTTGATCCCTTAACATTTCCTGTACCAGCCCCATCATGTCAAATTTAAATTTGTCCAATACTTAAGTTAATGACCTGCAAATTAATGACATTCCCTTCAGACTAAGCTGTACTATGTGAATAGTGCTAATTAGTAAATGCTAACATGCTCTGCTAAGATGGTGAACATGGTGAACATTATACACTACAGGTCAAAAGTTATAGAACAAATTAATTTTTCCAGCTATTATTTAAGTTTATGTAATTCAATGTCTCAGTGTTCCTGAAATCAAAACATATTAAAAATAAACAGTTGGAGATGTTAAAAACAAGGAATCATGGAATCTTCATGTTGTACCTTCGCTCCATTTCATCCCAAACCAGCCCAATGAGATTTGAGTCTGGAGACTGTGCTGGTCTTCTATCATGTGAAGCCACCATCTAGTTCTTTTCTTCTAATGTTTTGGGTCATTATCTTGCTGTAGGATGAACCCCTGACCAATCAGTCTGTCTTCTTTTGTTACTTTTCTTTTTCTCCACATTCTGATAGCAACATACAGTCCTACTCCCTGCAGTGCCGTATTGCCCTAATAATGCATCAGAGGGTGTAGTAACACATTTTGTTCCAACACTGCCTTTGTACAGACAGAGGGTTTGGAAGGTTTGGAAGTAACAAACAAAAAGTTGGGGCACCTCTAGGAATTGTTTCCGTTAACTTTCAAGGCTTCAGTTACTTCGTCTGCTGCAGGAAACCTATAAGTTAATCAATTTCTTCATTCCTGAAAAGGGCCTGTTAACTGCTAATGACACTTTTAGGCCCTAAGTATTGTTATGGTAGGTTTTAACACTGTTGGAGAAATCAGCATGAAAGATAGGAACAGTTGATAAATGGAAGAGGTCCTCAGCTTGATTCTAACCAAAGATGTCATGTTTACATGGCATGTACTTCAGACCATGATCCAGCAGAACACCCACATTCTGAGTGCCTACCGTGTTTACATCCTCCTACTGGTCTGGTCAAACTGTCAGGAATAGTATGTTTGCATGAATGTGAGAATGAAGACACAGCATTAGGGCGAACCATTTACTGTGCCATGAGCCCAGGGTTATTTTAGTGTCAGAAATAATCTGCTCAGTGCCTGAACAACACAAGAAACACCTTTAAGTACCCATTTTAGGTTGTTAAGGTTAAAAATGTCAGATTTTTTCAAATTTTAGAGAGACTTATTCATTGTTAACATGCACATTTGTGTTTCAGTATTAAGAATAAAATTCCTTATTATTATCTCATCTCGTATTTAAACTATTTCCAGATCATTAAAAAAAAAAATCAGTATCTGGGTAAAATAGAAAGCATTGGTAACCCATTAGCAACCATGTGTGTGGTGTGGTGTGAATGCTATATGTGTGTAAATGTATTCCTACATTATGTCCATAAGTATGCTTGTTGACACAGAGAATCAGCCTCATGCATATCAAATTATCAGCCTGGTCCCAACAGAGAGCAGGTGTTTTTGAATTTGTTTTACTTGCTGTGCATCTCAAGAGGGATTTAGCTTGTTTCCTTATATTCGTAATCCGAGGATGAGCGATGTGTGGAGTGACATTTAACTTTGGCCATGAAACCTTTAAATTCAGGGTTACTATAGCTGAAATGATATATTTCAGAAACAATGGAGAAACCGGACGGCAATGCCCCCGTCCATAAGGCACAAGGGGTCACTGAATGGTTTGATGAGTATGAAAATGATGTGAATCATATTGTCACCAGATCTCAACCCAGTAGAGCACCTATAGGAGATTTTGGACCGACGTGTTAGACAGCGCTCTCCACCACCATCATCAAAACACCAAATGAGGGAATATCTTTTGGAAGAATGGTGTTCATCCCTCCAGCAGAGCTCCAGAGACTTGGAGAATCAGTTCCAAGGTGCATTAAAACACCTTACTAAGAAATTTTATGTTGTTTTTTTTCCTGTCACAATCTGCAGTAGTAACCTAGAATTACTTACAAAGGCAAGTCTTACCATGTCATTAACTAACTACATTAACTAACTACCAATGGAGGTTATGTTTAGAAAACACAACCACTGTGTGAGAGCCAAGACGTACTGAAATTTGTTTAGAGTATCGTTAGCAGTTCTGCCCTGCACTTCATTTGGTTTGGGGAAATTTACACTCCAGCAACTCCAGCCAAACTGTTCACCTGAGATACCGTAGCTTCAAGTGTGCAAAACTTAGGTTTGTCCTCATTCTCAAAATATTTTCTCCTTTATAAGTGAAACATACCATTAAAAAGTAAAAATATTAAACATAGACCTATCTTATTGTTGCTTGTTCAAGTATAATTTACTTAAAATCCAAACTGAGTTATCTTAAAAAAAACAACATTTTAATTACATTTTATTGATTATGATATAAAGTAATAACAAGCACTTCCCTGCAATACATGAAAAATGCTGCTCCTTATTTACACATTGTTGTACATGAATCATGAACAGGTGAGAATGTTGAATTTTAGCTTGAGGCATGTTAATTAGCTAGCTCGCTACCACTGACAAAATGACACATCAGCCGACAAAACTGGTTTTCATCAAGCTGCTCTCTTTACTTCTGTATGAAATCAAAAACCCAGTGACGATTTTCAGTGATTCTTGCTCCTTTATAATTGTAAACTGATGTGCTGTGCAAGAATGGAAAGCATGATCTCAGCGAAGGGTCAGTTAATCTGTGCGTGACTTGTGGCCAGTGCTGACAAAGGAAGTACTGTGCCTTTATGTGGTGTGGCAGAAAAGAATCTTTCCCTAACCTATTCATATACAGTATGGTGATTGTATTAGTGTTGGTTCCTTAGAGGATTGTTGTACTTTTGGTTATACACTAGGTGATGTTACAGTACTGATTGAGCAGTGGTCTCTCTTGTTAAAGGCCATTTTTCAAAATTAATAATGAATTTTAATGTTAAAATGCCATAACATGTTCATGCAGTGGTACTGTGTTTTGTAAAAAGTGCTATGTACTTACAATGCATTCTTGAAAAAATCCTGAAAAAATGCACAAGTGTGTGTGTGTATGTGTCCTTTTCAGATGGTGGAATGATGATTGATATGTCTCTAGGCCTGCTCTGCAGCCCTAGAGTCCAGTGGTGTACGGTGACTTTCACAGATAGACAAGCAGACCCACCGCAATGTGTGATTCAGCTGTTTACTACACCAATGAGAAAAATGGACCATAGTAAAACATACCTTTTCATGACAGCAGTAAAGCTAGTCTCTCATAAATTCAGGGCCTGTCCCGTCTCATGATTTTGTGCTACCTGTCTTTCCTTTGCTGGAAGTCTCTCCTCCTCTCTCTTGCTGCACTGTGCCTGGACATCTTCACCTTTCTGCACTCCTTCTTGGCCAAAGAAGTATTAAGATTATTCCTCTGAACTGACAGTAAACCTATCAAATGTGCACTATAGAGGAAAAATAACTAAAAATCACTTCTACTGTAATTTTCAAAATATTTACCATTAACTATCAACGACACACTCCAGTGACAATGCAGAATCCTGTTTTTTCCTGCCTCAATATGCTCGAACTGCCTCGAACTTCTCAAACTTCAGAAGAAGAGAACCCAACATCTTCATTAACAGAAATTAAAAGATATTAATCTGATGACTAAATAGCAGAACAGAATTAAAAGGCTTGGGTATTATTGTACATGGTTAACTGTAAATGTTCAAATTGAATAAATTGTTACCTTGCAAAAAGAGTTATTAAAAGCTGCTCCACGTTACACACTTATTCCTCGTTGTCACACACGTTGACCAAGGTGATAAGTAAGACAATTTATACAGATTTGAGATGATAAATCATTGTGTAATTACTAGCAACTGCCACCTCTTAACGCTTGGAAAGAAATGACTGTTGAAGTGAGTTTCTAATGCGCAAGTACAGTTTCCACAAACGTTTGTGCATGTGTATAATTATACTTGTAATATCATAACTGATCTCAGATGATTGGAAGCTGAGTAAAGGGCAGCTTGACAAGCACACTTGTCTATAGCTAGATATAGCTAGTCACTCGTCAAAGATCCCAGAATAATCCACAATGCGCATGTCCAAAAAATGCTTCTCCGCCCTCTGTCTGACATTCCCCAGCCTTTGTCAATGAGACGCAGACAAGCCCACGAAAATGACGGAAACGATAGATAAAACGGCTGGTAGCCAACTTAGCTTCCAGAGACAATAGCCTACTGGGGCCACAAATTACAAGATGAATGATAACAGGCAACATCCGATCCTCAATGGGACAGAATGCTGTTCTGAGATGTAAGGAGAGATATCGCTTCCACTTCGAAATCGTTCCATTTCCTGTCTATTCTTAGCTTTAACTGGCCAAACACTGCTTGCCTCGCCTGTCCTCATGGCACGCCACTCTCCTCTCCTCTCAGCAGTCGCCCCCTAGCTGTTTTCCTATCTGTCTCCTGACTTCCTCTGCATTTCAGAGTCGACTGATCAAGCGAACATTGCTGTTGCTTGGCAACAGGTGTGTGACTGCCGTGTTTGTTTTTAGACTAATCAGAGGGAGCGAGCAGATTAGTTGTAAGTGTCTGCGTGTGTCAGGCAGAGCCAGAGAGAGTGAGTACGTTCTGTGTTATCAACAGATAGCATGCATTTCAGAGAGTGAATGTGTGTCTCCATGTATAAATTTGGTGCCTATAGCTGGCTGTCATGAGATGAACACTGTGTATGTGTGAATTTTTCTCTCTCCTATCTTCTACCTCTCTCTTTCTGTCTTTCCCTTCATTATTAATCCCAAATATAGCTGTAAATCCCAAAAATTGCCCCATCCCTAATGTTTTTCTTTGAATCTTTGGTTTGTCCTTTTATGTTGTTTCTCCTCTCTCACTTCTTTTACTTTACTCATGGACCAGCTCACACCAGCTAACCGTGAAACATGCGTCTTAAGCTTAGTTCGGTTTGCTTAGATTTGAAACATTGTGTGTAATAATTGCAATCACCCACTGCTCCATCAGAATATCTAGCTTTTAGTCTCATCATGCCGTAGAGAAGCCACTTTTTAATTGCAGCTGTAGCATGACTCAAAAGTTTCACACTCCTCAGGGCTCCAGACTAACTTTTTCCACTAGAAGAACTGGTGTTCCCTACTTAAAATTTTAGAAGCATCAGCACAAAGCTTAGGAACACAACTTAAATCGACATGCAACCCAACACATTCATATTTTTTCCATCTTACTGATAAATACTTTGGTAATAAATTTGGTATTTGCAAATCCTAGTTATAAAATTTAGTATCATTCTCTCCAAAAATGGTTGCAAAATGTCTACAGTCTGGAGCCCTGCTTCTACTGAGCTGACGACTATAACTTCCTTTTTTTTTCTCTCAGTCTGTGATTAACGAGCGCTGCCCTCTCCACAGTCAACAAGCACTTTCTGTTAGCTGGCCTGCGCACTGCCTGACTGAGAGCTAACTTTACTTCGGGTCTGTCAAGCTCTCCAGAGATATAAAGTCTATTTCTACAAGGAAGAAGATAAAGGCACGCTGACATGTCTTCAAAGTGCTGGAAGAAAGTGTTCTTTAGGGGAAAAAAAGGTGTGAAGTCAGTTACAAACTAAATCCGAAGAAAGACTCCTCTCTCTTCTCTTGAGAAGAGAGAAGAAGGTTTGAAGGCAGCTATATTGCAATGTGCTTTTTCAGATTTGCCTTATTAATAGAATATAGTAGTTGTCTCCAATTCTTAGAATTAAATAAAATACTTACGTTTCTACTTTTTCTGGCCTTCAGAACTACCTGTAGCAACTTCCACATTTTAGCTAGTGCTTGCTTTTCTTGAACAAACTGTGATGGCCTGGTTCCTGGGCTCCTGGAGCTCCAGAATGCATTACGCAAGACTCTACTTCATTCTACTACAAGAAAGGTGTGCTGCAATAATCTGTGATGTGATAATGTGCTGAGTTTTGGGTCACTTCGGTCATATGTGCCAGACTTGAGTCTAATTATTCTAGGCTGGTGTGAGTTCACTAGTATTATAGTCTTGGTTATAGTAAACATCAAAGCAGAAAATACCATTACCCATTAAAATAACAAAACTTTTTGGAGGAAGAGAGACAAGAAAAGTCTTTCCAGAGTTTTGAGAGCTTACAGCTTTTTTATGTCAACACTGATTGAGATTCAGATTCTGAGTCTACATCTCTGTGTTAGGAAAGTAGGCAAGAGGACACAGCAGGAGACACAGATTCTTTAGCAGTTTCTCTGTGTCTTTGTCAGCCCTTTCTGAGTCAAAGAGTTGTTCTTGATAGGGAAATTCGTGTAGCTAATATGCAGCATTATGTTACACATTCTGAACAGTTTTAAATTTTTTTCCTCTAGAAAAACCTTTGGTAGAATCAGGGTTGGCTTCCAGGCCTGTTCCATTGATCACTTCCTTTGCCTTTTTGCATTTAATATGAATATTTATTACAGTGGTATTAAAAGAAAGCTCTGTCATACCTTTTGTATACCTTGTGTTGAGCCACAGTTGTACATTGACACATACAACTCAAGTTTCTTTGAACCAACTCATTACTTGGCTTTTCTTCAAAACCATGTTTTCATTGTTTTCCTTGAGTAAAAAACATGATTTTTTTTCAAAAACTTCCTCTTTAGAGTGGAGCAAAAGGGCGTTACTATCTCAGTTGGCATGCAACGGTCCGCAGTACACAAAGGACTCCATTCATTCTTAAAACCATATGGATGTACAACTGTTCTGCAGCATTTGTTCATGGAAAACCTGTAAAACCAGAATCACTATTAAATGCTGTAGGAATGTCAATGATTAATCAGTTACTGGTTAATACTGGTTAATACTGAGTTATGTCACCAGGTGCTCCGTCTGTTGAATGAGTGTGTGATGGTGACTTCTACAACATGGAGGACCAAAAACAAATTTTTATTTAGTTTTTTTCTAGCAGCAGTGTAGCTTAGCTACCTATCCAGAGGCAGCCATGGTGCTAATGTTGGGAAAATTCCGAATCAATTCACAGATTCCAAAAGTTGTTTACTGTATATTGTTAATAACATTATGTTGACAGAACGAAAAAGGTGGAACCTCAAAAGCACAATGCAGCACACTGACAGTTTGCTGTGCGCACACACGTTTTTGCAAGATGAATGTGAAGTATTTTTTGAATATTTCTTATGCCATCCCCCGAAGACTGATGTTAGCAGAGCAGAGCACTGAATTCCAGCCCAAGCAATTGAGCCGGTCAATCAACACATGTCTGTGCTACATTACAGATATTCATTTAAGTTGGGAGAAGAAAAATAACATGTTCCATAGTCAGTTTCAAATACCTGCTCTTGTGCAACTGGTATGTCATATAATGTTAGTAACAGCACAGCAGACCAACTTCTTTACAAAAGACATTTAGTGAAGTTTGTCAGTAAATGAGAATTTCATAAAGTTATTTTCATACAGACAGAGGACTGCAACATGCAGTTAGCTCAATCAAATTTACATTCTCCCACATACTTTTCTTTGCTTTTTTCTGTTCAGTCAGACAGAGACCAGTTAGCTTAACTGCTCCAGGTCTGTTTCATATCGCAATTCAGTGGACTAAAACATAAGTGGACGGTTTGGCACACTAGAGTAAGAGCCTGAAAAGGCTGCCTTTTCCATTTGTTGAATTGAGAGCTGATTTTTAAGTGAGAATCGATTCTGAATCGAATCAGGGCACCAAGAATCTGAATCAAATCAAATCATGGGATTTCAAAAGATTTCCACCTGTAATGACAGTATTTGTCCATGCGTGGGACATCTGCCAGGTGTATACAGGAGCTACAGAGAACTAACAATGCTTAACTGATACACGAGATATGATTCAATAGGGAAATTGCTCAAAAATTGAATCCCTAATATGCTGTGTCCAATGACATTATGAGAAGAAAGACATCTGACATGTAGAGGTAGCAAGTAACCAGAGACATATGAATTAAGTTGATCTGTGACGTCAACATTGATCCCTTATAAAAGGAATACACAAACCAACTGCTAGCTATTAAAATGAGGAAACAGAGTTGTCCTGCTCAGATTTATTTTTTCCTTGTCTGTGTAGTGCGATTATGCACTTTTTATATGTAATGCAAAATAAATGTTTTACTTTTGTGCAAAACAAAATAAGCAAAGAAACATCCAGACTGCTGTTAGATACACAACTGTGGAGCCCAGAACTAGAGCAGAGCTATGAAAACCAGAATACACTAAGGCCAAGGCCTGGTTCACTCACGATCACACCTAGAAAACTATTGCAGAGCCATTCTCACACACATGGTTATCTGTATTTCTTGTACCTTTTAGCCTGAAACTACAGTCACTCTAATGGTCTTTAATAAGCACAACAGGAAAAGTCAAGGACAGTTAAACAGGACAATTAAAGGAAGAGTAAGTGATTCTGGAGAAAGACTATTTGACCTCAACAGCAACAACACAATGGTGGAATCCAGAGAATCTTATGTGGCATGGAAGTGGTTGCTGTAAAACAAAAAAAACCTTCAAATATAAAATGTAATCAAACAAACGGCATGCACACAAACACAGCATCCAAAAGAGTAAAAACAAGCGAATGTTGGTTGTATAGATTGTTTTTACAAAACTACAGTGACAGAAGAGAGGACCGTAAGTTTGTAGCTAAGCTAACAAGGAAAGTAACGTTACCTGTCATAGCATTTTGATTTATGCTTCAATTCAGATAATCCCACTGTGCTAGCAAACTTGTGATTCTAGGTCTTTGTGGCTGTAAAAACCTTTGCATGTTGTATGGACAAATACCATAATATAGAGCAAACGACGAGACCACAAGTAATTGTATTAACATTAGCTAGTATGTGTTTGCTAACTAAACAGTTGGAAATAACTATCACAAACATTAGCAAAAGGGACAAAACTATACTGACCTACTGGCTCTGTGAAACATAGCAAAACGAATGTTTTACACACCTGTCAAGCAGAAAACAGAGCAACCTCTGCATCCGTCTTCATGTCTTTCAACTCTCGGAGGTCTCTCCACCATAGTTGGACTGGCCATTGGGACTAAATCAATGCTGGTGGTCTATTAAGTGGGCTGCCACAGCGGTAGGCCGGTTGACCGTTACAAGATCCATAAAGGTTTTACTGGCCCCGTCAGTCTCTTCACTGGCTGTCTGTGTGGCTGACATTTGGGGTGTGGGCCAGTCCCAGCAGATATGTCCAGGGCTGAGTTCTTTTCCGGTCTGAACGTGCAGTCTCCGCCGCAGCCTCACCGACGTTAACGCAGGTCTTCCCCCCTTGCCTGATCATAGACCTTCTCCTTTTAGGCTGTTAATCGGCCATCTCTCCTGCTCTGTCGTGTAGTACATTAGCATGTGTCGGAATTACCTTCTCTCTCGCTCCCACTGTCCCCTTTTATCCCATTCCCCCTCCTGTGCGTGAGCACAAAAGCCCCAAGGTGCTGATTGGCTGGAATTGTCGGTCCGAGCCACTTTGTGTATATCCCATTTGAAGAACCAGGGCTGTGTAGGAACACCATGTTTTTTTACAGCACACACACAGAAGGAAGAGTTTGCAGACCATCAGGAGATATTTGCTGAATCTGATAAAGTTATTTAGATTAGTATCGCTTACTCCAATTTTAAAGCTGTAACCACATGGAAGACACACATATCAACAAGTATGTTTACACAGACATACAGACCTAAATAATGCACTTTCTGAAATCACGCACAAACACAAATGCATCTGCTCTTTTTGAATGTTATGTGATGAAACCATTAGTTCCTGTGGAAGATGGTTCTTTGATCTGATTTCCTGAGCCTCTGCCGGCATTACTGCTCATGATTGACCAGCAGTTCACAGAGAAACGAGTTGCAAATACACACACACACACACACACACACACACACACACACACACGGGTGCACAGAGGCCATTCTTGAGATCTTTCTGCCTTTAGCTTCAAATGAGCTGGCTTAGGTTCACAGGAGAGGCTAACTATTCATGCTGTACGTATATATGTGTGTGTGTGTATTTTCTATGTGTGTCCATCTGTTTGTGTGTGTGAATTTGTGCTTTGTGTGTCTTGTGTGTTATGCGTGTGTACGCGCGTGGGTACTTTTTCCCTGCTTTGGTTACATAATACGTTTTCTTCATTAAAAATACGCCTGTGTTCCACTCACAATCACACACACAAACACACCACCATCCAGGCTATCTTGAGACGCTCGTTGAATGCTATAGTGTGAGCAGTTTGTTCACATCATGTATCTGTTGAACTGTTCTTTTTTGAGCCATGATTGTTTTTGCAAACTTGCTGTGCAACTTTTAAAAGCCATCATTTTAAAAGGATTTTTTTTTTTAAGGCTTATATTCATGATGGCGGAAAAACCTGAGATAATGACATCAAAGGGACATTTCTCTGTAGAGATGTGGCTTTCATACTGTTTTGCTTGACAAGGCTTTTCCTTTCTTAAAAGGCTTGTGCTTGGAACAAAGTTTTGCCTTTGTATTTTTCATGCACCTTAAGTAAGGCCCCTAAACCCACAGCGTTCAGCACAGCGGTTTCTATTCTAGGTGTATCAGTCTCTTAAGACAGAAGCCTCTGATGGTGCGGCCCGGCTAAGCTGAAGTTGAGATGTTCTGCTTGAGGGTACTAGCTGGAGTTTCTGCATATTCATGTCTCAGCTTTACAGTACCACTTCTTATGATAGCCAAGAAACTAAAAGAAACACCTGCATTTGCAGTACTTTAGACTCACTGATCACTGATTACTTTTGTATTAAACCTGTATGTTCAGTTCAGCTAAGCAACAAACATCTTCAAGAAAACAAGGGCTACTATATAAGACTTTTGAAAGATGAATCAGCACATTCTTGCTCTTACAAAATAGAAGTTGAATTCATAATAAATCAAATGCACCTTGCTGAATTTATTTGCATTTTTTTGTTGCTAAAACTTTACTAGTAATAACCCGTAGCTTATGGTGGCTAATGTTAGCTAGCTTTAAATAGATATCGCTGTATAACTGACTCTACTGATTTAATTTGCTGACTTTATCGCACTTCTCTATTTGTGCTACTCTTACTATACATTTTATTTTCCCCTAAATAGTCATCACTTGTGGGCACAGTAATTGTTATTTTGTAGAAAAACCTTCATAATTTTTCTTTAAGGGAATAATACATTGAATAATAAAAAATTTCTTTCTAGCAAATACACTAAATACACTATTTGCTTTTTTTCCAAGAATGAGATGAGAAGATTGCTATAATCTAATATCGAAATTTAAGTGAGCATTGCATTTTTTGCTCAACCTTGGCCTTCCGTAGCCACAAATGGTAATTTTTATAATAATAATTACAAAATGCTAAATGCTAATCCTGTATATACTGTATATAGTGAATATGTAGTTTCACACTAGCACAAGTAGGGAAGAGTCATAAAGTCAGTGAACTGACTCAGTAATGCTAGTCACACAGCAGTATCTGTCTGAAGTTGGCTAACTTTACCTAATGCCATGTTCACCTCATATCATTTAAACTGTAATTATGATAAGCAGAGTGGGAACAACCGCTCACGTCAGCCTCTAATTGTCTGAGAGGTCAGGAATATCTGACAGCGACGGTATCTGCCAATTGGTGAAAGGAACTACAGACATGACAACAGATTGTTGACGGAGTGATTCCAAATCACAACTGCTGGCAGTTACATCAACCCCCCCCAAATAAATATAAATCCTCCCCCCAGCTCATCTACTTTTACAGGAGCTATACTCTTCATATCTAGTTTCAGGCGGAATAAGGGGTGTTTTTTTCTCCTCTTCCCATTCTGCTGGCATTGCCTGAATGCCTTATCATTAGCCATCATAAGCTACTGGTCATACCAGACAAAGTAGGCTGTAGCAGCAGCATGTTGAATTGAAACAACTTTTCATTTGTAAGAGGTAGAATCTTTTATTCCTTCTTTCAAGAGTTACATAGTCTTGTTTGAAGTAAGGAGTCGAAGGCTGCTAACCCGGCTCTGTCTGTTCTAAAAGACACTAAAGCAGTTATTGGTAATGTACTTAGCATTTGTGAGTCTGTCTTGACTTTTTTTTGGTGCATTTTTGTCAATTCCATTGATTGCTAGGTACACATTGATTTCATAAAATTATTACATCACATCAAATATGCTCGATAGCAGGAAATTTGTGAGCTATTAAAAACATTAAAAGTCAACATTAAGTTTTGGGGTTAGCTGCTCAAAAAATGTGTGTCTTGTGATGTTTCAAGACTAATTATTTTACTCTCTCGCTTAGGGAGAAATCAACTGCAGAAGAGGAAGAGATAAAAGCTCTCCATAGACCAGAGTGCAGTACAGTCACAAGACACGTTAAGTTCTGAGCACCACTACCTTTTTCTCAACTAGGAAAACATTCTCACCGTTGACAGTATAAGTACCACTATTGCCAACTAAACATACTGACTGCAAGACATTCTACAAGATCCTTCTCCTGTCAAAAGATGGCTAGAAAATGTAAGAATCTCAAAATGGAGGTAGATTAGAGTGGCGGAGCAAAAGTGGATACAGCAAAATAGGAAAAGACAGCCTTTCGAGAGAAAAAAACTCCTTGAAGTGCACTGACCGTCACACATTTAAGATAGATGACAACTTGAGAGTGTCTGAGAGTGCTGATGTCCTTTAAGTGGAAATAAGTTGACTGGCTTCAAAGTAAGAACACTCTGATCATATTCCCTCTGACATTCTGACCCAATAGAGCTATAAGTCAAGACTTGAGGCGATTTGGCCAAGGACTGAGGTGCTGACTCTTCAAAGTTCCAGACAGGATTACTTATTCTGGAAGCCTGATGTCTGATGATACTCTCTCCATTTACTGTAGAGTCAGTTACAGTGCCTCATCCTTTCAGCAAAGCGCCCTACCAGGGGAAGCCTAGATCCCTGCTGAGGCTTTCATTAGAAGCTCAGAGAGAGGATGATTACAGAGGAAAACTTGCACAAACAAGTGCTGGCTGCCTGACAGTGTGAGATCTGTAGACATAAAACAACAAAACTTGCTTGTGTTTCATCTTCTGGGTGGGGAGTTCTCTGTGCTCGAGAGGAAAGGAAGGATCCAGGAACAATGAAGTTTTAGAAGAGTGAATGAAAGAAATGCAATGAACAGCGAGACAGGAGATGCTTGTAGGCTTCACGAGCCAAAAGTGTAAAAGTATTGACTTCAGCTTTTAATGTTGTTTCATGGATTCTAATTGGATACATGCAGTTAAAATCATAATGATATTTTAAATTGTTATGTGATTATTGGGAAATCAGGTTTCTTGCTTTCTAGTTGACTGGGTACTGCTGTCTCCAGTAGCACTTTCAAAGCAATTGCTAGCAGCTCGTGGCAAGAAACTTTAAGCTATTAGAAGTACAGACCTCAGTTGACTGTAGAGGGGTATAGGGGGACTTTGAGCACATGCTGTGCGTTACTGTATCTTTTTTTATGTAGTACAGTTTTAGGTTTGGCAAATATAGCACTTCTGTTAGTCTCTTCCTTCAATCTAAAGTCAGAGATCCCTCTGAGTTTAACAGGCCCTATATTTCTGGAACAGCTTGCCATAGGATATAAAGCTGGCCAAATCTGCACCATCAAGTTAAGTCTCTTTAGAGACAGTTTTTTGTAAAGCGCCTTGCTTCTTATTGTACTGTGAAAACTTTTGATCTGGTCTGATTATCAATCAAGCTTACCCACAATAAGATCCTATTTTTTGCCCTGCTTTTTCAAGACTAAAGGCATGTTTACATAGAGCTCAATTTTGGTGGTGAATAATTTGCATGTCATTTAAAAACATAGTACTGAATGTAAAAATACAAAACTGTGACTAGGGACACGTATGTCAAAGAAAGGATCACTTACAGCAATTATTTATGCAGCTACATTTGGCAGAAAAGGCTCTGCTCTTTTAGTGAGTTCATGGAATCTTAGCAGCAAAAAAGATTCTGCTGGGGAAACCTCAAAAGAGCACTGATTTAGCATTTTACCTCTATAAAATTGTCGGTCTTTTTAATTCCACAACATTCTTCTAACTTGTCAAAACCTGGGGTCTACATTACCCAAAGTGCAACTCAACCACCAACAGTTGAGTTGGAGACTGGGGTGTGTTATGCAGGTAGCGGCTAATATGGCCTGCAGCCAAAAGCAGAGATGAGTTGTGGGCTACAGAGGTCTGGTGAGTTCACTTCCTTCTAACTCCACCCCCACAGAGTTTTTTGCTTTCAAACTTGTATCCTTCAGCCATCACTGACTCAAGTGACATTGACTGAGGACATTTATCAGACTTCACACAGCTTCCTCTGGAGACACAAAAGGCCTTATTCAACTTATTTCAAATAAGCAGCACTACTCCAAAGATCTTGTTGGGCAAAATTGATGGATATCCCCTTTAACAAACAAATACATATGTAAGCCAGGGCTATAAGCACTTATCACGATAGAAATGGATCAGCCCACACTAATGTGTTGTGTATTAGAAAGTCAACAACACCAAAAGCTTGTCACATAAAGAAGAGGTTGGGATGGTTAAGTGAGCTAATCGGTTATAAATGATGCTGTGTTCACCTGTATCAATATAATTGGATAGCCAAGCAGCAGATGCCAATCTGTTCTCTGTTTACTGAGACAGCACTAAGATATGGGTGTCTTTGTACCCCAAGGAAGTCCTTAACAGCAGTGAATGAGCACCTTGTCCATACAAAACTGGATGGAGAGTTAAAGATAGAAAGACATCTGCGCAGGTTGGAGAAAAGAACTTGTGTATTTAAGTTGAGGAAAACTACAGAGACGGGGATAGCTGAAGGAGCACCTTCAGTATTTCTGAAGACTCTCTGACCTGACAGGCTGATGTTGCCGCAGGCAAAGACTTTCTCCCTTGGCATCACCGTGACAGACACAGCCGACGTAAAGCACACTGTACCGTTACTTTCCCTCTCTGTCTGACTTTCTCACTGTCACCCACACTCCTTCGCCACCTTATCATTCATTCAGCTCATTCAAAGTACCACATTTAGCAGAGAGGCCAATGCCCTTGGATATATGGAATAATGGAGGATAGCCTAGAAAATACATGAGTCATGGGTGGGTCTTGTGCTATTCCTTTTTTGACTTTTTCTTTAGATTTGCATTGGTTTTAATCTATATAATATGAAAACAATAAAACAGCCACATTATTTTTTGCAATTTTGAAATTACAGTGTTGCAGTTTAAATATATCGGCAGGCTGCCTGAGTGGCACTTTATCTCAGGTCTTTACTGCTATCAACAGGCTATCCTGTTTCATTTGATTTGCTTTGTCCTCAGTGGCTGCTTTTTGTCCCAACAGGCACACTGACAGACAGAAACAGCTGAAAAGCTTTAGAGGTGCTCAACATGAATTTTCCATCCTGTTCTTTCATGTGGTGTCACTTTTTATTTGCAGCTATTACTCTGCGGTCATTCCTCATAGTATTAGTACAGTGCAGACCATTTACAACCCCATCACTGACTTGATTCAGAGCCAGTGGTGATGCAACAGCGGGCGAGAAACGTGACAGTTCAACTTTACCCCACTGACAATAAGAAAACAAAGCAGCTGTGGCCGTCATAGTCTCAAATGTCTCACGTCAGATATATTGTAATCATGCCTTATATCTGAATTTCCTTGTGCCCATGATGTTTGCAGTATTATGACTGCAATGTATTTAAGCTGAATTCAGTGATTCAATAGATGCTGTTTTAAGCAGGAGTCTGTACTGCAGACTGTCAAAAAGGTAGTGCTAACCCAAAGGAGCCAAAATTTGCAATGTTAAAATATCCCACTGCTCAAACCTGTACAGTTAATGCTCAAAGTAATCTGCAGGCGTACTCTGTGGAGGGGCACTCTATTATTGGGGGCTGACACTTACTGTCATTAATTAATTAGAACTGCTGACTGCTGCTTATTTTTTTGTTTGCTCACATGACTGCTTAAGAATCATTATTTGCTATACAAACTTCATAATATAACCCACACTGGGATTAGCCAGGGTATAGATGTGAGTGGGTGTGTTTCCTTAACTGGATTCATATAATAGTAAGTAAATTGTTCAAGTAATTGATTGAATCCACTTGATGAAAATCAGGACCGATACAATTATTTTGTATTAATAGGTACTGGCTATAAATCCTGATGTTTGCTCCTGAGAGCTGTCAAAAACACCCCACTGTTCTCCATTACAACCTTGCCTGGACAGCATTGTCAGCAAGGGACTGGTGAGGTAACAAGTATATAAAAACAGTGGTCAGTTAATTATATGACAGCTAGCAGCAGTGAATGATACAAGCAGAGTGGTTTTGTGTCTTTTCGGTGATATTCTGCAGGTGAACCACACCTCAAAATTGCTGCTAGTTAAAAACGGCATTATTTGAATAATATTAGTAGTATTTGAGGGTGATGAGAGTCTGTCTAAATCCTGTCCAGAGCTTCTTTGGTTATTATATAAAATGTTATACTGGGATATTAAACAAAATGTTACAGGTAGCCAGCAGGTAATATTTTCTTATGTCAGAACTATCAGCAGTAAAATATAGCTGAATGGTTTCACTCATTTTAATTTAGACCTAAGCTGACACTAAGTTGTATCATGAAGGAAAGAAATAGTCATAATTAAAATAAATATTGGATTTCAAAAATGTGGTCATATCATGTCATGTCATGTCATTCAAGTAATAATAATTGGCATAAAATATTATAATGAAAAGGTCTAGGGCACCAGATTGTCCAGAATTGGCCATGGCTCAGATTTCACATCAGTCAATACAGGTACAAGTTCAACCTCAAGTGCAGCAGTGGTGGTGATAGCTAAATAGTGTAGTATAGGAAAGATATGTTTACCAAAGACAAGTGAGGAGTTAGGGGTCAAGTGACTTATTCTGGCTGTTAGCTTCTGCTATCAAAGCTATCAAAATATGTGAAGCTATTAAGATACTAGCTCATGAAATGTGGTTACAATAATGGAAAAAAATTCTGATGGATTTACTGAACAAAAATGGAGTCACAATTTTTGGTGATCCCATGGCTTACACATTCTGATGTTAGACCTGCCACTGGTACACTGAAGGTGAATGTTTATGTGTAGTTGGAAATCTGCTGGCTGATTTCATCGAATCAAACATAGTTTGGCTGACTCCTTAGGATCCTACTCAGGCTGACTAGGGCTGTTGTGGAGCAGATTTAAATCTCTGAATGGAGTGGGTTTAAATCTTTGAAACAGTTTAGTTTCTTAACAATTTTTGTAAGCATTACAGCATGTGTTTGAACTTGTTAACAACATGAGTATGATGCCATACACAGCTGCAATCCAACATGGCATCAATGAATGACAGAGAAAAAAAAATCTTTTTGGAGATAAAATAGTTTCTACAGTATGCAAAGAGAGAAAGCCTGAGACAGTTCCAAAGTGATTTTTGTGTTCAGTACCAGCCTTGAAGGTAGGCAAGATTGTCTGGATATAGAGGCAGATGCAGAGGTGGAAGGCAATAAAGTACATGAGCATTTATGGCATAAGAGGCATGGAGGGCAGGAGGAATTAAACACTAACACCAAAACCTAGGACTTCATAACAGCCTGCATTAACATCCAGTGACTCAGTGACCCACGCACTCAATACTTGACCCCTCAGTTTTTGGGATGTAAATGGAGATTGATTTATTTAAATATTATGATAAGGGGCAGCGAGGCAGCGAGGCAGTGGGTTAAATACATGCGGGGCAGCTCCTCACACACATCCTTACACAAGGTGTACACACATACACCGATCAGCCAAAACAACTTGTTACTGGTTTTAATGTTAGTGCAACCTGGACACAAGCCAAGCTTGATCAATTCCGGCTGTGTCGCCTGGGTCAGGGTGTCTGATGTTAAAAGACCCGAAACACCGGATGAGTTACAGTTAGGTCCATAAATATTTGGACAGTGAAACAATTTTCGTAATTTTGTTTAGATACACAACCGCAGTTGATTTCAAACAAAGTCATCAAGATGTGATCTAAGTGTAGACTTCACATTTAATTCAAGGGCTTTAACAAAAAAAATGCATTATCTGTTAAGAAATTACAGCCATTTTTATACAGTCCCTCACAGTCCGTTTTTCATGGCCATATTTGGTGTGTTCCCTCATTATTTCATGGCAAATTAAGCAGATAAAAGGTCTGGAGTTGATTCCAAGTGTTGAATTTGCATTTGGTATCTGTTCATGGGAACTCTTAATATGTGGTCTAAAGCAGTGTCGATGCAAATGAAGGAGGCGATCGTGAGGCTGAAAAAACAAAACAAACACATCAGACAGAAGGCAGAAACTTTAGGAGTGGCCAAATAAACAATTTGGTACATTCTTAAAAGAAGGAAAGTACAGGCGAACTCAGAACCACCAAAATGCCTGGAAGACCATGGAAGGCATCTAAAGTGGATAATTGCAGAATTTTTTCCTTGGTGAAGAAAAACCCTTAACAACATCTAGCCAGGTCAAGAACACTCTCAAGGAGGCAGGCATATCATTGTCAAAGTCTACAATCAAGAGACCTCTTCATGAATGTAAATACAGAGGGTTTACCACAAGATGCAAACCCCTGGTAACACCTAAGAACAGAAAGGCTAGATTAGACTTTACCAGAAAACATCTACAAAAAGCCTGCCGAGCTCTGGAACAAGATTGAACTTGTACCACAATGATTGAGGGAGAAGAGTATGGAGAAGGAAAGGAAAAGCTCATGATCCAAAGCCACCACATCATCTGTCAAAAATGGCGGAGACAGCGCTATGGCATGGACATGTATGGCTGCCAATGGGACTGGGTTATTGATGACGTGACTGCTGATAGAAGTAGCAGGATGAATTCTGAAGTGTATAGGTCTATACTGTCTGCACAGATTCAGCCAAATACTGCAAAACTGACAGGACGGTGCTTCACAGTACAGATGGATAATGACCCAAAACATACTGTGAAAGCAACCCAAGTGCTTCTTAAGGCAGGAAATGGGATATTCTTCAATGGGCAAGTCAGTCACCTGACCTAAACCCAACTGAGCACGCTTTTCACGTACTGAAGACAAAACTGAGGGCAGTAAGACCCATAAACAAGCAGCAACTGAAGGCGGCTGCAGTAAAGGCCCAGCAAAGCATGTCAAGGGAAGAAACCCAGCATTTGGTGATGTCCATGGGTTCCAGACTTCAGGCAGTCACTGACTGCAAAGGATTTTCATCCAAGTATTAAAATCAATCCTTATATATATATATAATTATGTTGGTTTGACCAATTACTTGTTAGCCTCTGAAAGTGAGGGACTATTTAAAAATGGCTGTAATTCCTAAAAGCTGAAAGTCTACACAGTACAGTATATATATGCCATTAAGCCACAACATTAAAACTGGTAACTTGTTTTAATTTTACTGTGGTGGTGTATTTTACATTTACACTTCAGCTGTTTGGCTGACGCTGTCACATTAATGTTTTAATGTTTTATTTAGGTGTTTTCCTCTGGGACACATGGCTGTTCTAGGAATTAAAGCTGAGATTGCTTCAATCGGTTGTTACTGTTAAATACTAGCTAAAAGACTTGTTTTCTCGTGTACCCAAATAATTTTATTGGTGTTTTGTGTTTTTTTCTCTTTTGATAATTGAATCAAATTTAAAATTTGCCACTAATGAGCCTCACAGGGCTAACAGTGTTTAACAGTGTTTAGTGTTTCATTGTGATTGAACACTGTGAAACAAAGGCTGTGCCCAGTTCTGTTTGTCCCAGTGGGGATGTCTGAGAGATTTGCATTTTTTCTCGCTGATTACACATTTTCTCACTTTTTTTTGTTTAACTTGTCTTTTCTCATGTTTTTGCGTCTGGCCATCACTCTATCTCCACTTGCAGTCTATGCATTATGAGCTAGCGAGCAAGATAATAGAGTATTAGTGTTGTCTTGATGACACTGCCTGAATACGAATGAATCAATATTTCTTGGGGCTGGTTAGGGGACAGATAGATATGATTATATTGAGAATGATGGCCTGAGAATAAACTAATGGAAATTTAATCATTTGAACTTGACTCAAAGTCTGTACATTAACTGAGGTCAGGACAACAACAATAACAAGACAGTGTGAAAATTCAGATTCCACAGGAGCTGCTCTGGGATCAGAATAGGCCTTTAGTCAGGACATCACTGTGGTGTTAAAAAAAGGGGAAAATGGGATGTAGCATGTGAACGTGGGTGTCCACACACTTTTGGCCATACAGTCTATGTGCACTTTGTATATAAACTATAGAGTTAAACATGGATTACTGTGCTAATAATATCTTTGCAGCATCTTTCCTTATTTTTTCATCTTTTACATCATTCTCCAGACATGTCTCCACTCTTATCTCTGTAATTCCTCCTCAACACTGATCCTCTCTCTCCTTTGTCTCTTTTTCTCTCCTTAATCTCACCTCCATTAGCTGCCTGTTGGCGTCTCTTGTGCCCTTTTTTTTTGTGCCCTCTACTTTGTCCTCATTCCGTCTCTGTTTAACACTTTTACCTTTGCCATTTCCACAAAATCCTTCTGGGTTAGTCAAACACCTTTTGGTTTACAGTAATGGCTCTACTTCAACTTGGCTTCACCTCGTTCTCCCTTTTTCTTTCAGTCTCTTGCACACAACCGCTTTTCTCACCAGTGTTCTCGATATCTAACCACCTTATTAGAAACTAGTGTAGTTCCCATCCAAAATGTGCCAGTTGGTGGGAGCTGATTGCTAGGAATCTTTTCCAGGAACGTGCTGGTGCAGTTGAGTTCCGCATTTCTTAAAACCCTGGCATGTGCAGGCTTTAAATTGCATGGGTGCTGCACTACCCTTGTAGTGTAGCAGTGTTTGAAGCTTTCTCGAGAACTGCTTATTCAAAAAACTGCACAGTTGCCACTGCACTTCCTTGGGTACTCAGCAATTTAAAATCCGAAGACAGACAGAGATTCCTCTATTTATAGTTAGACTAGTGCAGTGCCTGTTCAAAACGTGCTTGTTATCTCATTAATAGTACAATATTTTATTCAATCATCTAATTGTCATCATCTAACACTGGTGTGTTACGATATCAATAATAATAACAGACCCACAGATACCTGATCAGAAAACACTGGACCACAAAGTCAAAAAGACTGCTGTGACACATACACTCACTTGCCAACTTATTAAGTATACTTAGATAAAACTGATGCAGTATAATACAACAGGCTTGTAATAAATCCTCCCTTCAAGAGGATTATAATGTTCAGTTTCTATTGAAAGAGGTGCTGATTTATTTTAATGAACATTTTGGGGGCTGTCATTTTTGGTAGTCTTGAACTGTACTAGGTTATACTGAGAGGTGTTTTCCTAATATTTTGTCCATCCCATTTATATGAATTGGGGTTGACAAAATATTATACTTTGTATCTCCATAATTCATCATTTTAATTTTTTTTCATTAATCAATGCTATTGGTCGCACTTTACGTCTGTCTGTGGGTTTTACAAATATTTAACCAATGAAAACTATTAACAAGAGCTCAAGACCTAATCTCGAGTTTTTTTTAATATACTGAAAAGTAATGGTTTTGGACATACAAGGTTTCCACCCAACAGTGACGATATACAACTTGTTTTTGAGTGAAATAAATATTATTTATGGATTGTTTTGACTATAGTAAATACCAGAGAAAATATAGAATGCTGTTTATCAAAGACCACTTTATGTCAAAGGTTAGATAGGACATTTATTTTGAAACTTCTCAATTTTTAAACCGTGGTGCAAAATAGTATCTATGGTATTCCCAGTTAAATTTTCTTAATTGAGAAAGGACTTAAGGCCAAATTATTTAAACATGACAACTTAACTCAATTTCCAAAATTAAATTCTGAACATTACATAGTGACAGTAACATCAATAGTGTCACTAAAAAACAAAAAAATATATATAAATGCATCAGGGTTCACAATCTCTCGATCAACCATTTCAAGGTGGTTATGTTATGCATGTGTGTACTCATACATGATTGACAATACATGATGGTTTTTGCATGTGCCTTGCAAATATATGTGTTGCATTTTAGGCATGCAATGCTTGTTTTTACATCTCTTGGTGCCCAGAGTGTGTGCCTCTTCCTTTTGTCTCCTCTGTCTTTGAGGGTTGTAGAGTTTGGTCCTGGCCCTTGTGTGTCTCTCATCAACCCAACTGACTCTGGTGTTTGAGGAAAGTGTTGGCGCCTTTGAAAGAGAGGCATCACCATGGCCTCCCCCACCTCCTCCAGGAATATCCTCCTCTTGAGTGTCTTCTTCTGATTCTAGCTTGTATTCACCTCCATCCACACTACAAAAGCATTGTAGGCTGACACATCATAACATAACCAGTAACCTGCATCCATTAGTCAATAAAATACTGACAAGTACAAGTGATATTCCATGTCTTACACAGTAAGGGGAAATATTATATCTTAGAAATGTATTCAATTCATCACATCTAAAACATGTTTAACATTCAAATGAATAGAGTGAACCACACATTTTTCTTAATTCAATGTGAAAAAGCATTAGCAACTGAATGGCAGTGACCTTTGAAAGGGACCAGATATTCATCCACTGTAACGTCTGGACTGGGATTGTACATTAGTGGCACGTGCTCCACCCACTTATCTCAAGCCTATTGGATCGCAGCAAGCTTGTCGTGTCGACGACAGCCAAGTCAGGAATCTCGACTGTCAAAACGAGACAACACTGACAACTTGTGAAATGTCTGCATGGACATGGTGGCATGAAAAAATACCCATCCAGAACTCTTCATGTCATAAACTAGGGGTGGATTAATTTCTAGATCTGTATACACCAGACAGAATCAACAGACCCATTTATGCTTGGATGTCTGTCTGGTCTACCTCCTTCCATAAAGGTATTCTGTATGAATACCTGTATGAATACTGTCTCTCCGCCAAGTTTGTCATATTTAGGACTATAGTTTTTGATTGGCTCAATCAGTAACTGTTCAAAGCAGGATTTGATATCATTAGTCCATGGTATGAAATGTGGGCAATGTCCCAAAGAAGCTTTATGTACCAGAGCTATGAGATAGGTACTCCCCGATTGACATGCAGTTGTTTGCGAGAATGACAATACTCCTATAACATGTAGGTAAAATATTTTGTCTGGAAGGTGTGGTTCCCACTGGGGATTCCAGGGAAATACAGGAAGGCGGGTGAGGTGTGTGTGTGCACGCACTTGTATGGTGGTCTGGGAATGGAAGTCTGTCCATTTGATGGACGGACATGTTCCTAAACACTATACCGTACACTCTTAATTGTAACAAATTACTCCAGGGTGTATGATGTAAATTTTCATATGGACTGGTAATATTTGTTCTGTCTGTGTGGATAGGCACTAAGATTAGTACATCATAATTCAATTCCAGCGGCCACAAAAGTAGTTAACTAGCTGGGAGCAAATGTTAGGCGTTGCTTTTTGCTGTTAGTTCCATCTGTGATTTGAGTAGTTCGATATTCCATGACCATCTTTGGTCATCTTTGAATCACAACACAGAGAAACATATGTTTCCTTGAGGTCGGAGGGGAGCAGAGGCTGAGTGAAGAGAACCTGGGGGAATGGTTGAGGCTGGCAGCTTAAGGTCGAGGCTCAAGATAGGAGTAGGGGAGCTGAGCAGGGTAAGGCAAGAGAATGGGCTGAGGGAATCCAGGGAGAGGGAGTCCAGAGGGTCCAGGAGAGCTGAGCCGGTTCAATGCAGTTTTCCAGGCAAAGCAGGAGAAGGACAGACGCAGGAGTTGGGCCAGGAAAAAGCTGCAGGCAGAGGGATAAAAAAATTAGAGAATGCTCAAACAGGCAAAGAAATTCAAACAAACTGGACCGAGACTAACCGTGCAGCTGAGTCTACAATCTGTTGGAGATAATTGGCAGTTTGCAGCCTGACACCTGCACACATGATCCAATTTCTGTAATCAAAGCACACACAGTAGGAGAGCGAGAAAGAGAGAGCGAGAAAGAGAGAGAGATAGAAGCTCCTGGCTAGGAGGGAGAGGGGGGCAGAAGCAGAGGGCGTGTTGTAAGTTTGACAGTCTGGTCATTTACTGTCACCACAACTAGATCATGCAAGTGAGCTAACACTAGCTAGGTCCCCTCTTTTCTATAATATGGGACGAACACAGCACTGAGGGTGCACCGACTGCTAATGACTGAGTAGGTGTTGAAATAACATGAATTAAAAGTACCGTTTATTAGAAATCTGTGATAGCAACCTATGCTAAGTAGCTTCCACTTGCCGCTTGGAACACAAAGTTAACAGCTTGATGGGCGCTCCCGAAGGTTAATGCTATAAAAGGGCGGTATTATTGAGTGTTCCTTTTATTGCATGCTGGGATATACAGTATATAAATAAAGTAAGGATGTGAGGAAGAATTTAGGAATGTGTATGACTTTGCAACATGGAAATGAATGGTAAACGAAAAGATAGTGAAAAAAACTTGAAAGCACTGAAGAGTGATTCTTTATATGCAGAAAATGAATGGAGTTATTTGGTGGCAGTCATGCCAGCAGCAGCAGTAGGTAGCAACAGAGAGGACCATGGGAGCTGTGCTGCAGGAGACGGACAGCAATCTGAAGATGAGCGTAGTAGAGGGCAAGTGGTGAGTAGAAGAAGTCAAGTAATAGTTTTGTCTGTGTGGTAAGGTTGGCCCATTTAGCATTAACCATAGCTCTCGAATGATAGAGTTAATAAACAAAAACTGTTATACTGCATCATAAGAACCAAACGTGTATGAGCGTTTGTAAGCTACAGGGGTACAATGTGCTCCAGTCCGTAATTCACACTAGAAGTTGACAGAGTGTCTTCTAGCATCGCCAGCCAACAAAGGTCGGTCAACTGCTGCCATGAGAAACACCTGCCCACAGATTTGAAGTTTAGATGCTGTTTCCACAAACGAAAAACTGTTTCATCCTCTTTTAAGTTTAAACAAATTGCACAATAGCTGTAGTATCATTATAGTTCATATTTACTTACACAAAAAGTGAGGACAATTCAAATTTCAGTCTGACTTTAAATGTGTTTTAACATTCATACTTACTACAAACTCTGTATTCTGCCCCCCTGCTTCCACCATTCAATTTTCCAGCCTGTGTGGTTTCTGTCTGCTTCATTGGAGGCTGCTATATGATGTGATGGGACCTCTGTTCTAAGGAAGAAAGTTTAATTTGTGATTCAGCAAATGTTTTCTCTGGTTTGCCAAGCACCTCTCTCTCTCTATCTCAAATAACTATTGTCATGAGATATGCTTTTGTTTTCTCTGTTTTCTGTAGATTTCTTGCCCAGTGTTTGGGAATACACTACTAGTTTCCAGGTAACGTTCAGATGGCACTGGTATTTTCAGGATCATGTAACATTTCCAGTAGCATAACCAAGTGCTATAATGTCAGAAATGACTGCACTCCACCCTATGGTGTGTTCTCCACCAGATCCTGCTCCCCACTTTCGTCTGTTTGCGGTGTTTCCTTAAGGGCAGTGATCGGTCTCTCTGGAGAGCTGGTCAGGAGGGTTGGACCTGGTCTAGTGCTGGTCTTGCTCACTCTCTGCTCTGTTTTGTCAACCTCCTACTGCATGCGGGGCTCATCCATTAACTTAATGTTTAAAAGACATTACAAGTAAATGTAAAAGAATATGAATATTGGCCACATTTATTACATTGTTGTCTGTCCCACAACTGGACTACTCTACAAAACAGTATCCAAAATGTTCTGGTTTTGTCTCCACATACCTAGCTTACCTAGTTTGTGTAGGTGCTGACTCTAAAGTTGCAAATGACGTGTTTTGACTATAAAGTCAAGGGCAACCTCAGACAAATTTGTGATAGATGAGATGGGCAGAAACATAATGCTGGTTGTCTGTTGGAACATTATCTGCCATGACTTTTGCATTTTATTTGTGTTTTGGATTGTTGTTGCATCTGTGGGTCTGTGGCAAGAGCAAGCCTAATTGATCAAGATGCCTCCCAATTTTGGCAACAAACTTGCCTTTCACGAATGACATGGTCTGGGTTTTTTGTCTGCCTGGGAAATGTCTTCAAATCATTAAAAGAACCTCATGAAGATCAAAGAAAATAGCAATATTTTGTCAGATTGACATTGACTTAGAAAGTGCAGGAGGCCTCTCAACCAAACCGTGTCTTGCCATTCTCACTTTGGTTTGGTGCATTTAAAACTTTTTTTTATCTACATCCATATGAAATCATAAAATCACTTACACATACTCAGCATGTTCTCTCTATATGTTTTACATATAGCAAACACAGAGCAGGTAATTTTACTTGAACTTTTTAAATTTAACATCTTGACAACAAGTACACCATACAGCAAGTCTGCCAAACAAATTAAAATGCTGAAATGGACTGGTGCTAGTGTAGCAATCAATATACTGGGAGTAATTATTCCAGCTCCCACACCTTCCCCTCCATGCGTGATAGCTATAGGCATGTTCCGGGGAGAGGTATGAAAAAGTGGAATCCAGTGAGTGGATGTGTGTGTATATCCTACTACATGCATTGATGAAACAGCGAGGATAAGTTTTCAACCTATGAGAAGCTAATCAGATGAATAATGTAGGGAGCCCTGGTGGATCAGCGTGTTGCAAGTATTAACTGTATGTAACAAAGGGCGGCTGTGGCTCAGGAGGTAGAGCGGGTCGTCCACTAAACGGAAGGTCGGCTGTTTGATCCCCAGCTCCTCCAGTCCGTAGTCCCAAGTGTCCTTGGGCAAGATAATGAACCCCAAATTGCCTCTGATGTATCATCGGTGTTTAAATGTGTGTGTGTATAGAAAGAGCTGTTTGTACAGAAAAGCTGTATGAATGAATGGTTGAATGTGGCAGGTGTGTAAAGCGCTTTGAGTGGTCAGTAAGACTAGAAAAGTGCTATATAAGTGCAGTCCATTTTACCATGCATGTTAGAGGAGGTGTGCATGCTTGGGTATGCATTCACATAAGAACATGACGTAAGGGTACAATATAACAGCATCTTACATAATTTTTTGCGATCCTTAGGTGATGTTGCACTGCTACTCTCATCACAGCCTCCACAAATAATGACTTATGAAAGTGAGTAACAAACACACACACACACACACACAGACACACACACACACACACACACACACACACACACACACACACACACACACACACACACACACACACACACACACACACACACACACACACACACACACACACACACACACACACACACACAGACCCAGATACACTATTTTTAGCAGCCTGCTGGGTGCTCAGAGCACAGTGATGTCTTATTTTCTGCTAAATTCAGTTTTGATATCACAGTATGTCATTTTCTATGCTCATCTATCATCAGCATTCTTTCCAACATGCTCCTCACATAGGTTCACAGTTTACATTGAGATGCGTCATAAAAAAATGAGGCCATCATTTCAAATCTTTTAGTTCAGATAAAACCTAGCAGATTGTCCTTTTCAGAATTTGTTTTAGACAGAGAAAGCCAGCTATAGCAATGCGCTTTACATATTTTATTACCATATTTTGAGGTATGCAAAGCAACTCAGAATGCAAAGAGCATATGTGATGCCAGAGTCACCTAAAGAGTCTTTAACTCTGCTTGCAAGATACATCTCTCAGATGCGCTGGGATACATCCTTAGTGATGTTCCTGGGGTTTTGGGTCTTTCAACATCAGAACCACTCACCCGGGTGACCTAGCCGGGGTTGATCAAGTCCTTGCTTGCATCCCAGCAGCAACAAGCCACGGGTCTGCCCTCTTTATCCCAAGGCACGTAGTGGCTCTCTGCACCTTCAGGGATGGAATGGTGCCCCCCCCCTGCAGCTCCCATGATTCCGAGTCGCGGCAAAGCTTTACAGAGTGAGCGCCCTTTTCTTTTCGAGGGCTTCCACAGTTGACATTGGAACCTCATAAAGTAGCAGGAGCCACAAAACCCTGGGTACGATGCTGTGTTGGTGTAGCCAGGCATTGAAATGACCAGGCAACCCAGATTTGTCAACCTTGGTAAACCAGGCTTCAAGGTCTCTGCAGGTTCCGTGGACGGCAGCTGTGTCCTTCAGGCTGCTGTCACAGAGTTTGCCCAGGCTCTTGACTGGCTGTTCTGTCAGTGTTGGGATGGAAGTTCTGGAAATTGTGAAGTGGAAGTATAAATGTAGTGCCCTGAAAAACATGAGAAATAACAGGTGTACAGGAGTGATATACAGGAGGAAAAGTTGAAGCTTAGCAGGGTGGTTAGCTGAACAGCATGCAAGTTAGCTTAACATGTTATTGGCATGCTAGTTATCTTAACTTGCTGGTTAGCTTAACACGTTGTTAGCTGGTTGTTGTTCGCTAGCAAGCTGATAGCTGGTCATATCGTAGACACAAGTGAATATAGCTTGCTACTGTATATCTTGCTCCCAAGGACTCTGGTGATTGAATGGGTAAAGAGGTTTGTGGTTCTAGGAACACTTTTTAACTGCCTGGCTGCACTCTTCATTTTAAAACCATGTTCTTTTCTTTTGTAAGCCAGGGCAAAGGACATAATTTATTAAACTTTTCTCATACCACGGGGGCTGCAAACTAGACGCTATTGGTAAGTCTAGTGCAACCACGTATATAGTGATATCGGTTTGACAACTATACAGTCAGATAAAGTTGCTTATCAAGCCATATCAAGTATGTGTTCCATACAGTGTTCAATATATGGTCCAGAGGTCTAGGGCTGGTTCTGAAACCACTCTCCATTTAGTATATAGTGCACTACATTTACTGTCCGCCATTTTATTTGAATGCCTGAATTCTGAGTTTTTAAATGTATCCACTTTATTGTACCCTCAAAATTCCACAATGGAATCAAAATCACTTTCTGCTAACTACCCCACAATGCATTATGTTGCATTTTATCGAATAGAAAAATTACAGTGCAACTCTATACCTGTAAGTAATGACACAAAATGTTAATCCCTGAAATCTCAGTTTACTGCTAATTGTAAACTATTAGTGTCTATTATATACAGACGAATGAATGCCATAAATGTTATTGTGTATGCGGTATTATTGGCCGGTTGTTGCGTAAGCATTAGCCCTCATGTACAGCCCTCCACCTGTGAGGACCTACTTGGGTAAAGACCAGCAAGTCTACGTGCTGTGTGTAGCTCTGTGCTTCCACTTCATTGTTGTTGTTTCCGGTTACAGCAAAAAGTATCACTATGCGAAAGAGCAAAGAAATCTGGCAAACCTCAGTTCATTGCAACATTCTTCACCAACATGTACCTCCTTCTCTGTTGGGTTGTGGCACTGCCAATCCGCAGTTAACAAAGTTGATTTCATTACTGCTTATCCTATGCAGCTATCCCTTAAACTACTGGCTCTCACTGAGACTTGGATCAAACCAGAAAACACTGCTACCTCAGCTGCATTCTCCAGTAACTACTCATTCTCCCATACCTCCCGTCTCTCCAGGCAAGGAAGTGGGACTGGCTTCCTAATTGCCAACAAATGGATAGTCACTCAACTGGTGCCTCCAAAAAAACACGGCTAAAACACCTTTGTTTATCAAGGTGTTTTAGTGATTACTCTGGTAAATGTCTCTGTGGTTGTCATTTACTGTCTACCAGGTCCAATGGGTGATTTTCTGGATGAGCTAGACACACTGTTGTCTTCCATTCTCAAACATGGCTGTCTGCTACTCATCTTAGGTGATATCTCCATCCACTTAGACAATCCAAGCTCTGCGGACTTCCTGTTCCTGATAGACTAATTTGACCTAAAACAGGTTTGCAGCCCTCCAACTCACAATGCCAACAAAGAACTTGACATCTGTCTTATTCAAAGCTGTGTCACAGTCATGCCTCTGTACCTCTCTGACCATTATTTCATTCACTTTGCTGTATGCCTCCTGGAACAGACATCTGTTCCAGCCCCTCTGGTCTCATTTTGCTGCAACCTGTCTCCCACCCACTTTTCCTCTGAGGTCACTTCTGATCTACCTCCTCTCAGCACATTTTCCTCACTAGTTGTCAATGATGACAGAGTCTCTGTGCTCTACACTGAGCTCATGTCTGGACAGCCTGTATCCTTTTTTCACCAAACCTGCTCGCTCTAACCTCCCTCACCCATCAGAAAAGCTGTGTACTAATCTATAAGCTGCTAAGAGAAAATGGCATAAATCCAGTACCCCGCAGATCACAAGAGTGATCTGTCTCACCTATCTTGTTTCTCATCCAGCATCAGTACTGCCAAAACTGCTTTTTACAATGATAAGATCAGCAGCACCACAGAAACTTGATCCACAGACAATTGATCATGTTCCACATTCAAAACATTACTCAATCCTTTTCTACTTCCACCAGATGAAAACCTCTCAGCTGATAATCTTGCCTCTTTCTTTACTGAAAAGGTGGCGGCCATCAGTAGCCAATTCTCTCAACCAGTCTCTCCTGTTTAAGGGCACATCACTTGCAAAGGTCCACCTTCTCACTGAGGGGACCTGGAAGCCAAACATGTAGCAGTACTACTACATGCCTTTCTCTGCCTCCTCCGGTCAATGGCTCACCACCTCCCTCACTCAGCCCTCTAGCTGAGGGCAAGGCACCAAAAATCCTAACATGCAGCAGTCCTACTACATAACCTTTTCTGTCTCCTCCAGTCAATGGCACATTGCTCCTTCATTCATCCCTCTCACTGAGAGCGAGGTATCAAAACTCCTGACTTGTAGCCATCCTATCTCCCACCACTGTGCCACCAGTCACATTTGTAATAAATGCTTAAACCGGCTTCGGGAATGTTTCCAATCGCAATCAAATAGGCTCAGGTAACATCCCTGCTCACAAGCCTTCACTCAACCCTGCTCAAGTTGAGAACTATCAGCCGGTCTTGTTACTCTTATCTAAGGCTTTCGAAAGGGCGGTTTCCAAACAGGTCTCAGAATCCCTCTGTCCTTGATCCACTTCACTCAGGCTTTAAGAGTGGCCACTCCAATGGAACGGCCCTGTTGTCTGCGACAGAAACCCTAAGGGCAGCCAGAGCTGTAGCTTAGTCCTCAGTTCTTATCATGCTGGACCTCTAAGCAGGCTTTGACAATACCCAACTATACCTGACATTCCCGTCAGATGACCCCACAGACATATCCACATGGATGAAGGAACCGCACCCTTGAATAAACCTCTCTAAGACTGAACTCTCTTGGTCATCTGGGCCAATCAATCTGTCCCTCCAAATATAAACCAAAAATATCTGCTCTTCATATCTCACCCAAACCAAGGTTGCAAGAAACATGGGTGTAATGATTTATGACCAACTATCCTTTTCTGACAGTGTTGCATCTGTCTCCCAGTTGTACTGTTTTGCAATATACAACATCAAAAAGATTAGGCCTTGACTCAGTGCGCCACCCAACTCTTGGTACAGGCCACGGTTATCTCTTGTCTTGACTACTGCAATGCCCTTCTAGCAGATCCCCCTTCATGCACATTGAAACTCTTACAGATGGAACAGAATGCAGTGGCGCGCCTGATTTTTGATGAACCTAAAAGGGTCACTCTTGTGCTCAATGGTCTCCACTGGCTACCCATGGCCGCCCGAATCAAATTCAAGTCTCTAATGCTTGCTTACAGGGTAACTTCTTGGTATGCACCTATATCCATGAACTCAGTCATACAGGGATATGCTTCTTGGCCAATGCGTTCCTCCTAGAAATGTCACCTTTACATGATTTCCTTGGACTTTGTCTTATTGAACAGATCTAGCACTTAGCACTTACTTCAAGGTCTCCTACTGTACTGAAGCTTAAGTGCTGTTCCTCACTTGTAAGTCGCTTTGGATAAAAGTGCCTGCCAAATGAGTAAATGTGAATTTAAATTTATTAAGAATTAAGAACTGAATATTGTGCTCCAAGATGGTGCCTCATTCTTTGTAGTGAAAAGTGCTCAGTGGCTGCATACAGTACACCAAAAAGTTCTTCCACTTGTTTTTGTTTCCCGGACCTATAACACATTCTCATTAGATTCATTAGAGTATATTTCAATGCAGTTCTTCGCAATGTCTTAATTAACATTGGACCTAAAGCTTTAGATCTGTATGTATGGGATGCTCAGTACTTTTAAAGCTGAATTTTTTGGAATAGTCGTGTATGGGAAACAATTTTGAAAGCAACCTTTATGCCTTATGTCTTTTTGACCACATGCAGTTCCTGGCAATGCTGCACCTTACTTTACCCTGAGCAGAGGACTAATCAGCCAGGCAATAGAAAACATGTGTGGATGTGCAGGGCATTTAATGTAGAATTATTTTTTTCTCCAATTTCTGTAAATAGGGTCCCATCGTAGTCTTTATTATATGAATTTGAGATTTATTTTTTGCTCGCTGAAGGCAGAAAGAAATGTACAATAAATGGTGAAAGATTTCATCCAAAAAATGTAGGCGTGTTTCAGTATAAGTATGCAAAAATCAAAAAGTGTTTTTTAAATGTCATTTAAATTTGAAAATAGTCAATATCATGTCTCTAATGTGAATCAAGTCAACATAGCTACATTAATGGCACTTTACCTAACAGCAAAAATTACAACAAATAACATGATAATATTTTTCTAATGGATGTAGTTTCTGACATTTATTTCAGCCGAGCTGATGTAAATATACCTAATTATTATTTTATTTTATTTTCATTTGAATATGTGAAACATAAATGATGTAACACAGGATCACAGATGTGGTGCACAGACTCAGGAGGACGGTAAAAACAGTCTGTTCTAGGTCAAAAGGCAGATAGAACAGGCAAAATAAAGCAGAGGGTTAAAACAAGCAGATGGTCTTCGGAACAGGTGCAGGCAGGCAGACAACATAAAGGCTAGATTGCTCAGGCAGCATGGATGATCTAGCAGAGCATAACTGATAGATGTCCTTTGACATATATTTAGGCTGATTGTGGATGAAGAGCAGCTGTATGGGAAGATGACTGGGTCAGGTGATGACAGGAGAGGGTAGTACGTGCAGCACAGATGCTGTGTCCAAATCAAGGGTCATCTGTAAACGAAATACATCATACTGGGAAGACATGGCCTGTCCCATCCCAGGCTGCTCCAAATGTGGCTGAAAGTGTAGCCCTGTTTGGCCCAAATTTGCAGCCCTCAATGTTCTACAATTGGGCGGTTGACAATTGTTGAATGGTATTTGGTGATCATCAGTCACTGGTAAAATGGTAGATGACCTGGAGCTAGTGTTAATTTCATCAACGAAAACTATGATGAAATATTTGTTGAGGACCGATTTTTCATGATGAAAACAAGATTAAAACTAAATAAAAAGTAACCTTTGAAAACGAGAACTATGAAGAAATGTAAAACATTTTTTGTCAATAAATAAAAACTAAACCATAATGTGAAAGAATAACAAATGTTTAATGCAAAGTCTTATTGAACAACCTGAATACATCTGCAGTACTATACACTGTAGCTTCATACCTTCCAAAGTTGTGTGGATCAGTAACGTTATCTGATGTCACCTGTTCTTGGAAGAAACAGATTTCTGAAATAAATTCATCTACAATCTACTGAGAATTACACCAAGTGGCAAAAAAACAAACCGAACCCCCTCCCCAACCCCCAAAAAACGGATGAGACAAACTACAAAAACTGCAGGCAGCAGCGCACCACCATTTGGAAAGAGGTAAGATAATGTAACTATCAGTTGGTATGGATGTGGATGTAACATTAACATTCCTTTGAGTCAGCTATCTTTAGTGTTGCTATCAGGGAGTAAATAAATAATTTCCAAAATTAATTTTGGCAATAACCATCTGAATCATCCTCTAGATGTTCGCCGAACAAAGATTATAGTATTGATGTTATCTGACGATATAGTGTCTCCTCTCAAACTAAACCCAAAAAATGAACAGTAGTTTAGTGAACAGGTGAGTGAATCCAGCTTCTGACTGACTCACTGCTCTGCAGTGAACAGCAAAGGTAGCTGCTGGTTCTAACAGACAGTTTGGAAATCCTAACTACATTCTCTGAGATGAGTCAGTCTGGACTACTGCAGAGCAGAGTGACATGGACACATTGTGATAGACACCTGTAATCATGGTAACTACACAACAAAACTGGGTCAAAACCTAGTATATGGCTGGAACGTATATGGTCAGTGTGTGGAACTGTGAGCAATTTGTTACAGGGATAGTCAGTGGTAGTGTCTAGATCAACAAACTGATAAGCCCGGAATTGCTTCCGGCGTCTTTGCCTCTGCTGTCATCCTCAGCTGTTTGTAGTCTGATCATTACTTGGTCTTTTACAAGAAGAAAGCCTCAACGTCTCTGCGGGAGGACTCAGGTAGAACTCTACAAACCATAAAAGCCATAATGATGTATGCATCTGGTCACATGGGCCAGGGAAGGAGTTAGATTTCATCTTTGTGTTCATTATGAAACCATTCATTAATTCTTTTTAAAAGTCTGTGAGATGATGTAAACATCATTCTCTTTACTGACAAATGTAAAGACTACTTGTTTTTGAGATGGAACCAGTTGACCTCCTGAACTTGCTTGTGGCCACCTTTCTTCACCTGCATTTTCAGAATCTCTCCACCAGAATTTGCTTCCTCCTTTGCACGAAAGTGCTTATTGTTTGATTCAACACTGCCACACATTCAGCAGCTTGTGACATATCAGGTGTTGCCTTACCTCTCTTCTCCACACTAATCTGAATTGCAAATTTCCTGAAAGGAAGAAACCATAGAAGCAGCCGCAAGCTGCAGAGTGCCCCGCCAACCCAGACTCCAACGTTCAAAAAGAAGAGGGCAGGACAGAGCAGCCAGTTGGTTGGTGAAAATATGAAACATTGACACAGACACACACACACACAAAAAGAGTGGGAAAGAGGGAGAATCTAGGGCTCAAACCACCCACGCAGTTCACATACCTTAAACAGAAGGCACAAAGCCTCACATAGAGAACATGCATGTGCAATAAAAACAGGCACACACTCTCTCTCCCTCACACACACACGCCACACACACACACACACACACACACACGCAAACACATACGCACACAGAGTATAAGCTGCTTAATGTAGCAATTGTAGGATAAGAGAACAGAGAAAAAGGTGGTGGTACCGAGTTGATTCCTTTTGTTCATCAGGAGAGTAACTGGTAGAATTCCCATAGGGCCTTCTTCAAATAATGTTGTATCCTGACTCAACTGTAATCCTTCTGAAAACTAATAACTAAATATTTATTGTACAAGATGTACAGGGTATAAACTGTTGCAAGCAACTCTTGAATTTAAAAGGAATCTACTGTGTGAAAGAATGTTTTTTTTATTCTATATTTTGTTGTGCCTTTGCACACTGCCTGCAGAACTACTGCAGCTAAAACCATTGTGTTGTGTGTGTGTGTGTGTGTGTGTGTGTGTGTGTGTGTGTGTGTGTGTGTGTGTGTGTGTGTGTGTGTGTGTGTGTGTGTGTGTGTGTGTGTGTGTATGAGTACGTATGTGTCTGGGATGGGAGTGGCACATGACTGCATTGCCAGTGTCCTTTGAGGGGTACAGTAGGTTGGGTCATTCTCAGCCACTCTTATTGGTGAGACATGTGAGAACCAGAGCAGCTCAAGGAGAGAAAACTTAAGACAGGAGGAGGAAGAAAGGAGGGCTGTGAAGTGTGGGAAGTGACTAATGGAGCAGGGATGTGAGAAGTGTATGGAGGGAAGACAAGGAAGTCAAAAAAAAAGAGAGTAAGGAATGATGAAGGGGAGGGAGAGAATGCAGTGGCCATGCAGTCACAGTCTTTCACATTGTGCTGTGTCACCACCAGAGCCAGCCGGCTAACAATGCATCTTTACACTCTTATTTTTACTGAATCAATTTTTAAACATATCTGACCGGGCTGGAAATACTCAGCGTGTTTCAAACACATTCTTGAATAAATGTCTTGTGTGTGTTTTCCTGATAGGAATAAAGCGGTTTGCTCTGAGAGTTTATAGGTGCCAAGTTTTTGCTATGGCCACATAGCCAACGTTAGCATTAATAGCTTTTTACTTACCGGTCTAGAAGCGTTGAGTTCAGCATCAAACTTCATTCCTTTACTTACCAAGAGCTGTCCCCAGCGCTGGAAAGCAACGGCAATGTTAACAGTTGTTTTGTTTCTACCACTTTTTTTCTTCTACTGAAGTTAGCATGCTAACCAGTTTGCCCCGGCCCGTCCCATCTCATAATACACTCTGAGATAGTGAGTTACTGTAGCAGTCTGTATGCCCTCAGTCCAATATGAGAGGTGAAGAGGATGAAGAAGTGGTGCTGCCCAGAGGGCGTAAACTAACCCGCCCCCTAATATTGGCTATGTAGCGATAGCAAAAACGTACATTTAGTGCCTTTAAGTGGAAGCACAGAGGGAGAGACATGAGGCCAAGATCCTGGGTGAGGTGAAAGACACAGGTGCATGTTGATGTTCTAAAAACAATGGGCAGTTAGTTATTGTACTTTGGCCCGCTGATTTGGCGGCTTAAGGCCAATTCTTGGTATCTGCATACCCTCAAATGGACTTGTTTTACATATACTACAATCCGTGGCATTCACGTGAACCCCTTCCACACATGAAAACTAGAAAACATGACATGAAACAGCTCATTCAATTATTGTTTTTGGCTGAACAACATGTAAAAAAATCAGATAAACAAAAAAGTTTTTGACCGCTTAACAAAAATGTCAAGGTTGAGAAATAAACAGTACATACATGCAGTACACAAAACAAGCTTCCAGTTTACCTTGCTGATGCATGTGCAGTCGATGCGCTTTCCTCTGTAATGGCCCAGAGCACAGCTAAGTTCGTCTGTGTGTGTTTGTGAAATAGGTTGTGCTGGTGATGTATAGGGACCGCTGAGCTGGCTGACACACTGGCTAGCGGCGAGTATGCTAGCACTAGTCAGTCAGAATCGAGACAGTAGCTAGCTTATTTACTGTCAGTTGTCAAAGTAGAAATAGGTGTCACACCATCAAAACAGCCAACATTTGTGTACTTTCAAAATTTAAAAAATTTTAATTTCTGTCATATACTTTAGCCATGTTCCGTGTTAGTTTGCCAGATCATTAGCTCACATGCTAATGGGACAATAAGTTCACACAGTTTATTCAAAAGATGTATTTGTGCCATCCACTCTTGTCTTGTAACTGTCTAAAAATTATTCCTGATTTGTGTGGCAGTTTATACCCTGACAGAGGGTTAAATAAATAAAAATGACACAAGAGGTGCAACACAGCTAATAGCACAATTGCATGCTCCGTTTTGGACTATCTGGCAGCATTGTCAAGATGGTTTGCTATTGGTCAGCGTCACAAATTTGAACTTCAAAGTTCACCAAAGTTTAACTCAATGCAAATAATTCGTGCAGATATACCTTGCTCTGACGAGTGAATTCACTAATTGCAGAGATTTAGTTTTATACAGTAAGTGAGCCATTTACTCATCTTTGTATGGCTTATCCAAGGATGTTCTTGAATGACTTGTATTCTTAGCCTTTAGCTGGTCCACAAAGCTGTAGTGACTTCTCAGTTTAACATAGGATTTGGGTTTGTATATTGATACTATATATTGATATTATTTCCCTTTTTAATTGGGGAAGAGAAATCATTGATAATCTGAATGAATTTCCCAAACTGCTGCCCTGCACTATGGTGGAACTTCACATTGTCCAGTATGATACTCTAACAAATATGACAGAGTTGGACAACTGGCCTTCCGTAGATTTTTCCACCTTACATTCGATCAGCCAATGATCCTTTAAACTGCCGATTTAGAATGAACAAACTGTACATGGATGGAATATAAGACAACGGTCCCCCTTCTACATAGGAGCACGAGATCCTTGTGATCCTTTTGCATCTCTAGTTGTATTGCATACTGTATCCTTGTAGTTGTTTTGAGTCTCTTTGTGGTTTGATTGACTTTTAGTTTAGTAAAATACAGTAATGTACAGTGCAGTATGGAAAAAATGCACACCTGAGACACAGATCAAGTGTTCAGTATTATTAAGAGTAAGATTATATTATATTGTCCTGTATCAGCACAGAGCATGGGGTGTGACAGACAAATTTACTGTCAGGTAAACCGTTCTTTACTGCTTTTCTCTGCTCCTTCCTCATCATCCTTTTCCCTACCTCCTCTCTCTCTTTCTCCCTCGGTCTCACAGGGGCTTGTCATTATTGATCATACAGCCCAGTGCGTTGCCTTTGGCTGCTCGGCTTTTCAAGGAGCCACTGTACACATGATTCTTCGACTTTTTGTAAAAAACTTTGACACATATTACATCTTTAGTTTGACAGGCACACAGCCCCCACAGACAGGTGTTTACCTGTTTATAAACACATAGTTCCTGCAGTTCCCACAATGTACCATTCACAGTACTGCTGTAAAGGGGAAAATACAGGAGAACTGTTACGTCTTTCTACGGCTGTCGTTTCTGTTTTTTCTACATTATGGCCTTGTAGTGTTATGTATTCCACACAAGGCTTTGTGCTGTAATTTTATTTCATTGAGCTTACTTAATTTAAGCGCTTAGGATCATTAGAGCATTTGTTTAGGACTACAAGAGCTTAGGATGTGAAGATAAACAACTTTAGTGTTCTGGCTGCCTGGCCAAGGGATGTCTGCTTAAATAGGCAGGAGTGGAGAATCAAACACACACACTTAGTGTGTGTGTGTTTGATGCGAGCCTGGGTAAATCCAAAAGCTTGAGTACATGTACATAAAGGGAGAGCACAAGCACATATACATTAATAAACATAACACATGCACACGTGAATGCCTGAACATACATACTCATATCACATGATCATCTGTGTTTTGAAAAGGTATCTGGATGTGCTCCAAGGGCATGTCAGTGTCAATTCATTTGTGTGTGTGTGTGTGTGTGTGTGTGTGTGTGTGTGTGTGTGTGTGTGTGTGTGTGTGTGTGTGTGTGTGTGTGTGTGTGTGTGTGTATGTGTATGTGGTCATGCCAGACTTGGGAATCAACATGAAAGTAAATGCTAATTCTTTCTGAAATGAATGCAAACTATATGTTGAAGTTGAATATACAGCCTTACTTTCTTACCCAGAGCAACAGGGAAACTAATTCTGGGAAAAAAGAAGCCGTGGAGCGGAGCTGAGGTCTTGAGTTTAGTTGGGTCTGCAATGTTTTGCTTGGTCCTGAAGAAAAAAAAAAACAGACACAGTTTAGAGATTCTCCTAGGTGTTTATGAGAAGAGTTAAAATGGTCCACTATATCATCCCTCGAACTGGAATCTTCTTTAATGCAGGTTACTCTAAGCAAATACAGTATATTAATACTGAAGAGAACGTTTCTCATTTTGCTTGGACAAGAGGCGGCAAAAACGAAATTCAGCATGCAAACAACCATGACATGAACAAGTGTTGATCCAATATGAAAAATTAAGCGGATACCGGTAGCAAACAAAGATTACAACAACAATAAGGTGTTGCCCTACTGCTGCTGGCCCAGGAAATGAGCTGCGCCAATCTTCCATATTTGTCACGCTGATTTTAGAACACACTTAGATGGAGAAGCCTGGGAGTCAGTGAAGCTCGTAATTGGCTTACAGCATCCGCAGGTCCTTGTGGGAAACATCTGAACCTTAGGTTTGATGCCATGGCATAGAGCACAAGGGCTAGAAACGTCAGATTCAGTTTGTATGTCAGTTTGGGATAATCTGTGTTGGTACAGAATATGTGTGGGTGTGCAGCAAGAGGGGTGTGATCCTGAATCCTGTCTCCTTGGCTATCAGTACAGCTCACTCCCTGTCTCCCATTTCAGCAGACACCTTTGTCTGTCTGAATCCCTCACTGTCTCTTTTGTTCCTCCTCCTCCCTCAATCCATACAGACCAAAGGGATCCAGGTTAAGTAATGAAGTTCCATTCTTTACACTGCTGTCTTACGTGCATTAATTAGCCAACTTGTTTCAGGAAATCGAGATGGAGAGAAGCAGGGAAATACGGAAACATGAATAAACAAACTCTGATCCCTGGAGACTCTTGTATTCTTTTTTGCATATGTTAATAGTTTGCCTCTGCGGTGTTCTGAGGACCAACTTCAGTAGCAGGCCGTGTAGGAAAATAGTCGGCAATGAACATTAAAACATAACAGATGCAGCATGCGCCTAGAAAATTTAATATGCCTAAATAAAAACAAATCAAACAAAGACATAGTGAAAGAGAAACTGTAATATTTGTAGAAGTAATTGATGTTTAGTAGTAATTTATGTTTGCATTTACTGTGCCATAATTAGACGGGAAAAAAAAACGAGTGAACAGGACAATTATTGAGCTTTTTGTCTTTAAACGTTCAGTAATCTGTATTGTCTTTCAATGTGACATGAGCTGTCAGAGGTGTGTTTTATTTCAGTGTTGTCCAGCCTAAAGCACAAGATGAAATACGGAGCACTGTCATGACGAGGGGCAAGAGAGCTTGTCCTTCTTTGAAGGGTAAAAGCAAGTCTTAGAAATGACTGAATTCAGTTTCTTAAAAACTAAAGCATCAGAACATATTAAAAACTCTTAAATGTCATTTACAAAAGTCTTAAATATTTTCTCTTGCCTGCTGTTGGTAGTAATGTTAGTTCTAAAATGTTTTTACATGTGATTGCAGGCTTATATACCTATAAACTGTTGCATTGTTGCAACAGTGGACTTGCACACAGGAGCCTATTGGATCCTTTTTTTTGTGGAGTTTCAGTCAGCACCATCAACACTGTAGCTAACATTGTTGCTACTGCTAGCTACAGTAACTAGAAAACTCATCATGTCATAATGAGCAAGTTTCAATTTTAGAGACTTAAAAGAATTCATAATTTTTGACGAATGTCCATCCATTATTATGCCACTCATCAGGGTCCAGGTCGCATCCATTTAATCAATTATATCGTTTGAAAGTACTGTTATATACTGCTGGAAAATACTGAAAAAAATGTAATATACTAATGGTTTACTATAGGTCATATGTCCCTTCCAGGTTTCCAAAGTGCTTTCATAAATTGGCTGATATGATAGTGAAGCAGGTATTAAATTGCATTTTGCCATGTGGTATTTAAAAAGTCTGTAAAAAGTCGTACATTTAACTTGGTGAACCTGCAGAAACTCAGGATGGAGACGCATCATTGATGCCAAAATGAAGAACAATCAACTGTCCAATCACAGCCCAGGGGTGGGACCATGGATGGATTTAGCCCACTGCCATTGATATTATTGGAGTACACAAATAATAGAAAAACCCGTCAGTTTCAAGCAAAACTGAACATTATTACCAGAGGGGATGAATTGTTTCAGGACTGTTCTAATAGACTGCATTAGTTTTAGCTTGGTATACCTAATACATTGGCAACCGTTGGTATGTTTGTCATTTAATTATGACACAGTAAATGCAAACATGAAAATGAAACACATACAGTATTTCACTTTATTTTCTGGTTTGATTTGTGTGCCTGTAGGCATTTGAAATCAAAGTTCACACACATCATAATCACAAACACCAGGTGTGCGGGTCATCTATCGGTTGGTAAAGCCTTTATGACAAAGTCTAGGCTAACTACATGCATAGGTACTCTGTTAGGTAACGGAACATGGGACTGCACGTGCATTTAGATTATCTCAGATTTGCATCAAATATAAATGGGGCCTCAGGAGTGTTAGCGTGAGGAAAACACCGAGCCGCCTGGCATGAAATGTAGGCCACCATACATGGTACAGATGGAAGAATCGTGTCATATACACTTGGAACTACCTCTGCTTTCTCTGCTTCAGATCAAGCTGCAGGCAACAGCTGAGAGAGAGAAGTGGTGGTACGAACACTTGTAAAGGAACAATGACATTCCCTACTTCTTACGGCTGTATAATCCTGACAAATATATGGTATTCTTTGGAGATGAGACTGGAGGTTTATTGGGGGAAAACTCAAAGTGGGAGAGAGAATGTTTATTCATTAGCTGGTGCACCCGTGCGTGCTGTAGCAAGCTGCTTACCAGCAGATAAAAAAAACAATTTCTCTGTGCACAGTGTGGGCATTTTAAACAGGTCTATTAAGAAACACATGAAATAAAGAATTAGAACTCACAGCCAGACTACCTGTGTATGCTCTTTTCATGGCATGTGACTGCTGGTCATTACACTCAGTTTGAAAAAGTTATATACATAGTTGACAGTTCATGGCCCTGCAGAAGGCGCTTGATTGCAGCTGAGGTGTGTGTAACTGCTAGATTCATTATTGATTGCAGCCCAGTCTTGGATTTGTGCTGCGTTTGTGCATGTACTGTATGTGAGCGAGTGGGATGTCGGACTGGTGAGCCTCCAGCTGGGTAGGTGTGGGCATCTTTTCAGCACCATACAGAGAGAAAGGGAGGTAGAGGGAGGGAGAGGGAGATCTCAGCTCTAATGAGGATTGTGATGTAAGATGTCCTATAGGAATCAGTATGGAACTTAGACTCTCTTCCTTCCTGCAGCCTTTGTCAACGGGTAACAGATCAGGAGGGAGGCTGGTGAGAGAGACAAGGCATGCTCGTTGCATATGACAAATCCTCACTCATCCACTTTCAACAACTGTACTAAACCTTGGCTTTTATTTTGTCCATTGCTCACACCAGGTTAACAGCTGGCATCTACGAACAAACCTTGACATCGCTAAAAAGAACGCCAACCGGGATCAAAACATGGGCAGTGGGGGGATCAGACCGGACCCCTCGCCAGAGGAACTGATGTCTCACTGCAGTGTACCAAGACATTTTACTCAGAAGTACCAGCGCTGTTAGCCCCATTTGGGAATCTCCCCTCCTGTGCATGGGAGACAGTCCTAGAAGCTCCCAGAGAGAGGATCATGGAATTGGCTGTGCACTGCTCCTTAACGCAGGTTGGGCAGTTAATCAGGCGTACATTAGTCGAAGCAAACAGCATCCTCAAAGTCTTTTCCCCTGTAAAATCTAAAAATACTGTTTGAAAACTCTTCCGAAAAAGCATAAATCTTGCCTTTGTGTCGCTTCAGTATCATCGGTTTCATGAACTGTGCGTTTAGTGGAGAGAGTGTTCGAGGATGTTTTATTCAGAGTTGAAGAGTGTATGAATCCCACAGCAGACTGCAGGCAGTCACCAGAGCTAACATTAAGTAAGCTACGTCAGTAAATAGCTCCAAACTGAAGGCTAACTCTTAGATTTGGAGTTGTTGGAAGGTGCTTTGACAGAGCCTGGCTGAGTAAGGAAAGTAAAGAAATGATTAACTGTTTAGCTTTGCGTGTAATTATAAATGTAATTACTTTTACAATGAGTCATATTTAATGAGTAATTGATCATATTCTTCAAGTAACTTGGACTGACATTAAGCAGGGCTGTGTGTTGTTTGAAATTCTTTGGTACCTGAGATTCAGAGTTTCAGTTTGGATTTAATACCTAACCAAAACTTTTTCCCATACCTTACATTGAGAAATGTGAACATCTTTTTCTACAAAGCCCTTTTTTTCATTTAACCATAGAACCCAAAGTTGTTTAATGTTAACACAAGCTGTACAAGATGTTTGCCTAAATAAAATTGAATAAAATTGACAATTTTTTTTTTTTTTTTTTTTTTTTAAAATCAGGAATAAGAAAACAAGATTAAGAATATGACCAGACATTCCAACCCAAACTTTCTTGCCAAAATACTCTTCAAGAATTTTTGGTACCGAGCTTTGAGCTCCAGTTTAGCCAGGATTAGATAATCTGGCTAAAGTGTTGGATTGTTTACAGCCTGTCTGATCATCTGACTGCTTATCTCTCGCCTCGTCTGACTTCGCTCTGGTAATGTCGCCTTGTTCCCCGATCTCAGGAATTACTGAGATGAGTACAATGCTATAAAAACCAATCGAAGTGATGGCCAAAACAAAGAAAATAAGACCCAAGTTATATTAAACTAGCAATGCCCTTTAACCTTCAGCTGCAGCACTCTTAGTGTGGATTAAACTGTTGTACTCAGTTGTAATACACACAGCAATGGTGTTCAACAGGCTGTGAATCACCTGGTATTAAGAGTGGCACTGATGCGTCACGCACAGTATACTTATCTCTTCAACTCCTGGACTTCTCCCTCGGATTATGCATCATACCCTTTTTTTTTTTTTTACTGTGTGAGGTCTGGGGGTTAGATTTTGGTCTTTGTCTTTGGACTCTTTATCTGTTGCTTCTCTGTTGTTCTCCTTCATTTTCTGGTTTGAAAGTGTTTCATTCAATACTATTGAAAAGACCTGATGTTCCTCTTTTTTAGAACTGTAATCCTAATATGTAATTGGTTATCATTTGATGTTGAAGTGAATAGTGTCAAAGGGAAATGTCTGCGGGGATTCACATTAGAATCGCAATTCTCATCTTCTACTGTTCTAAAACGATTCCCAAATTCCTGGAGGTGTAAAAAGGCAGAAAATGAACACCTAAGTGCAGCTGTCGGCTCACTCTGGCTGGAAACATATAACTGCCTTTGTTTTCCACAGTGTTTACTCTGCCTGCCTTCAGACTCAGAGATAACATAATTTCCGAATAGCAAAACATGTTTGAAATTAAATCTCTAAATCTACTCTTGTCTGCTTATTCATTGCCTCATAAAGAATCTGGTGATATACAGCTACCCTGACAGGCAGAGAGTGTAAACCTGCAGTCAGGGAGGTATTTTTATTTTAGCTTGCCAGCTCTTGACGGGTGACTGAAAAAGTCAGTATCAGACACAGCTTTACAGGTGTACAGCGGATGACTGTTGGATGCCAGAATTTAACATTGAGACTTCTGCTGGCATTGTGGGCTGAACTGAGTGCAGTATCAGTGGCAGGAGCTGCCCGCTCGACAACCGCAATAGTGTCTGTTTCAACCAAGCTTCTTTCTTATAGAGAGACAGTCCAGGTTTTATTATTGGATTTAAGTGCAATTTAATCATCCTTCCCTTTGAAATAAGTTTTATGCCTCTGTGAGGCAGGTTGGCTGCTCTTCCTGAAATAGGGAAGGTTTATAGGATGTCCAAGGACACCCGAAGGAGGCTTTTCTTCTTATCACGAGTGTCTCTTAAGTGACCATTTCTGGACACATGCCCTGTTTTGGACTTGGTCTATAAATAATAGCCCAATTCAGCCTTTGAAGAGATACCAAGTATCAAGTATGCTCATGTTTTTCTCTTCCCTCACTGATTTACAGTTAAACTCTGATCAGAGCAGACTCATGTTTGCTGCTGTTGGAGGTTAATATGATGTGGGTGCTGACACTGGTTTGAGTGAACAATGAGTATGAGCAATGTTGCCACATACTCACCTACCTACTTTTCTACCAATTACTGTATATTATTCAAATATCTACAGCCAGAAAATTTTTCAGAGTGTTATGGAGATAGTTTCGGAACAAATCTCAACCAAAGTCATTTAAAATGTGTAATGAATGCATTAGTATCTCTGTATATACAACTTGATGTGTTTTTAGTTACACTCTATCGGTTACTGTACCCAAAGCAGTGGGTGTAGCTGCAGCACTGACTGGATTTATTTGGAGGCTTAATAGTGTGTTCACACATACAGTTACAAAGTATTTGGCAGTACCTGGCTTCTCATGAATCTGTAGTTCTGTGCGTGTGATGTGTTGAGCATGTAACTTACGCACTTGGCTCCAAATGGACAATTATTTCTGACGTATCTGCTGCCATCAGACATACCAATGATGTTGGCGATTTCTTTCCACACATCATTCTGCATTTTTATGTTCCAGTAGCATGTTAAAGACATGTCTGGGCCTGATGGCAACCGGCAGTGGACTGATTCACTGATTGGTGAATCAGTGCCTTTAATCTGGTTGATGCTGTAATATTGCATTCTATTGATAATAATGGACACATAGAAGTTGTAAAAACAGAGTTGTGACACCTGATTTAATTAAGTGGAGAAAATGGAGAAAAAAATAACCTGAAGTGTTTTCTGGAGATGGACATCTTAAGAGACCTCTGGTCCTCTTGGGTCTGGCTAAGACTTTTCCCGCTGACACTTCCAGCACCTTTTGTTTCTGACAAATGGCTGAGACCTCCCCTGAGCAAATATAGTAAAGCTATCAGCCAATGAATTCTTAACAGCAAGTTGTCTTCAACTAATGGCCCATTGTCAAGAAACACATCACCATAGTGGAAAATAATTTGTTAACTACCAGCTGGCTACCTGAAATAGTGTCTTGCTGTAGTGTGTGATTTGTGTGTGAGAGAGAGACAGTGTATTGAAGCTGTGTGTTTTTGATTTTGTGCATAATTTTAAGCTTGTGACTGTGTGTGTACTTGCACGTATACTGTCATCTCATTTTCGGAACCGAACATTGTGTGCGGGGTGTAATGGGATGTCCGCCATGAGAAACTGAAAGGAGTGGCACTGTATGTAACATCACACTGGGACATAATCATGTCAGGAAAACAGCAGCTGGCTTGTTTGGGGGAGGACTACATTTACTGTTAACATAAGCTCTAATCTATGCAACAGAAATGAGACATGCTGATAGGTAGGTGTCAAACCATTTATCATTTCAATAAGGCAGTTCAATAAGGTAGTTCTGGGGCCCTGAGTGGCCTCTCTCTTTACTGCCCTGCCCTCACCCGGGGCCAAATTCAGTTTGAGGAGGTGATTTTAAGACATTTCAATGCCCCACAGTTGGGCATTGTTAAAAATTACAAATGCTGTTCAAAGTGTCTTATTTTAGCTGTTACTGAATCTCACTGAACCACTTTCTATATAAATCCATTTCTTTGATGTCACGTATTAGGAGAACATCTCTGTTTTTCATCTTTACATTTGTATGAACATTGCTGTACAAGCTTTGTTTACGCACTCAAGCTAAAAATGGCTTCCTGTGAAGCTGACACAAAGTTTGCCTTAGATGGAGAGCGGCATCCACTCTCAGCTACCAAAGAGACTCGGATGGTGACAAAGTGCAGATTCAGTCAGTGTTTGAAGTGTGTTCAAGGCTGTACTAGACGACAAGCGTGCAACATTCGTGATACTGTGCTGCAGTGAAAAACTGGCGAATACAGAGGACTGTTGTGCCTGCAGGGGGAGAGAGGACTAGCTAAAATGTCAGATAAAATTACACAATTCCTTTAATGAAGATCAAGGAGAATATTTAGATGGTTGACCGTCTAAAAAACTGCACAAGCTGAATGTTTAAACTCCTAATGTATCCCTGAGGCCTCCTCGGTCATCTAACAAAGATCTTCTAGCAGCCGCAGCTAATGGCACATTTTGACCAGTTCCAAAGAAGGATGACATTTGCAAGCTTCCCATTAATTTTCCATGTAATGTATGCATTATGGTAGTAGTGTGGTGATGCAGTCACATCGACTGCTACGCATTTGCATAAAGGTCCAGTCTATTTAATGCAATTCGGAGGGAAAGAAAATGACTTATGACTTTAAATTCTGGAATCTTGTGAAGAATTTTAAACTTTTTAGTTCAAAAGTTATAGGTACCATTTGGTGTTTTGTTTAGAAATGTATATATTTTTCCTCCCTTGCGAGTCTTTTGACTTTAGGAATGTAACACTGAATGAGCTGCTGAGTTTTTCAGGCTTTCCTTGAAGGAGCCTTGCCTTTTCATCCAACTGCTGCTGTATGAAGCATTTTTTGAATTATTTTGTGTGTCTCTGTGTTTTTAGGAGCTGTAAGAGCTCCTGTGGTTTGTGAGAATCCCAGCTATCTGTCTGGTCATGCTCCACTGTAGCGGTGGAGTTATGTTACTTCAGCGAAATCCTCAGCAGATCATTAGCTGACGATCCCATAAAAAATAAGCTTACCGGGGATAACACACCAGGGGAGCGGGCAACACTGTCAGACTCAGTGGAATAACACTGCTTACAATGGTATCGACAATGTACAATGTGCATCCTTTATTTTCTCAGAGATCAGCAAGTTTTACGGTATTTGCTCTGGAGATATTATTGGGAATTCAGTCTGATTTATTGGTCATTGTCTTTAGCCATTTGTTCCTTTCAGGCTTGTGGAGGGTTTGAGCCAGCATAACATGGAGATGACCTGGACTGTTTGCCAGTCTGTTTCAGGGCGAACAAGATTACTCACATTTATGAGCCATTTTGTGGTTCAACTTGCCTGGTCGGCATGTCTTGAGAGGAATAACTTGCCTACTCCACGGCTTTGATCACTTCTGAGTCATTGTGCTAACTGCTGCTTGAAAGTTTAAAAAGGCAGCGACTGCAAATTTAAAAGACAATTAAATGTCTAAATGCTGACTTCCTTGGATAGCACACTGAAGATGATGTCTAGCATAGTATTGTTGGAAAACAGATCATGAGTGATTATAGAATTTCCATTTCTCAGAGGAGACTTGAAGGTGATGTGAGGCGGCAGTGCTTTGAAACCTTTTTGAATCCCAGGAATGGCAGAGACAAATGTATCAGCACATGGATATTGAAGTTGATGACTGTTGTCAAGAGGCACTGACAGGTGCTCACCACTGCTTAGTAGATGAAAGCAGAATACGATTAGGCAGCTGAATGTGATTCAGGGTGTTTCTGTGAAGGACTGCCGCTCTCAGACCACCTTCCCTGAAGTAATATAAGTAAAAACAACCCAACTGTGCAAGCTGCAGTGTGTGTGTGTGTGTTGTTTTATTTGTAACACCAGAAGTCACACAGTGAAGTTCATACAAATGTCCTTGTGAAAGAGGTGGTGCTAGAAGCATAGTGACTACTCTCACTCACTATATGAACACAGGGCACACGTGCCAATCCAACGGGTGCTGTGGTAGCTCAGGCACCCACAGGGATATCATAATGTGTATACTTGTGTTAATATCTTTCTCCATCCAGTTCATTTTGTTGCTCAGGAGAACAATGTATACCATTCCATTTATACACACAGACGCAGTATGTTTTGCTGTCAAAGGAGACGGGTTGTCGCAGCCTCTTTGTGCCAGTGTTGACACCCGCAGAATGACAAGAAATGATGTTGTTTTGTCACTGTTTTTGAACCGTGCAAAGCAAAGCCGGCTGCCTGGCTTGCTGTGCCATCGCCCTCTCATCAGCCAGCTCAGCTCAGGCTACACAACACAATCACCGCTGTCACATCTGCAGAATGGGACAGGTCAGAGAAATTACAAAATGTGTGTGTGTATTTGTGTGTGTGTCTACATGGGGGGGGGGGGGGGGGGGTCCTGATAATGTGTCTATTAATGAGAGCAATACAGACAGGAAAATTATTACAGGCACAGACTGATGTAGAGTGTGTGCGTATGTCTGAGAGAGAGAGAGGGTGTGTTTCTCACTGCCGTAGCCTGTGCTATGCATCACTAAGCTGTCACTTTAGGTTAATCTCGCTACCTTGTGTATGACAACCAATGACATGCCTGCACAACATCACAGCCGGCTTGTCTCTGTATCGCAGCAGCATCATCATCATCATATTCATCACACAGGTAACACACACTTTCCGTGTTCGCTGACATGTATGGATCCTCACAGTTACCCTGTCTCTCGCTCATGTACACACAAATGAGCATGGCAGGTTTCACTCACACTCGCCTTTTAAGCTGTTTTTGCTTCATATCCTCTTCAGGTGATTAGCTCATGAAGGGTGGAGTGCATTTTCGACCAGGTACCTGTTTGCAAAGATTGTGTGGTAGATTAACCACCCTTAAGGCCAAATCTGACATTATTTTTAAGTAGATCAATTATCATCAGGTAAAAACTGGCCTTTTAGCATTGCTCTCATCACAGTTTATAACAAAACATTGGCTTAGAAAACACTAAAATGACGAACAAAACTTTGGCAGCTAAAGTGCGCACCCTTTAGTGACTTTTTTTCAAAACCTGTCCTCATTGTATTGCTGAATACACAGGCAGAATTTATTATTCTGTTTTTTTATAAGTCTGACAAATTAAAACAGCAATAAACAAACAGAGGCGCTCATCACAGGTACCCCCAATCAATTCAACAGTGGCTTTACAGGAAATCTGATTAGTGCAGTGTGCAGAAGGAAGTAGCAAATGGAGACTGTGGAGAGAAAGCAACTACACTGATAGATATCCATTAAAATGGTAAGGTGCTTTCAAGTAGGGCTGACCCGAATACCATTTTTATGGCTTCGAAGCCTCAGTAAGAATTGGGGGTGATCTTTGCAAATTTGGAAGTTATTCCAGACGCTTGACTTTTTCGACCTCCTGCTAGCATAGTTTTAACGTCTAAAGTGTCACATGATCACATGTCACTGTCAGTGTGAGTAATGTTAGAGGAGAGGTGTATCACACAAAACTATCACTAAAATTAAATGTCCTTGTCTGAGAATAACTAATATTAATGTTGATGCATAATGAATAATGTTGGATTGCTATTTCTTACTTTGTGCACTATTTGGGATTTTTGTGGTAATGCATATTTATTATTATTATTATTATTATTATTATTATTATTATTATTAATAATAATAATAATAATAATAATAATAATAATATTGATAGTAATGAAAAAAGAAGCATTCAAATACTGATTTGGACATCAATTACCCTGGCAACGGTAGAAGCTTTGAAACTTTGAGGCACTCGGGTCAGCCATAGCTTTAAGGTATTAATAACAGCAAGAAAGTGTGATTAGGCAGAATATATATAGGCAGGTCGCCACAGGCATTTTATTCTTAAGATAGCAGAAACGTCTTTCAGTCAGACTGCAATAAGGTTGTGTAATGGCAGCACATACAGGGAAATGTTTTGTAGAAGAAAAACATTTTCAGTGACAGTGGGCCTCATGCAGTAACATTTTCATACCTCTGATCTAAATCTCTCTCACATTTACATGATGCTTGCTTGTCTGGGTGCCAAATTCAGCAAGCTTGTAGTAAGTTGCAACGAGTTCATGAGATTTTGTCAGTAGCCTAATTAATGGCAAAAACTTGATATATAAAGTTACATGTTATGCTCATTCTGTATCGTTAACAAAAATGTCACCCAAGGGTAAAAAGAACTTCACATTCCAGGGCTTCAAGTCCTTCTGTCGGACATTATGAAAACATAAATTAAGCTGTGCCAAAAGCAAAGCGGTCCAAGACTTAGTACTGAGGCGGTCAAGGAGGCGTGAGAGTCATTAAGATGGATAGAAGAAAATCTGGTGATGTTACACTTTTGGGGTGTGATAACAGAGGATGTTGCTGTGGACAGCGACCTGCATAAACAACTATAAACAACTATACAACTATAAGAGTTGTGGAGGTGAATTTGTCACACCAAAATCCTAATTCCAATAAAATCTCATTAAAAAAAAAAAAATCTCAGTAAATTCACAAGGCATGATGCACTGATGCAGTGAGCAGAATATTAATTTCCTGTTGAGTTGTGTTTTACTTTTTCGTTTATATACTAGCTGATTTCGGTAACATAATTAAACACAGAAGCAATCAGATTAGAGGCCCACTCACACTGAAGTTCATCCATGAGTCCTTGTGAAATAGGCAGTGCTATACAGACTTAGTGATGCAGTGACTGCTCACAAAACTAGTTTGTGAACTACTATGGCTCCCGAGCTAACAGCTAACATGCTAGTGAACAGGCACTAGTCAGTCAGGATAGCTCTTCAAGCTTCTTTACTCCTTTGCATGTTATTGTTAGGATTTTACATCGTTTGATTTCAAGAGTTACTGAATAGGGCTAAAAAAAAGCCCTCCATGCAAGCTTGGTCACTAACAGGACAGAAGGGTTAAATGCGCCAAAACAAAAATGGTGCAAATTTGTGAGTCAAAGTTCACAAAAGGTGAACTTCCACAGATCTACCTTGCTCACGCAAGCTAATCTTCCAGTCACGGCAGTTCCATTGAAATGTATTGGTTTCAGAGCAGATTTTTGTCGTTTTAAATACTGGTTACCAGGCCTTAATGCATTTTAATTCTTAAATCAAGCATTTTTTCTAGTGCAGTAGTAGCAGTAAGCACAGTGGGGAGGATCAGGAAAATAAATGTTCTGGATGCGTTTATCTGCAGTGAGAAGAGATATTGCCAGATATCACAAAAAGCACTTTATCACTTGTCAGCTGAGATCGATGGCTGCTGCTGATGCTTCATTGTGAATCGGAAGTGGTTTTAAAATCAATGAGAATAAAACTGCTCTTGTTTACTTACAATGCACATGCAGGGTTACGAGAGATTTTCACATAGCACTGCCCCATTGTGCCTGCGTCTATTAAAAAGTTCAAGAAACGCAGAGTATGTGCTGTGTTCCTTCCCCTCGTTCCCTTCAGTTTTTGTGTTCACCTTTATATTAGACAATACTTAAGTATTAATTATAACGTTTTACATCCATGTAAATGCTAAAAAAATTTTAAAACATATTTTGCCACACCCCTCAGCTTGCTCCTGCTCACAAGACAAGAGTTTTCTCCTCCACCAATTTGTGTGTTGTTACAGTTACAATTTTAGCACCTGGCCAATTTTAAGCATGTGGCATTCAAACCAGTGAGACAGTGTAAGCTATAGGTTATAATATAGAGCAGAAAAGCTTGGTCTTGCACAAATACATTTCAACAGTGACACCATCATTTTTAAACTGGAAATGACTTGTTAACAAGTTCTCCTCCATTTTTGCCCACATCCCAAGTGAAATATTCAAAGATGTTATTTAGGGATGGCAATATCTGTCTGTCTGTAGGTGGATTTGTTTACCACATTGGTCCAGACTGAAATATGTCAGACTATTGGATGGATTTCCATTCTTGGGGCCCATTGGATGAGTCCCGATGACTTTGGTGATCCCCTCACTTTTTATCTAACAGCAGCAGGTTAAAGTTTTCACTTATCCTGTGAAACATCTCAACATCTAACAACTGGTTCAGCACAAAATGTTGTACAATGTGTCCTAATGACTTTGGTGATCCCAACTAGCGCCACCATAAGGTTGTCTTTGTTCTTTGACATTCTTCGGATGACCATGAAATTTGGTTCAGACATTCATGTTCCCTTCAGGATGAATTTTAATAACTTGAAGTGATCCTGTACCTTTTCCTGTTGTCTGGATTTCAATTTGTCCGATACTTTAGTTTATGACCAAATGCCTGCTAAACTAATGACATTCCCAGCAGCCTCAGCTGTACCTTGACTTTAGGAATAATTAGCAAATGTTAGCATGCTAACACTGTAGTACTGTTTTACTAGTACTCTTTTGTTGCCAGGTCTAGGGGAGTGATTTACTGCTTAGCCTGATGGCTTTACGAGCTAGTAAGAGGCCAGAAGTTACGCTAAATGCCTTGATTCCCAACAACAAGAAAAAGATCCCGGCCTTACTGTCATCATTTGAAGAGTCTAAGAGTATCAGATAAATTATGTAGACGATTTCCTACTTGTGAAATGATTCAGTCTTATTGGATATTGAAGTTGAAATGAGTTTTACATTTGTGTTTGGACAGGTCTGAAGAGAAGCAGAAGAATCAACACACACTAGTATCTTATGTTAAAAACTTAAAAACTCCTACCAGTTAGATGACCTTTCCCACTGAACGCTGTGATTTGAAGTGTTTATCAGGAGGTAATGGTCTGTTTGAGGTACACTGGAAGGGCAGTGTTAACACAGTACAGTATTGCTATATGTGTCTCTCTGAGGATACTAAATCCTAAAGCACCCTACAGCGCTCTGAGTGTGTATGATTGCAGTCGCAGTGGGAAACGAACCCTGGCAGCAGTAATTTTACTCTGTGTCTAATAAGCCTTACAGGGTACCAGTGTCTTTGTCACAGTAGCCTTAATTTTTATAGCCTTTCCCTGCTAGCAAACTTTGATTCCTGTCAAACCTAATATGATCTCTACTCAGTCACACTATGGACTACAATTGACTTTTTCCATTGGGCTTCAAATCAAAAGCTAATTTCCTGAGAGCCGGATTTCTTAAACCAGTTTGAGGTGTAAAGTGGACATGGGCTCACTGCTGCCAGGTCCCCAAATAACAAGAGCAGTAAAAAGCTTAACGAGCCCAGTAGCCACAGGCAGGTACAGTAATTAGGATTTTGAATCCCTGCCTATTATTTTTGGAGCATAGCAGGTTCAATACTGACATATGCATCATTTATTTAAAAAAGAGACTTGAATGTCAGTAGATGCAAAAGTAAAGGATGAGGTGGTAAGAAAAGGTTTTGCGCTGCAAGATTGTGAGTTAAGTAAAGCAGGGAGCATGAAGGAAAGTGAAGGAAATGGAAAGGTCAGGAAGGAACAGCTTCCTGTGAGCTGATTAGTCCAGAGGAGAGTCCTGAGAGGAGTGAACTTGTAACTTTAAAGTTATTTGTTTTTGTCACCTTTGGCCGTTGCTCTTTCAAAATGACTTGTTTCAAACTGTTTCTAATACGTCATTAGGCAGTGTGGCCAACTTAACTCCTCTGTCGCTAGATTTACTAACTTTTGACACCTTTCAGTGACTTTTTTTCCAAAAAAGGACCTAGTGACAAATCTAGCGACTTCTTGGGCAAACCTTAGCTACTTTCCGTAAAAGAGAGTCACCAGTATTGCCCCACAAGCGCAAGGTTGGGCCTTCCCTCCGCAGGCACACCTCTCTATGCATCTCATTCATTTGACCTCAAGGCCGGCATCGACGTGTACGAGCCTCTAACTTCCTCTCCGAGTGATCGTTTTACAGGTTAATAGAGCCGAAATCACAGCACAGCCATTGTCTTTAACCTATGTGTAAGGTGATTATGTCAGATGACGTCTCGGTTATAAAATCAGGATTTTAGCGGTGCAGAACAGCAGCTTGGAAATGGCTCAGAAGTTACTGCTGGTTAACATGTAGTATTAATGGACCGTGTTTCAGTCACTATTTCATACTTGTTCCGCTGTCAGGACAGGAGGAGCGGAGGATCGAACTGCCAACCTTGCCAATAGTGGACAACCCGCTAATTATCTGTTAATTACCGATTAGCATGATACCATGATAACTAAGATAGTGAACATAAGCGAGGCTTTAGACTCTTGCACTCTATACGTTCAAGAATCTGAAAGATTCTTTAATCCTTTTCCAGTTTTCCTATTTTTAGTTATCGTTTCAGTAAACATATATATTACCCCAATGGGCCACAAGGGAATTTTAGTCGTTTTGGGCTGACTCTTTTTTTCTCATTCAGTAGTTGCCCAAAAAGAGAAATATGAGGATTTAAAGATCAGATTTCAGGGGATTCGAGATCACAGATTTTGTGCTTCTGTGAATCTATCCAATGCATTTATGAATGTGTGTTGTTCTGTTATGCTATGACCAACAATGTGAACAAACTAACACTTACATTCAGCACTGTGTAAGTCAGCACACAACATAACTAATACTGCCTATCTGTACCCGTCATCTATATGTAACCTTTGCAGCTGGCCTTGTGGCCCCTGTAGATAATACCCTGAGACCTTAGAGAGAAGATAAAGAATCAGTGATGTTCAAAAAAGACAAAGAGCAAAAAAAACCCCAAAAAAAACAAAACCCTGGAGGTCTTGCAGGATTTTATATTCTTGCATTTTTGTGTTGTATGTGAGAAGTAAATTAAGTACACTCAGTAAAATATAATGCTGTCATCATGCAGAGTGAGTGATCATTAAATGTTTAAAATCATTCTTTTGATATGGTGACATACGTTATATATCTGTCTGCCTGTCTGACACCACTTTCCCATCACTTCAATGTGAAAGTGGTGGGAAAGTGGTCTCAGACTTTTGGAGCCCATTGTACAATCTGCTGTGTGCTTCCATAAGCTATTCCTGTCAAGTCCACATGCTGCATGAGGAGAAAATAGATTTAACACTTAAACTGTTGCAGCAGGTCTGTGTTCTCACTATTAAGATGGCCAACTGAAAGGAAGCTGCTTTCAACTCTGATCTGCCTCTAGTATGAATCTGAACTCCGTGTGTTAAACCTGTTTCTTTGGCTGAGTTCTTCAAGTCAGCTAATACACTTTGATCTTTTCCTTCCCTAGGGTGGTCTTCGGATGGAGGATTTGACGGGACTATCGATTGACCCTTAGTCTCACTAAAAAGGGCATTGTGATTGTTCCAAAAAACACCTTTACTATTGACCCCCTGTGTGAGTGTGTGTATGTGTTACACAAAACCTACAGTACAGTGTGGCTGTACATCAGTCATTCTCCATCCGACTCCTTTGCCCCAGACTCATGAATGATTGAACAGTACATTTGGCTCATCCTTGAAAAAGAAAGACATAAGGAAGGAGAAAAAACAGAAAGAAAATGAAAAGAAAATGAAGGAACAAAGGAAAAGAAGGAAGGGAAGACAGAAAGAAGGAAAGAAAGACCAAAAGAAAAGAAGGAAATAAGGAAAGATCAAAAGGAATAAGAGAGGAAGGAAAGTAGGAGAGAAAAAAACTAATGAAGGATCAAAAGAAAGAGAAAGGGAGTCTGACTCATCTTTCCTTCTGTGTGAGGACAATTGATCCTCCTAAAGATAAGACACCAGCCCCTCTCTCCCTCAGTCCATGAGTTGTGCATAGTGACTGTAGTTAGTAGCAGGCTGGAGAGTTTTATTGATCAATTATTGACGAGTGTTCATTAGGAGGAGTGCAGTGCCCTTTAAATGTCGCTGTGGGAGATCGTCTTCAAACTTTCACAACAGCGGTAAGGACTGTCATTACAGGAGCATGGGACAACCCCCCCCCCCCGGCAGTACTGCCCTTGCAGCACAGGCGATGAGTAGCGATTTTGTGTACATCATTAGAGTACACCCCAGGTTCAGTAATTGTTAAGTGGATTGTTGAATAAGAACTACTAATGTTTTGTTTTTTTACATTTTTCTCTTTGGAAGCCCTTCAAATCCCTTCTTTACTTCTTTGAATTGCCTTTTATCCACTTAACTTTTGTGTCGTGACTTTGGATATTGAACCCTTCATCAAAGTGCAGCTCCATATCTTAGCTGTTTAGATCTTTGTTAATTTCCTCTTAACACGCCTGTTGTACACTTTGTGAATTTTTAATTTTGGTTTAACTTTCCCTCTTTCATGTGAAACCCTGGATCTTAGAAATTATATTTACATGCTGCTAAATTGCAACAGCAAATATTTTTTGGCAGAAATGTAATGCATCTAGTATTTCACCGTCATAGCTAAGAAACATTTTTAATTAGCGTTTCTGCAAAGTTACTAAAGTTTTTTGATGCAGATATGGTAGATATCTGCGACAATAAATATAAGCTATTGATATACTGTGCTGTTAGATGCTGGTGGGTATGTACAGTGTACTGTATGTTTGGTTTGTTGATGTTTAATCTGTTTGAGTGATCCCATGAGAGACAGATCATATACAGTAAATGACCAGACAAAAATAAAACTTTCACTCATTCATTTGAATGTATCTGCAAAATATTCACTGACAACAGGTTCTCTTTGCTTTTCTACAACATCCAGTGTTGCAATACAGTATCTGCTCATAGCAACTAAATTGTGATTAGCATGTTTATGGTATAAGCTGTGACTGCACTTGGTTAAGGTTAGTGAAAGATCGTGGTCTTGGTTAAAAACTCAAGAAGTTAAAAGTGACTTTAACATCTAACCAAAACTATGATCTTTGCCTAAACTTACCCAAAGTGCTTTGTTACCTAAACCTAACCGCTAGATGTGAACTCAGGACAGACCCTCTGTTGTCAGGTTCCTGCACTTAATAATACAGCTCATTTGCAATAGTAAAACATATGCATTACATTTTTATCAACATAACAAGGAATTTACACCAAATGTTTCTGCATATTCATAATAAGATAGCCAATGCTAACTTTAAGCAAAAGATGGGACACACAGACCAAAACTATGATCTTTCCTTTACCTTAAGGTTTCCCTTACCTGATTTAGTATTGCTAAATTAGTCCCTAGTGTTGTCAGTATCACTTTTGGCTGTTGCTATAACCGAATTACCTGCAGGTATCACTGTTTCTTCTAGTATCACATTAAGTACTTTATTCATGGTACAGGAAAACCCAGAGTCAACTGAGCCAATTGATAACCAGCTTCATGATACAGGATTATCCAGGATGGCCAATGTTAAGCTCACAGCAGCCAGGTAATGAAAAGATATGGGTATGTTGAACTTGCTCTGTAGTACAGGCCTCAGCTGACGATGACGGATTGGCCCCCAGGTTTGTTTTGCTCTGAAGTAATTTTTCATTAAACAAGTTTCTGTGAGATCCCAAGTCCCTGGAATCGCCACTCTGAAACGTTTTAGTATAAACTGGGTCTTGACACATCACCAGATGACTCAAGACTGAGTCATCTGGAGTTACTGCTTTGTGAAAAAAACTTATTCTAGTGAATGCTCCCCAGGCAGCAATTACATTTCTTTCAAAACGTATTTGGCAAAGCAGATTAATAGCATACTGAAAATGTTATTTTGTAGGTTTGGAAAATTCGTCCTCATCTTCTGCTATCATCTTCTTTCTCGTGTTAGTGTGCTTAATCCAGACTGAGCCTGGCTTCATGAAGCCTATAAAAATAGGAGCACTGGTCCAATGATTTGTCACCAGTCAGATTATATAAGCGCTCTACTAACCTCACTGCCACTTAAGAGGCCACCAGAGTGTCAGTAAACAAATGTTTCAAAAGTAAGCAAAACGCTTTGAAACACATGAAGCTTTTAAGGCAAGCTTAATGATTTAATAGTCTTTAGAAAGGACTAAGCTATGTTATAATGTACTCCAACTGGTCGATTAAACAGAGTGAATGGACAAACTAATTGAATGTAAATCCAAATGATATTCTGCAGGGAACAAATTTACTCCTTTTATTTATTTATTTTTTCAGCTTTACATTAAGCTGGTTGGAGACATCTGCCTGAAGGAGAGAGGAGAGCAAAATGTGACAATTATAAGAGTGTAAAAGACAGAGTAAAGGACTAAATATTAATTATTAGATAATTATTAATTTTTATTCAGGTATTGATGCCTCTGACTTTAGCTGTTTAACCGTATCGTCCTCCTTTTTCCTCTAAGTGCAATAATTAGATTGATTGTACATGAACATGATTTCATGCAGCATGCAAAATATTACCTTTCAAACCAAAAGTACACTTAAATTATTCTAATTATAATGTGATGATTGATTAATGTTGTGGCTGTTTAGTGTATAACAGTTCCACATTTTCTGTAATTTCTGCTCTTTCTTGCATTCTGTGGTGTTACTGTAGCAGAGCATCCGATACCGGGGCTTTATTATGGGGGGATGCAAATGGACAAGGAGTAATGAAAAACAAGATGAGAGGGAAGGATAAAAGGATAAAATGATAGACAAGAGAAAAAAGAGGCTGAGATGGGGAGGATGGAGCAGTCAATTAGACTGAATGGCAGAAAGAGGAGATGGCAAATGATGAAAGTAAAGTAAAAATAGCGGTGAGAGTAGGATTCAGGGTCAAAAAAAGATAACAATAGGCTGCAGGATATCAACAAGGCAGGGACACAGACAGAGTGTGGTGAAAAATGTGCTGTAGAGGAATCAAAGCAATGGAGAAAGACAGAAATATAAAGCATAACTAATATTTAAGAAGACACATATATCCGCTTTAACCTTCATATCCGCTGATACTGCTGCATTTTCCGGTTTTGTGCATCATTGTTTTTAATCACTTGTGTGGTCAGTACAGGACGGTATGAGCCTATTTTGTATAGAGATGTATTTATTATTACTTAATTCCAGGTAGTGACTGAGGGGTCTGTCTTTGATTGGTGACAGACTTTGTTCACCAAGCACCAACCTTCCAAACTGCCGCCCAATAATAACAGTCTGTGGGTTACGCTGTGGTTGTCATGGAGTCTCCCGGGGTGACGGGCAGAGAATAGAGCACTGTTTCCTTAATTAGAGGAGATTGTGCATGATAAGACCGAGGCTGGGCCAAAAGGGCAAGAGCACACACAGGCATAAACACACACTCACACACACAGGCAGCAACTATGAGATGCTGCCGGTCAAAGGTAACAGTGTGGGTGGACAGTGAATGTCAAGCATCTGCAGTCACCCAAAACACAGTCCAGATTGGTAGATATTTATCATCATGTCACACTGTCAGTAATTCCAGTTTAATACAAAGCTGTACCCTCATATTACTTTACAGGGGCATAGGTTGGGTTTCAAATGTGGGGGGACGCAATGAAGTTAGAGGTTTTTCAACCAAAGAAATAAAAACAAAGAATGTGAAAATAAGATATTTCCTGCATTATCTACATTTATATCAGTCTAGCAAGTAACTTAACATAAATATTTTTGTCAGGTGGTGAAAAAAAAACAATGGCAGGATAACAAAAATTTTTCCCACACTTGCTGATAATGTTTTACATTTCCATCTTTACTACAAAAACCACTATTGTCATTTTTAATTTTCTTATCTTTGATTGATGGTTAATTATAGAAGAATATTATATACATCTTGAGAAGAATATTAACAGTAAAGTTGGGCTTTTCCTTCACAGGCACAGCTCTCTATGCATCTAATTCAACTGACTGCAGCTGACTGATGTGAATGAGCTTCTAACTTTCTCTTTGAGGGATCATTTGACAAGTAAATATAGCCAAAATCATAGCACAGCCATTGTCTTTAACCTAAAGACAATAAACAGTTTCATTGGGATTCAGCTGTATTAAATTACTGTATATGTAATCACATAAATTAGGAGAGCAAACAAATAAGGTTGGTCATGCCATATACTAGGTTCTGACCTAGTCTTGTTTTTTTTTTAAATACAGTATCCACGGTTTTGTGCTCTAGGTTTTTATCAATTATTCTGCTCTTGGTGATACTTGTTCGATAGGTTTAAACTTCCATTTCCGAAACTACTTTAGTTTAATTCTCTTTCCTCTGTTGTTTTTTACAGTGGGCAAAACAGCATAACGTAGTTCAACTTAAAGGTAACCCAGGGCATATTTGACCACTAGTAGTGCTATAGAGAAATGTTATTATGAGCGACTCCCCATTTTGTTCGTATTTAGTACAGGTTTGTGAGCATGTAGGTTGCAATATGTATTCCTGGCTATGGTTTCATATTATTCCACTGGTTGGTGGAGGTAATATACCAAAAGTGGAGCAATGCACCAGCAAAGGCAGGGAGGAAGAAGCTAGTAAACATGATTTAAACACTGCAGGTTCGAAAATACTCAAAAAATCTGCTTTGTAAATGTTTTCTTAGGAAAGAAGAAACAGAAAAGGCTTTAGCTTGCTGGTAGGGACGGAGCTGTAGACTGGTCATACCACTGTAACACATGTAGACTGGATGAGCAAACTCCCGCAACTCCTCTACTAAGGGTGAAGAGTTGGTCAACGGTTCTAAACCCGGGTCAGAGTCTGCGCTGGATCGGAAGTTCGACAGTTGGAGCCTCTTTTCCAGCACCCTGCCATAAGCTTTTCCGGGGAGGCTGAGCAATGTGATACCCCGATAACTGGAGCAGACCCTCTGGTCTCCTTTTTAAATATAGGAACCACCACCCCGGCCGGAACTGTCCCCAACCACCATGTGGCATTGAAGAGGTATGTCAGCCAAGACAACTCAACAATGTCTAGAGCCTTCAGCATCTCAGGGCAGATCTCATCCATACCTGGCGCCTTGCCGCCGTGGAGCTTTTTGAACACCTCAGTGACCTTTTTCCAGAAATATGAGTGAGGCTTCCACTGAGTCTTCAAACTCTGCCTCCTTCTCAGAGGACATGTTGGCTGGGTTCAGGAGTTCCCCAAAGTGCTCTTTCTACCAACTGACGATATCTCCAGTCAGAGTCAGCAGTTCTCTTTCATCGCTGAACAAAGCTAGGGCCAAGCCCTGCTTTTGTTCCTGAGTGGTCTGATGATTTTCCAGAACTTCCTTGAAGCAAACTGAAAGTCCTTCTCCACAGCCTCTCTGAATTCCTCCCACACCTGGGTTTTTGCATCCGTGATTGCACAACCCCAGCCACAGCCGCAGTCTCTCTGTCCCTCCATTACCCATCTGCTGCTTCAGTAGACCCCTTGAAGCAGCTGATGACACTCACCTGAGTGTCAAAGACATATGGCCGCAGATCGGATGGTATGATCTCGAAGTCGATCATCTTAGGCCTAGGGTGTTCTGGTACCAAGTATAATTATGAACCACCCTATGCTCAACCATAGTGTTTGTTATGGCGAATCAATGACAAGCACAGAACTCCATCAACAAAACACCACATGGGTTAAAATGAGGCAGGTCATTCCACTCAATCACCTACCTCCATCATTAGCATTGAAGTCCACCAAGAGGACTATAGAGTCATCAGATAATGCCCTCTCCAGGACCCAGATACTCAGAACAGCTGTTTGGTAAATAAACACAACCAACAGTCAGAGCCTTCCTCCCAGCAACTTGCAGGGGCATGGAGGTGACCCTGTTGTTCTCCAGGAAGAACTCCAGCACAGCGGCACTCAGCTGGGGGCTCATAAATATCCCGACAGCCACCTGATGCTTCACGCCCTGGGCAACTCCAGAAAAGGTCCATCCCTACTCAAGGAGTTTGATGACATTCAATGTTCCTAGGACCAGTCTAAGATGCCAGCGATTGACACGCCCAGGTCCCAGACCTTGCCTGCCATCCAGCTTGTGTTGCACCGGACCCAGATTTCTATCTCAGCAGGTGGTTGGCCCACAGGGTGGCAGCCCCATGTCATTTTTTGGGCTGTGCCCGACTGGGCCCCATGGGTCAAGGCTCAGCCTTTAGACACTCGCCAGCAAACTCCCCTCCCAGGTCTGGGCAAGGTGACACAGTCCTGCAAAAATGGGTACAATGTAATTCCATTGAAGATGGATGAAAGTGTTGCGTACAAACTGCATCTCGTGATTTAATACCTGATAAAAGCCAAACTTCCCCCAGAGAACATGTTTAAAGGAAACTTTTAGATAACCAAGCGCTTCTCTGGTTGTCCAAAGGCTTTTTTCGACATTTAATCTCAGTGAAAACAGACTCATTTGATTGTACATGGAAAGGCTTATCATACTACTGTGACAAAGGAGCATTTGGAAGTGTAAAAGCTCAAGTAAAAGCAATTTAGTTTGACAGACACTTGACAGTTATTTTCTTTGTGCTGTTTTGAATTGGTTCAAGCACAGAAACAAATCCTGCATGGGAAGTAATTCTCTCTATTATAGACACTGACTTATACACACATACACACTGTTTATTGTTGCTTATTCTACTTTATTTCTCACTATTATAAATTCTATCTATCTTCCACTTCACACACACACACACACACAAACACAAACTGACACGCAGAAGCTTCTATTTCCTGAAGACTGGTAGTCACTTCATTTTTTTCCTCGTCCTCGAAATCCTTCATGTGTCGAACTTTTATGTTTTCTATAAAGCAATTTTGACAGTTTCGTAATTACATTTTATGATAGTGACCACCCTTTGACATTTAGAAAGATACCTATAAAATTATAATGATACCTTTTTCAGTAAACTGTCTTCTTTATTGCTTCGAATGAGGCAATTCGGCAAGAAACCACTGAATCCTTACAGTTCATTCCTCGAGGGTTTTTAAAGTTTTTTACTTACCTTTTGCAGTGGGGATATAGACAATGGGCCTAATGCGAGAACCACTTGTACGAACAGAGTTGTTCTGGAGTGGCACATATGAGAGATTTAAGAGAATTTGTCATGTTCACCAATTTTCTCATTTTCAGAATTTTCTCTTATGTTTGGACAAAATTTATGATTGGTCCAGAATGTTGAATGAATCACATACAGACACTCTTGACTTTGAGATGAGAATCACAATATTAACCAGAATGATTTTGGATTTAACAATTTTACTGCAACTAACTAATATAAAAATAAATTATTGAAATAAACTTTTTACAGTATCAAGTTTTAGATCAGAACAGTTTTTCTCTTCACTCTATATGGGTTATATATTAGCAAACTCACATCAGCTTTGTCCGTTGCTTCAGTTAGCTACACAACAGTTACACCAGGCAGTTAGTAGGTTTAGATATTTAGTAAAGACTAATCTCTACGTAAGAAGTTTGTGGTGGAACCTGTTTTAATTTAGAGATGTGTAAAACTCCACTTAAACACTTATGTTAGAACCAGGCTAAGTTTGAACTTACAAACAGCTGGTGCAACCACATTACAAATCGTCACAATTCAGGGGCATCAATTGCGCTAATGAGCAAATCTCATTAATGTGAACCTTCTCAAGTACTTGTGGTATTCATTAAGTTGATGTGAGCAATTTATGAAGAGTTTGTGCCGTTATTAAGGTTTTTCTGAAACAGACATGGAACACTTGTAAGAGCAAACCTCACAGAAAAAAGTAAGACAGATTTAGGATAAGAGAAATTGTTGTTACATGAGGCCCAATGTAATTTACTGTCAAGATCTTTCTTTGGTGTTCCTCTGATCTTTCTGCTAGCACCACTTTGAGGTTGACATATGTGGTTTGGAGTTAAATATTTAACTGTTTTATGGGTTATCATACAATTTGATGCACACATTAAAAGTCTTTGTGAACTTTGGTGATCCCCTGACTTTTCACCTAGCACTGTCAGGTCAAAATTTCAGTTCGTCCAGTACTTTGGTTTCTCTCTTTTACAGTTTGGTTTTCTTTATAATGATCATTACAGCCTTTACCTCAACCTTACCTTAACCTTAAACATCACAAATGAATGCCTAACCCTAACCCTAACCTAAAAGTAATTGTAATTTTTTTCCCCACGATGACACGAATCCCAATGGGTTACACACACACCCACGCACACATACACACACATATATACATATATACACATACATCTATTTCACAATTATGCTCCACCCCACCTCTCCACGTGCATGAATTGGACATACTTTATGTGATAAAAATGTCCTTGCTGTGTCAATTATTTTATGTTATCAGTAAAATTGGATTTACTCAGTGAAAAACCCCGGACTACTTGGCAATCACGCCTGAGTTGAGCTGCACTCTGAGTGACAGATTTATTATTGCTTTATTCTTCACAGTTTAAGTCACAGCTCCATACTTCTGTCATCTGTCTGGGTGACTGAGATGCTCACCCCCTCTCCCTCCTCTTCCTCTCCCTCCATGTCTCTCAGCTTCTCTCTCTCTCTTTTGCTCATTCAGATTTACATTGTCACAACTTTCAGAGTGCTAATGGGCTATTGATCTATAATACTGTTCGCTCTTCTCCTCTGTCCTTCCATTTCATCTTTTCCTCTTTTTCCTTTTTCTCCCCCTGCAGTATTTTAGCAGGAACACCATGTTTGCTTACTCAGCACTTTTCCTCTCTTTCCTCTCTCTTGCTACTCTGTATAGTCTAATGACACTGCAGTAGTTGGGAATGTTTGCGTGTCCTCGTGGAAAAGCCATTCATGGGTCATCCGGGCATAAATACTACAGGTTGTTTGGATGACTGTAGACGGATGAGACAAATAGTGGACATGACAGCTACAGCAGAAATGGCGGGACAAAAGGGCTGCGTGATGCATCTTTTTCTCTGGCACTTTGGAGAGGTGTTTGCACCATTTTTCCTCTATTTACCTCGCATTACCTGGCTGCAAGGTTGAGTGACAAGTTTATTGATCACAATGTTGCACCAAGAGAGTAAATGATAAAAAGCTCTGTAAAAGCTGTGTATTTACAGTTTCTGTCCTGTATGTCTCTGCAGATGGGAAGGTGTATGCGTTGGGGGGTATGGGAGCAGACACCACACCACAGGCCCTGGTGAGGGTTTATGAGACAGAGAAGGACCAATGGCAGCTGATGACCTCCATGCCCACGCCGCGGTACGGAGCCACACCCTTCGTAACAGGAAACAAAATCTACATGTTAGGTAGGACATGAGATCTCATCGTCTTCTTTCTCTCTTTTTATCTTTTCATATCTCAGTATGTCATTCACCAACACTATCTGCTTCTATCCCAGTGGTTCCCGGGCTTTTTTAAACCATGAGACCCCCTCATCGAGACTGTTCTTCCCCATGTCCACCCCCACAACGTCGATACGTTAGCAACGTGCAACCATTTCAGCTACAGATGAGACCGCGGTCATCTGTTGTCATGATTTATTTTGACAAACCAACAAAGTAAATAATACTATGGGACATACTGTACGTGTATGAACATCAATATATTTTACTGCAGATTAATATTCAGCTTTAAACAGTGCATAAAAATATTCACAAATAACACATTAAATGTATTTATTTTGTTTTTTTGAAACGTAAATTTATCTTACAGTATTAGTTTTGAGCCACCACTTTGTGGAAGACTGAAATATCTCTTTTAGATAAATTGTCATGTAATTTGGCACAAACATTCATGGTCGCCAGATGATCAATCCAGATGACTCTAGTGATGCCCTGACTTTTCATCTAGCGCCACCAACAGGTCAAAGGTTTCAGTTATCCAACGATATAATATTTTAACATATACCTGATGGATTAGTACCACTTTTTTTTCAGACATTCATGGTTCCCAGACGAAAAATCGCAGTGACTTTGGTGATCCCTAGACTTTCTCTCTAGTGTCACTGCGAGGTTCGCATTCATGCTTTCTAGAAAATGTTAGCATGCTAACAAGCTAATCTAAGATGGTGAACATGGTTATTTCACCTTCTAAACATCAGCATGATAGCAGAATCATCGTGATCATGTTAGCATGCTGACGTTCATGTTAGGTCAAAGTGCCTAAGTAAATGCTAACAGAGCTGCTAGCATGGCTGTAAATTTCAGTCTTGTTTGAGGACAAAAACACGCACAGAGAAACACCTGACTTCATGCGTGGATTCTGTTTTTTATTTAATCCCTTTTGTCACTTGTATTGCAGCAAAGCTACATTTGGTAGGATCTGCCTTTAGATGAGGCAGCTATAAGCCAAATAGCTTTCACTGTACAGTCTGATTGTAGCCAAGATGTATCAGCATTTCTTTGTGGTGTATTTAAAGTAACAATTCTTTCTACTGCTTGCTCTGACAGTCGATTTTTCTGTGTTTCTAGAAAACTCAAGTGCCGTTGAGCAGGTTGCATTACTACAGCAACCATAACCGTGAGATGTTGTCACCATACTTAGCTGGGGCAAAACCCTATAATCAGTAGGGATTTTAATACTGTTATTTTGGTGGTTTTTGGTATTTCTTTAGCTAATGTTATTTTCACCTTGTTTTATGGTTAAATATTATTAAACATGTTTAGTTTTTAAAAAAGGAAAGAAACAAATCTTGCAGCACCTTTGGGAATCACTGTTCTATCCCACTACTTACATCTGCCTTTCCTTTCTTTCATGTAGACCCAAAGTCTCTCTCATAATACATGAGAGTTCAGTTTTAGGGATTGTGCAAAGAGAGGAGAGGCGAGGTCACTTTCTCAATGACATTCCCAAAAAGGGACATATATGTTCAGTGCAGATCCTGTGCTTTGTGTTTCCCTCTGAGGATGATTGTTATCCAGTCATTTTCCATCCATGATCAGAGGTCACATTTGTTCTCTTTGGTAGGCTCATTGACACTTGGGTAAAAGTTCACAGCACTGCTGAGAGAGAAATTGGAATCGCACATGACAGGGTACAACCATTTTACCCCACTAAATAAGCATTTTGCAAACAAATGAATCACTTTCACTACACACTACAGGCAACAACACAGTCCACATCCAGCACAAAGTAGCTTTAACCTCTTTAGAGAAGGAACTCTGGTCATTTCCATTTCCAACATTTTTCCTCACACTCTACCAGAGGGACAGAATTACCCTTTTACTGTTGAAAATGACTGAGGTTTAAGTAGCCAAGAGAGCTCAACATACTGAGAAAACTTTCTTCAATTTGGCGATGCAGGAACTGCTTCAGAGGCGGGTGTTTGTGATGGGCATGGCGGGGCCGAATCCAGATCGAGTTCTCAAAGAGACTTGACACACTGGACAGTAGTAGTACACCCTGCCTCATCTCCTTGTTGTTTCCTTACCTGTTTTCTCTGTCTTAAATCTGTCTCTTTCTGCCAGAACATAAAAAGCTTTCCAATCTACTTTAAATGGGGTTTCTTTTGCTCTTTACTTTTGTCATTGTCTTCTTTTCGCTCTCCTCTCTTTCCCTCTTGCAAATGCCTCTGTTTGTCTTGGGATAAAACTACCTCCTTCTGGAAATCCCAACACTTTGACTCAAATTAATAATAATACGTCGTCACTTCTATGCAGAGGCCGTCTCTCTTTAATGCTAAAGTTTTCCATCACATGTGTCTTTACTGTTTTTAAACACATTTGCTCAAAATTTAAGTAGGATTTTACATTTGCACATGGAAACAAGAGATGTACAGATAAAAATGTGTCAAAACTTGATCATTTTTTTAACATTTAGAGCCCTTTCTTAGCTGAAAAACCTGAAAAGTCCTTAAATCTAACCATACTGAATACAGTACTGACATTTTAAGAATAAATTACATGATGTATAATTCCACAAGCTATTTAACAACATGCTTCTCATGACTAAATAATAATTTCACCCTAAAATTTACACTGTAGTTACTTTGCACATGCAGCATGGTTGAATTTAAAGTCTTGCTGTCATTTCTCTGCAACGACATGGCTTTAACATTTCAGTTTTGGTGTTAAAGTACGAACGTGTCTTATATCCAATGCGTCTGATACAACTGTTCATTCTATTTAAGACTTTGACTACCAGGCAGGTCTAATAATTCTAAAGATTTGGTGATTCTAAAACACAGAAACACATCTTCTCAGCTGTCACCATATCTTTTGTAAGGTTGGTGGTAATTTGTGCAGTTGTTTTTTTTGTAGCTGAAAGATTTCTGGCTTTTGTGACAATAAGATGCAAAGATCAGGCAATTTGTTATCTGGTTTGGCTTTTTAGTTTTCTCCTTAACACAAATGTGTGGATATTATTTTTGTATTTTGACAAAACCAATTTTATTTTTTTCCTAATTAGTAGAATATTCCATAATTTTAGCAAATACCCCCTGTGGTACAACTACCCCTAGTTGAAAGATGCCGATCTAGACCTTCAGTAGACCAAAATTTCTTTTTCAGCTTATTTGCTTTCTGATGGCGAGTTAGATGAGAAGATTGATTCTGAGCAGCTGCCAAGCTACCAGTGGAGACTCCCACTGCTTTCAGCCTGTGCTAAACTACGTTAACCGCCTGCAGCCTTACTGTATGTTAAACGGACAGATATGGGAGTGAATGCTAGAAATAGAATTGACCTCTTCTGAACAACAAACACCAAAATAGAATAAATTATCATAAATTGATGCAGTACAAAGAGCAGTTTGCCCCAATCCATAATTTCTCTGCAGACCAGCAAGTTAATTCATCTTGTTGTGGATGGAGGAGAGAGGGAGGGTTAATATAAACTGCACCCATATGGACACAGCACACACACAAATACACCCATGGGAGTTTAATCACATCATATCACATTACACACACTTATGAGCGATGTGCAAACAGAACAATGTGATATTGATCCTGTAAGGTCATTATCTTTCTCTCCTTGTCTCTCGCTCTTTCAGTCATGTTCATGTGCTTCTTCTTCAGCTGCTGCTTCACTCTGGGTACGGTTTGGATAAGTGGGTGCCTGAACCCCTTTCTTTTAAATTTTGTCCAGTCAGTAGCAGACTTAGTGGCATATGGCGTAACTCATGATGCTTTAAAATTCTTGTGTGCGTGCATATTCACAATTTGAATCAAGGAGTTTGTGGCAGTGCAGGGTTGATAATCTGATACAACAGAAAAAAAAACCCCCACTTTTTACCCTAAGAACAGCACCAGTTCTCTTTGCCCTTATTGCAGAACTTGTTCTTCCTGTCGCTTAAGATAGTTCTTTATGACTCCGGCTGTGTGTTTGGTGTCGTTGTCATGCTGCTAATGAATCTGAATCTATTGCATGATGGAAAAGCTACATCCTGTACCTTTCAGCATTCAGGACACCATTAATTATGACCAAATCCCCAACTTCGGTTTCAGAAATGCAGCCCCAATACTGCAAGGGCCCTCCACTTTGCTTCACTGAGGCCTGCACACACCCATCCTTGGAGTTTCCCAAGCCCCTCGTATACAAACTGCCTTCTGTTAGAGGCAAATATTTCAAATTTGGACTCCTCAGTCCAAAGCACTCGCTGCCGTTTTTGTGTACCCCAAGTTCTTGTGTTTTCGTGCACAGGTGAGTTGCTTGGCTTTTATTCCACACAAGAGGAATGGATTTTTTAGCTGCAAGTCCTCCGTAATCAGCCCTCTCTGGACTGTAGATGGGTGTACCAGGGTCCCAGTGGTTTCTGCCAGTTCTGACCTGACGGTGCTGCTGGACATCTTCTGATTTCCAAGGAAAGTCCACTTGATGTTACTCAGTTTCCTTGTCTGAGCACTGAGTTTGTGGTCCTCAACCTTGCCTATTTCTTTGGGCTTCTGCAGAAGAGCTTGGACAGCACATCTGGCCATCTGTCTGCATCGAAATTTCTGCCTGTGAAAGACCCTGGCTGTCCCTCACCCAGTTTTATGCCCCCTACATAGCTATTGATGTTTCAGTTGATGATTTTGGTCCAACCTACATATTGTGTTGTTTTTCATTAGCGTCTGTTTGGTATAATTTTCAATCATGCCCTGGGCTACATACCTTCAAATTCCTTGACTTTTTTTTATCCGGAAAGTTGTCTGTTACTTTACTTCGCAAGTAATACCACCCTTCTGTAGCTGTAAAGACAGATAAGGAATGTAAATCACCACACAGACAAATGTCTTTTCTACTGAAATTATGTTACAGTTTAATAGCAGGTAAATGAGAAATGGTCATTAGTGTTTATACCAGCCAGCATCTCCTACCTTCATCTGCAAGGACAACTTCAGATAAATCAGGAAAGGCAAATATATTATTGTAACAACAAGCATTACAGCCTGTAAGAACACAAACCATCACACAGCATTTTACGAATGCATGAAGATTCAACCAACAGCAACAAATCAAATGGAAATTCATACTACTTGTTACAGAGTTAACTACCTCGTTCTGTAAAGGAGGAGATAGAGTGGGGGCGGAGAGACCCAGAATTTTGTTTTGAGAAGCAAAAAAAATCTCAGAAAAAAATAATACTCCTGGTATTCTTGTGGTATCTCTCACAGAAGCTGCCCTTTGCAATTTTATGCTGGATTTCTAGCACGTTATGGTCTTTTACTGTGTTAAGTAATATCAGATACAATTTAGAACAGAGTCCACAGCCACACTAGCAGCTATGTGAGGCTGTACGTAGGCACTGTGGCTGTGAACTAAATGCTAACATCAGCATTGCAACAGGCTCACAATTATAATGCAAACGTGCTGATGTTAAGCAGGTATAACGTTAACCGTGTTCATCATCTTAGTTTACTGTAGTGTTTTGTACGCTAAATATTTGCTAATTAACACCGAACACAAACAGCTGAGGCTGATGGGAATGTCATTAGTTATGTAGGTATTGTGTCATAAACCAAAGTATTGGACTAATTGAAATGTTGACCTGAAGATGGTGATAGAGGGAAAAAGAGAAGGGATCACCAAGTCATTAGGATTTAATTTCTGGGAATCATGAATGTCTGTACAAAGCTTTGTGGCGATCCATCAAGTAGATATTTCTCGGGACAAGCAAAAGTTTGACCGGACTACGATTGTGAAAAATGTCATGTCAATCCATCTATTGCTTGTTCTATATTTATGTCTGGACCAAAGTGGTGGACTAACTGATGGAGAGATCGATACTACTACTGTATACCGCTAGCATGGCTACAAAAATTTTTGGTTTATCTCTGTCAGTTCTATCGTGCATACAGTAAATTACTTATAGATGTTGAGCTGAGTTTTTCTTACTGACTCAACCCAGCCCAATCCAGCAGAGAGTGCAGCTCAGACCACTAATTGGATTTATACAATGTCAGTGTCTTATCATGCTGTCTGGGCTAGCCTCTGGTCCACTGGTGTCTGTAACTCAATGCAATCTCTGATATAGCACTACTTTCATTCTGCTTTATGAAAAAATGAAGCATGTTCCTGGGGTTTACTTTCTGTATTCTGAGACAAATTGCCATTAGAAATGAAACCCTTCCTCATTTAAAGAAGTTACACAACGATTACTTTGTGAACACAAAATGAACTACAGCTCCCATGAACACACTACAAGTGCAGCAGCGCTTACGTCATCGCAACTTGCCTTCTTCCACATCATTAGAACTCACAGACGAAAGTCATTTTTTCAACTCTCTATTTGAAATCTCTGCTGTCAACAAACATCCAGTGTTCAGTCCTCTCTGTCCTGCTGTTCCCACAGACATGTCTGAGCTAGTTGCAGCCTCTTCTCTTCTGGCAAGCACGAGCGCCTAGGACTATTTAGCCCACGAGCGCCTAGGACTCATGGGAAATGGTGTTCATTAAATGCTGCTAAAAACAAGTATTGATAAAAAAGGATATTAGATCATGTTTCAAAAAACTGCAGTCCTTATCTAAACATATGAAGCAAGCCACACAATATACTGTTGAGAATGACTCTGTTCCATGGCTGTATGTTTAGTTATTAGCGCAGTTACAAATGTTTTTAATGTATTTTTTCTTACTTCTGGGAAAGAACTTGGAAGTTATGGTTTCACTTTGGCTCTCTATGGTATATAAGCATCACAGTTTCTTTATTTCATAATACTGTCAAAAAATCCGTCTCTAGCTGACACTCTGAATACGAATTATCCGATCTATTCCGCTGAATTCAACAGATCTTATATCTCAAACTGTCCGTCTTTCTCTCACACCTCTCTGACTCTAATGCTTCCCACTCAGCTCGACTCTTTGTCTCGCTATTGCTATCGATCTCCACGCCACCCTGCCCACTCCAGTTGACCCTCTTCCACTCTCTTCTCTCACTCCTCCACATTCTCCTCTCTCCCCTGTATGACTTTTACACAATTTCTCTGTGTCATTGACTCATTTTCTTGTCTCCCTTCCCTTTTTTGTTACTGTATTTTGCTCTTGATATCCTCATTCTCCTCTCATTTCTACTCCCCCTCTCCCTCATGTATCCTTCCTCCCCCGCCTTTGTCCTTTTTTTCACCGTCTGCACAACAATTCCCTCGACCCTCTCCTCCCTTTCTCCATCACTCACAACCTTACTGTCCGCTATATGCTCTCTCTCATCACTTTGCCTTGTCCTTGCAGTTGTATTTTACAAGGGTAAGTTATGATTTTTAGAAGTAAACAACTTGCGGGCGTCCTAGGGGAACACCCTGCTACTGTGCCCTGTTTTTCAATCCAAAATGAAATGTGGTCCCAGTGCTGGTCTGTATGCTTGCCAGACTTCAAAGTAGATGCCAAGGAAACTTTGTGACAGGAGTCGGGGATTAAAAAGCAATGAAAACAAAACAGGAAATGGAAAACAAGGACAAACAGTGTCAAACAGTTTGTTATTGCAAGTTCTTGGCCTTATTCATGTACATGCTAATATTTCTGGAAATGTATTCTATTTAGGACCGCATTCACAATAGATTTATACATATATAACCTATGTGGACATGTAAACCCTTGATATCATCATAAATTCGTTCTGACCCTGAATTTGAATGTTCTCCTGGCTCTTCCAGGTGGTCGTCAGGGAAAGATGCCGGTGACGGCGCTGGAGGCTTTTGATCTGGAGATGAATAGCTGGACACGTTACCCCTGCATCCCAAGCAGGAGAGCCTTCTCCTGCTGCGCCACAAATGAGCGAAGCCTCTTCAGCCTGGGTGGCCTCCAGCAACCGGGGCCACATAACTTCTACTCCAGACCTCACTTTGTCAGCACCATGGAGGAGTATGATCTGGATCAAGGTAAGTGGGGACCTATTTATACAGTAAGTGGTAACATTAGAACTTTTAAGGCAGGACCACCAAGAGTTTTCATGAGGTGGCCACTACACAATTTGGTCGTCTATCTTCCTCTCTCTCTTCTCCAGCCAGTGACATTCTCTTACCTGGCTGCGTGGATCATCTTGTCAAAACTGACCCAACTAGTAGCTGACTACTGCTAACATACTTTAGATGTTTAACAAAGCTAATAAAAAACTGGATGAAAAGTTCAAGGAAAACAAGTTAAAAGTCGTAGAGATAAAAGCTTTAAAATGAGCAGTGAATGAATTTTGGCAGCAGCAGTGGCACTGCAGAGGGCAGCTGGAGAGGTGGGACAGAGCAGCAGAGTGGATGTAAGAACAAAGCCCACTGACTCCAGTGACAACACCAGTCAAGTTTTGCAGCTAAAGTGATAGTGGCAGAATACAACAGTTAACAAGGAAGTGTAAAGGATTACAATTTGAAAATCAGTAATTGCATTACAGTAACTAATCCCCATAATGCTTCGTTACTTTGACAGCTGTCATGTTTGGTGTTTTAGTGAGACTCTAATGGAAGGTTGATATCAGTTTGGTCTCTGTGTTCAGTGCAGAGATTACTACAGGTTATAATTATGAATGATTATATTATATAACACTGCACAGGGGTTTCTCTTTCATATATCAAGCTACAAATTGTTGTAGTTAATTAAAGTAATCACATTCCTTTTACTGCTTTATTCCTGTAAAGTGTGTATGTATGGGTGGGGCAGGTCCAGGTTTCATTGTCCAGTGCTGTCAGTCCTGCCAGTCTAGTCCCTGGCAGGACTGACCACACAGAATGTTACACAATGCAAAGGGACAAAGTGCATCACCAAAGCTTGTGAGGTGCTGGCCATAAGGCAATAGTTACAAACAAAGGAAAAGACAGGTCATGATATGATATATATTATGTATATATATATATATATATATATATATATATATATATATATATATATACACACAAACACACACACATAATATGTTTATTGAGCTAATTTCCTCTTGGATTGATTCAATTTGGATACATGAGAAAGGAGAAGCTAGCTTGTAAGAAGACAAAAATAACTATCTGGTGTCTCACAATGCATTTATTCCCACCCTGGAGCACTTTGAATGGAGTGAGAACATTATCTGATCTGTGCTCATAATCCAACCCAAAATATGGGAAGATTATGCATTGGTTGAGTCAGATCATATCAAAGCTGATGATGATGCTGATAGTGAAGGTCCCTTTGCTGCAACACATTTCTGACCAGTGAAAGAAACAAACAAATGCTCTAATTAGGCTTTTTGCTGACAATTTATGGCTCACATGAAATGTTGCTGCATAAAACTAAACTGAACAAATTCATAAATGCAATGTGGGCAAGCGCATGTCTTCTGATTTAGATGGAGCAAACAACTCAGTGGTTCAACAAGGTGCTGTAAATCTGTGAGTTATTTGTATGTAGTAATCATTCGTTTTACTTTAAGGATACATTTTGCTGGACTATAAAGGATTAGGACTCAAAACACTCTGAATCATCACCTTGAAAACAAGATGTTTTTAGCTATGATAAGTTTTAAATTAGCCAACAATATTTTTGCACTTTTATGGTAGCATCACCACATCTGTTCCAAATCTTTAAGCACCATGAAAACAGAACTGTGTGCCTCCTCATATATTAGGCTGTAATTATATCTTTTATTAACAAGAATGAGACATCTGATATCCATATGTTTTTGTTTTTTTACCAACTCAGTTGAAGAGTATAATCTTTCGAGACAGAAAGATAATCATATCCCTGTTGTTGCTATGGATTTTAAGTAGTTTAGATGATTATTGTGTTTCAACTTTTATTTAACCAAACAAGAGGGCTGTTTGGTAAAGGGTTAATCAACACTGAGCTGACTTACACTGACTTTTATTGCAGTTTATTTAGCCAACTCACTCAGTGTGTCTCACCCAGAGGCTATGCAAATAAAGGGGAGAATTGTTTGCTAGTTTGCTGTCACACATGATGACTTGAACATTGTCACCAACAATTCATAGGTGTCCCTTTACACTTGACATTTGAAAGAAATATGGCAAAATCTTGGGTTGTCATTAGAAAAGAAAATTTTTATATCGCACTTTGAGAAATGTGCACTGATGGCCAATTTAGAGCTTCGGCATCTGAAGACAGCCTACTATAATATGATATGACAAAAGTCTACTCAGTCTGTAACGCTGATGTTTTCCCTTTTCCAACCTACAGTCAACGTTTGTGGTTTTTAAACCATGGCCATGATTGTTCCCTAACCTTAAGAACATGGTTATTATTGTAACCATTATAACAAAGGTCCTCTAACCTTAAAGAGGTATTCATTTTAATCCCAGCCACGATCTTTCCTTAAACCTAGCTAAGTCATTTTTGTGCCAAAACCTCACCTATTTTCAAAAGTGTTTCGTAACAGTTTTGGAGGGCAAGACAAATGACTTTGTTTTGCTGATATAGAAATCAGATCGCAAAACACTTCTATGTGTCGTACTGCATTGCATGGGAAAACACTATTTGTTGTCATTTTGCTAAAATTCGCCAAATATTCATTCACAGACAACCACTCCTTAAAAATAGTATTATGAAGTCTGACACATACTGCAACCATTTTATCAGAGTCATATTGTTGTGTGACATGAAGTGAACTTGTAAGATTGTGGTTATCGCACAGTTTATGGGCACCTTAACACACCCATGTCATGATTACCACACTAAATGTTGTGGTAAGGTATGTCACTAATGGGAGACTTCATTTCAGTCTCAGTAAAAACTGCTCGCTGCTATTGGCCAACTGCAGCAGTTGAAGACTGTCAAACTACAGTCCAGAAACGGTAAAGCGGAGACTGATACTGTCCTGCACTTTGACAGTTGATGGAAACAACTGCTTTGGCTGAAGCTGCTGGGCAGAGAAGGGCCCACAGTAAGACAAGCTCAGGAATGGCTGCTTTACTGGAGTCACTGTTAATGAAGTGCCTTGGTCTAACTTTCAATAGTTTCATTCACAAGATGTTAAGTATTAAAGGTGGTCGCAGGCTGAGCGGGATATAGCGAGTGCACTGAGTCACTGTGGATAACTGGAAAAATCAGCTGCAGACTCCTCAGGTATGTTAAGACTGCAGGTGCACTGCAGGTATGACGACTGGAATATCAGAGATGAATTCTGTTTTCTGTTTAGATTTTTAGCTCACATCTGTTCTGCTGCTGTATATAATCTGCAACCCAACATCAAGGAGTGTCCCAGAAACATCATGATATCATAATACAATAATAATTAAACATAGTTGGGAGGGTGTAATGTTACTGTCATCTCTGCCTTTTTCCAGCCATTTTGAACCCTTTTATGTACTTTTAATTTCTTTAATTTTCATTAGCAGAATTAGAAGACCCTGCTATGATTCTCACATGGAGTTTGAAATTTTGGGAAAACTGATCTTCCACATTAGATTTGATCAAAAACATGGAAAGTATAATTACTTACATGAATAAAAACTGGTAATATAAATTTAAGGCAGGCCTACGCCTGTTCTAATGTGTGGGCATGCAGCAAAATATGTGAATACACACATGCCCTTGAGCACATTTCAAGATGGAAGTGAAGTATGGATGATGGATGCCATTTGCTGAACAGTAGCAGTCTATTTTAACATACATGACTGACACATTGTCTAAGTTTATTTTTCATCTAACGTAGCATCATACACTTAATCTTTTCTGTCCCAAAGATTCTAAATGATGTTGGAGTCAATAAGGTAATGTCTGAAAATACCCTCCCTTGAAGTGTGATGATTCATAGTGTTAGATAGATAGCTTGCCATTGCTCAAAGCTCTGTGCAATGAGTCGTGATTTGATTCAGTTTGAGTGACATTTAAGAGTTCCAGAAAAGAAAACTGAATTTGGACTTGACGAAAAACAGTAAAAACCATGAAAGCATGAAGACAAAGCGAATGACTCTGGCCAAGATTGACAGCTTTTTGGAATCTAAGCAGACAGTAACCATTTGATGTATAACCAGGGTTCTAGTCTTCCTTGCCAGGGCTGTAGCTAGTGATACTTTTAAGCACTGACTAATCTATCAACACTTCTTTTCCTTTATTGACTAACTTACATTCTGGGCTTTGAATCAAGAGCCACAGTGTGAAGTGCAGTGAAGTGTTGCATACCCAATGTGCCCAGGGCATGCCAGCACTCTTTTGGTAATGTTGTGGTCAGAGGCACCCAATGTACCTATGGTACACCTAGATATGGGGTAGGAACTGAAAGAATACATTGTCATACATTACAGTGGTTGTGACAATCATGGTCAGTCACTTTGGCTGCATTCATCCACTTTAAACACAGGGCTCTCCCCTTTACAGTTTGAGAATCCTGTGGTGAGCTAAGGAAACTTATTATCTATATGTGCTATTAAGAATCAGTCATTAATATTTATTCTGTCTCGCTGGCATAATTTTCTTCACCAGTTCAAGTGAAGAAAATATCTCTGATGACAGGTGTAACCTTGATCCACTCCAAGCAGGCAAGTGGTGGATGGCGCAAAACACATTCACTCTTGGCACCAAGATTGCAGTGTACCAATGGATTGGAAATTACACACTCCCTACTGTACTTGTCCTTCTGGTGATGGCTCAGTGGAATGCAGTGTGATGTGAATTTCGGATTCAACTTCATTTTCTATGGGACAAGAGTGAATCACCTCCCCAAATGATTGTAGGAAAGTTAGAAATGATCTACCATAGGCAAATGAGGGTGAGGCTATCTCAGAAGCTCCACAGTGATTTGTTCATTCTTATAAATAAAAGTTGATGTAGTAGAGAAGACGATTATTCTGGTTTCCGGGATCCCTCCCCCTTGCCTCAAAGATGTAGTGACGACCCCTCACCCTTTTTATTCCACTAAGATATAACGTTGGGTTTGAACTGACCTCTGCAGGAACTCTTAGGATCTGCCAAATCGCCTTTTCACCTCTCACACTAAAAAAGTCAGACTTAACACTGGCCAGACAAGGAACCACCCTTCTCAACCCCGGAGAGGTCAATGTTATGAAATGATAATAAAATTAACAGCAGGATATAAAACCACTTTCCGACCTTTTGGGGTCATCTGGCTATGAATCCCAGACAAGGACTCGACAATGTAAAACTGCTCATGGATCCGAGACTGATGCCTCACTCAACAAACTTAAATATGTAAGTTTTATATATTTTTTATATCAGAATTAAACATGCAGTGATCTGCAGTCTTTCTCTCTCACTCTCTCTTACTATGTCTGTTTTACAGACACACATAAACAACCACATACTCCCTCTCTCTCACACACCGTGAGTGTCCTCTGAGATAAGAAACACACCAGACCCCTGTCATAAATTGTAGATGCATTCCTTAAGTCACCTAACACTGATATTCCCCCTTGGTTAAGAACATGTCTGAATTATGTGAATGAGCTGTCCAGCTATTCAGTGATCAAGTTAATATTATATTAATTTATACAAATTGGTTCAACTCCCACAATTGCGTGATACAAAATATCCATGTTATGAAATGCAAAATTTAATGCTTTGCTGTCATGTGACCAAACTGCCACCTAGTGAGCATGGATAGTTGGGTGTCTGTAATCTTTGTGTTCCTGAGAGTATATTATTACTTGTTTAACATTGTATTTTATTAAACTGTCAATCAAATTAGTTGTTGTTTACCTCATGTCAATCTATCAGGGATTGTAAATCATCTTGACAGTTAATTAGTTCTGTATATCATTCTGAATAACTCCTTCATGTGCTGCACTACGATTATTGTTCAAACCATATAGTTTCTTTAATTTTCTATGAAACACACTATTACATACAGTTTATGTTTAGAATCACTGTTGATTGACCTTAGTGATAAGCTGAAGTATGTGAACTTTGCGTGTAAATCTCCTTAGAGCAGTGGTTCTCTGTGGGGTGGGCCTCCCTGTGGCAGCGTAGAGATGCTGTCATGCTAACCTATATTTCACTAAAATTCAAATTGGATCCTTTTTTTTTTTTTTAATTGCCTTTGTCAGTAACTTTTTCTTTTACCTTTTTTAGTTTTTCTTTTTGCTTTTTTGTCCATCAAGATTTTCCTGTAACTGCTCACCAAGCCTTTTCTCTAGTCTCGTTTTACTATTTCCAGTCTTTGTATCCCTGCATTTTCTTTTTCTTCTTAGTTACATTTAAATTTTTATCTGAAACAAGCCAAAGTTTGTAACTTAATACCAAACTGAATGTGCTAGGTTTTTTTTATACATATTTTTGTGCTTCAGTAAGTCTCGCTTTGATAGTATTTTGGAAGTTTTGTTGTCCCGTCAATGAAATTACTTTTAAGACTATTCAACGTGCGTACTTAAGTAAAGTGAGTGTAGCAGAGTTCTATCTGAGAACAACCACTGACGAACAAAGAAACCAGCAGAGGCTGCATCGTTTACCAGCTTCTGCCTGCTTGCAAGAATCATGATCAGCCTTAAAACTTTCCTCCATAATCCTAGCCCTAACCCCGACCCCGGAGTGAGGTTGCCAGATCACCTGAGAAGTGCAACCGCTGCATCCTGGGGAGCATCACCTCACTGCAAGAGCCATGAATGAAACCAGCACTGAAACATCCACTTAAGGTCCAACTGAAAGGGGCTTAGCTCTGAGACGGTGCTGCTAAAGTAAACAAACTTTACTTCTGCTGTTTGTGATAAGAGTTGATGTTGAGTAGGGCTCAATTCTATTTTTTTTTTTTTTTGGTCCCAGATAAGTAGATTATCCCCCTAGCATTCCGCTGTTCTCTGGTAACTCTGAACCACATACTTCATTTCACTATTGCCAAACTAAGTGATCAGTTCATTTTGTTATTCAAAGATCAGCTTTATTCATCTGTTTGATTCTGACCTCTTTGTCATGTCTTCATTATTAATGCCTTATTAATTCAGTTGCTTACATTTAGCTATAAATAAATCCCCATTTATCGCCAAGACATGGTCTTGCGTATTCCTTCAGAGCAGAGAAAGGCATCCCCGTATTTAGAGTTTACTACTTCTAACTATAGGACTAATTAATTTGGTTTGTCTATTTTCCTTCAACTGAAGGTTGTGCCCCATTTGTCAACGAGTGTAAATTTACATTCAAGTGTAGTGGTTGCTGCAAAGATTACAGCTACAACCACAAACAAAGTACTGCTTGGAAAAGAGTCAAGTCAATTGTTGGAGATGAAACATTTTTATTACGTTTGCTAAAGAGCAGTCTTATTGCTTGCTTGTAAGAGGTGGTGGAGGAGATATTAAGTAGTATGGTGAGTCACTAGAAAACTACGCATGCTAGGAAAGAAGAAAGGAAACCTCGGGAACATGACACTTAGTGTACAGTCTGCACGAAAATAGAACCGTCCGCTCTACAGCAATAGACCTCTTTTTACGGCAAACATTTTGTTTAAAGGGGCGGCTTTGGCCCAGGAGGCAGAGCGTGTCTTCCCGTAACCAGAAGGTCTGTGGTTCGATCCCCAGGTCCTCCAGTCCGCATGTCGAAGTGTCCTTAGGCAAGATACTGAACCAATAAATTGCCCGCAATGTATCATATGTGAGAGTGTGCATGTGTGTAGAAAGCGCGGTATGTATAGAAAAGAGCGTTGTATGAATGTGTGTGTGAATGGGTGAATGTGGCATGTATTGTAAAGCGCTTTGAGTGGTCCATAGGACTAGAAAAGCGCTGTATAAGTGCAGTCCATTTAACTAGCTCACCCCAATGGAATGCAGTCATTTTTAGTGGTTATGAATGACACCTGTGCTTTTCCTGCTATGACAAGCCAAAATGTCTGCTGTGAGTAAGATCAATGTCAATCTGTCAGTTGGTTGGTCTTCTACTTTTGCACAAAAATGTCAAGAACACAGACTGACATGTAATTTTCTACAAACATTCATGGTCCCCGGAGGATGAATCCTAATGACATTGGTGATCTCCTGACGTTTCCTCTAGGGCAACCATCAGATGAAATTTTTCCACTACTTTGTTTTATGACCAAACACCTATGAAAATAATGACATTTCCATGTTCCCCATTCCATAAAGTGAAATGGGGAACATATATAAACATTACACTTGCTAAATGTCATCATGTTAGCATTTTCACTGTCAACCATGCAAGAAATTTAGAATTTAGCATTTAAATGATTTTTATATAAATTAATAATAAGAATCATTGGGCTATTTAACATTTGGACCCCAGACAATAGTGGTAGCAGAACAAACACACACAGACACACACACACACACACACACACACGTACACACACACACACAGCATAAAGTGTGAAATAACTGTAAGACTGTATGTCCTCCAGCTATGTTGCAGCCAGGTGAAAGAGGATATTCTACAAATTAACTCTGGATGATTTATTTGCTCATTGTTGAATGAATTAAATAAGCCATAAGTATATTATTAGGCGGTTACATAGTCCATGTATCCAGTTCTTTGTACATGTGAAACGTACAAACAGATGCTCAAGAACACGAGGTGTTTCAGTTTGTGCAGATGTGGGGATTATGTGGTTGCTCACGCGTGAAAAGCCGCCCCCCCATGTGTGTAAGGAAATGTGTGTGGCCTATGTGTTAAATCAGAGTCTAACCTTCACCACATATTAACAATGCATCCTTTCACATCTCCCTGTGTCTGTGTCAGTTTGTGACATAATATTTGATTTATCCCTTTGCTTCTCTGAATCCTCTCAGTCAGGTTTAATGTGTTTGGCTTTGAAGGATAAGGGCCTTTTTCTCAACTATCATGCCTCATTCTCACCTCGCCTTTGAAATGGAGCCCAGACTCTGAAGCTGTCAAAATAAATACAGCAAGGACTGGGTTTGGTTTAGGTGTGAATGAAACATTGTTGCATTACATGTATCTGTAATAATAATTATTATGATCATGATAATGATCATAATAATAATAATTATAATCATCATCATCATCGTCGTCATCTTTATTTGTATAGCACCTTGATAACACAGAGTTAAATACGCATTTCCCACGACCAAAATGAGGCACAAAGGGCGAGACTAAAACACCAAATTCAAAGCGTACAATATGTAGATAAAAAATAAAATAAATAAATTATTCAAATGGTTACAGGAAATAACACAATTTTACAGGTTAAAAAGGTTAATTTGCTAGTCATGGGGAAGACAACTCAGTGAAAACAGTGCAAATGGGTTTTTTTGTGGCTCTTTTGAGCTGCTCTCAAATCTAAGTAAACAACCCTGATGATGTCATCAGGGTAAATATTGGCTTGTGCTTGGAGATGACAAATGTTTAACAAAAAGCCTGCATTACAGACCAGTAACATGGAGTTTTAAAGACATGGACATTTACATTGCTAGGTAGGGAGGGTCTAGGAAGAAGATACTACTGGTTGCATCATGGAAGATATAGGATATAGTGATTTTGAAACTTAGCCCATAATGGGGACTAACACTCTGGAATCTCAGCCCCTGATGCATCAAATTTTGATGTTTGTTCTTTCAGTTTCTTTCTTTCCCCTAACTCAAACTTTCATGAACTGTTTCTTTGCAGCTTTGGAGCAGTACAGGTTTTAAACACAACATCAACATATAATCACCTGAAATAGTTTCCTGTTTACACATTCAGAAGACATGGAGCAACATTAGCATTACTTTGAAACCATGTTTCTATCCACCTGTTGAATCTAAGTCCAATATTCACTCTCCTTTTAGCTCTTGTTATCCACCAACTCCTGATAATAGTGTGTGGCTCTTTAGCTGCTCCATTTTCACATTCAGCAGCTAGTTGCTTACTTTGTGTGTCTGCTGTTTGGTGTTGGGCAGGTACTGCACTGTGCATGGTATTGCTTATTGGTGGAAAACAGCTACCTGCTGTAGCTGGAAATAACACCAATGAGAGCAGTGATAGTGAATCAAAACAGTAAAGTTGCAGGCTTTATAACCAAAAGAATGAGCTGAAATATGCTAAAATACCCCCTAGAGGTGAGGGGAAATACAGAGACTGGTGATATTCTGGTGAATATTAGAGCAGCTTTAATTGCAATAAATAAATCATTTTACGAGCAAGAACCAGATTTAAGGCAAAGCTAGCATGTTGCCATTAGAATATCTGAATTATATCATTAAAATATAGACAGGGGCATGCCCATGAAGATATGAATAGACTATTAGAAGAATTTTAAAATAAATTCAAGTACATGATATATTTAGTCCAGAGATTTAAGAACTCGAGGTACATTTATCCTACTGCGTTGTGTTAACACTGACAACTTTGTAGAAAAAAAGATCATGACAGTAGTCCAGTCTGGTTGACAGGAGCAAGTAAGAGTTTCAACAAAGGAGAGGAAGCCTTGGAGATCTTACACAAGTGATTAAAAGATGACACACAAACGTTACTGATATGGTTCTTGTAAACCTCATCGTCTTCGTGTTATACCTTTAGTTTATACAAGGAGTTCCTCTCGATAAAAGTTTGGCACTGAACAGTTTCTTTTTGTACTATGTGAAACACATTCAACATACAGTACAGTGTTTATTAATGCAAGTGTTTCACATGGAGCATGTGAGAGTGTTGACATTTCAATTGTATGTATATAAGTATCAAATCTGGACTTGAGTCTTGTGTGGTTTTTCATGTGTATCTGCCTGCTCTGTGTCTATGTGCTCATGGGTTTTCTTCATTTTTCATGTGTGTGTTTCAGTGTGTATGTCTAATCTTCTCCTTTGTTGTTTCTTGGGATTTAATGTTTTCTTTCCGATGCTCCCTCTTTCATTTCTTGTGTACAGGAGGGGGAGAGTAAACAGGCTCGACAGCAGAACCTTGATTGACACGCAGAGTTTATAGATCACAGGAGCGAAGACAAAGCAAAAACAATAACAACAACATATTCATGTGCAGTATCGTCTTGAGGCTTTTTACACACAACTCATTGCCCCTCCCCTACGATACCCTTGGAGAAACAGAGTGCAGACAGAACAAGAGAATAGAAATGAGGAATGAAAAAGACAGAGGACACGAGAGGGCAAACCCTACAAGTAGATTTAACTTAGTACATTTAGTTTGATTTAGTGGCTCAGCGGAATGTTTCTTCAAGTTTATCCAGAGGACGATCACACATGTGAGCGGGAAAAAGAGAGCTGCTGTGTGATTATGGTCTTTAATAAATGTTATAACCCTCTGGACCTGTGCTAATACTGTGAAGGTTCATTACCTGTTCATTACCATTTTTGTACAGTCTCTGAAATGTTTTAATCATGGTGATTTGCATTTAAATGTTCCCCACATTAGCATTCAGGACCGGTGAAAAGCAGAGCGGATAATGTAGCTTCTACTAAAAGAGGCCAAAAAAGGGCAGATCATTCTTGTATGCATGATTATGAAGTGATAACATAAAATGCTTTTTAAGTGCACGCAGCATCATTTTGGGTCAACACACCTGTAAACATCACAAGTGTTGGAGGTCCTAGATAGAGTTCAAGAATGAGAGACGGGCTAAAGTGCATTGGCTTACTCTGATGTTACACTGGCATATAAAGAGCTTGCTCTATTTCCTCTCGGCTTTCAACACCTCTTCCTTAGAGTTGCACAGCATTATGGGTATATTTTGATGCCATCATAGAATGACAGCAACCAGTTCTTACTATTCCTATGGCTGCTGGAATCATCAAATGTGTCTTTCTATTTGTTTATGATAATAAATGCAATATACTGTTGAGTCAAAGATGATTTCCAGCAATTGAGCCTTTTTACATTGTTTTAGCTGAATATGTACTAAAGGATAGTAAATGAAATATGTATTATTCCAACATTTCCGCATGCAAGGGGAATATTGCCTTTGGCTATGAAACATTTTTTTCAAAATAATTTTTAAAAAATCAATATGCTGTAAAATTTGTTCTGTTTTGGATCTTTAATGATAGAATAGTTTTGATCCAAGGAATATAGCCAATTCAGGATTTATGTGCCAAAACCGCTTTATAAACGGTCTCATTTTACTTCCAGGTCCTTACAAAAAATGTATTACTTCGTCCTCAACATTTCACCAAGTTTTGAGATATCTGCTTACCAACAAACACAGGACAGACACAAAACATCCAGTAACCCTTTTGATAAAAAAAAACTCTCAGAAAAATTTATTATAACCCCTCGAGATGTATCACAAACACTCATAATGTAAATGGAAAGCAGAACAGTACAAGACACAATGATATATAACACAACAATGACAAAACAAACAACAAAGAAGAGGGCTACCACCTAATTCTTATTCACCGTAAAGTTTATCACACATTTTGAGGCTTTCATCAGCAGATGGAGCTTGCTCAGTTGTCACGGAGATGGTTGAGTTGTTATCATGTGACCTGTGTATTAGTCTATAAGTATGACTATACGGCATTGCCCACTGTAGTTCACAGCTGCAAAAAAAATCAACTCTAAAGGCCTGTTCAAACCATAAAGTGGCACAGCAAAGTTCATCAAGGCTTCTTTGTGAAATAGGCCATGCTAGAAACCTGGTAATGTAAGGAAAACTTGCAGGGCCTAGCTGGTGAACTACTTTAATGAGCTAATGGTTAAATTGCAAGCCAGCCAGGAACATGCCAGCGCTAGTCAACGGGTCGAGCTAGCTTGTTAGCTTGGTCACTAATGGGACTATGGGCCCTATTTTCGTGGCGGTGCATTTTGGTGCCCAGCACAGAACACACAGTGCAAAGGTGGGAGGAAAGGAACAATCAGATGGGAGGTTCATTCAATTAAGGCAGCATAAAACCAACATGTTGCTATTATTTCTTTGGAAAATATGTCTTAGATATTTCACTGAGAATAGTTGTGCCAGAACCACGTCTGTTTCTGGCACATCAATCTGCTGCCAATCTGATGAATTTGTTGACGAGAGCAAACAAATTAGTTGAACCAAATGCAAAGCAATAACGGAATAATGCTTAAGCTGTGCTGCCTATACACAATTTTAATTAAACACCTTCCAGTAAATGCATTTAAATCTACATAAAAATTTAAGATTTAATGTGGTTAAAGCAGGAATGTCTACAATGTGTTCTGCAACGATCTATTAATCAATATGAAAGATTCTCGTCTGTAAACTTATCTGTATCTGTCTTTGTATCCACAGTTGCTTTCTTTTGTATGAAAAGCTTCTCCTTCAATTCTGTAAATCCCTGCAGCATCTGAAGACAGCAGGACACATACTTTATGCTGATCCACAGCACCTCTCAAAGCTTCTGATTTGAGAGGTGCTGTGTCAGAGCGCATTGCCATTACTGGCAGCCATTCACTGTGTGTACCTTGCACAATGCATATAACACCAGACTGCTACAAAGTAACCCCATAAACCAATGTATCCATTAGACTGGTCAGTTATAACTTGGAATTCTGTCCGTTGATGTGGAAGATAATGGATAACTGGATCTCTTGGATCCTGAACATGACCTCCTTTACAACTTTCTTTTCAGATTTTTAATCGTTTTATATATTAATTTTGGAATCCATTATAGTGCAAACATGGGTGTACCACATTTTTTGATATGATGTGACAATTTACAATGTGAGATTATATACACACACACACATATATACATATATATACACACATACATATACATATATATATATATATATATATATATATATATATATATATATATATATATATATATATATATATATACACACATATATATATATATCTATATATAAACACATATATAGATAGATATGTATATACATATATATATTGATATCTATATATGTATATATATACAGAGAGAGAGAATTTAGGCAGCAAAAGTGTCAGATTAATGGGATCATCAAAATTATTTTTTATTATTTATTTATATTATCATTAAAGCAAATAACCCTTAATAAAACATGTATGGTGTTGTGTGTTCACATCAAGCAGTTCTTCACCAATATGATTTTCTGGGGAACAGATTCTTCATTTCTTGTGTTGTTTTCATCATGATTGGCAGCTGTTTCAGCTTCAGTTTCTTCTTTCAGAAGAGAGAAAGAGTTTGTTAGTCATTTACTGACAGGAGTTCTAGGTAATGTCTTGGTGCGTATATACACATACTGTACTTACCAGCAGAAATGCTGTTGCATGTAGGTACTGTTTTCCATTTAAACCTACCTTTACATCTCCTTCAGCTCAGCTCAATGGACAGTTATACTGTGTGTGTGTGTGTGTGTGTGTGTGTGTGTGTGTGTGTGTGTGTGTGTGTGTGTGTGTGTTAGTGTGTATGATTTCACTTATGATGGAAGTTAAAGGTGTATAGCATCGACATGTGGATAGTTAAAGTATGTCTTACATACAGTAGTTGAGAAAAATTTACCAAAGGAGTTGTTTCAAACAGGTCTCAGAATTTCTCTCACTGAATGCCCTCCTTGAGCCAAATCAGTCTGGCTTTCAGATCGACCATTCCAATGGAGCAGCTCTGTTTTCTGTGACAGACGTGCAGCCATACTGCTGCTAGGTACTTGGCCCTTATCTTGCTGGACCTATCAGCAGCCTTTGATACGTGAACCAAAGCATCCTGCTATCTACTCTCCAACTGAATGCTCAAAGTGCTTTCTTAGTTTGAATCCTATCTTGCTGGGCGTTTCTTCAATATGTCATGACAAAGACATATGTCCTTACCCCATCCCCTCCCCACAGGGATGCCCCACGGCTTGGTGCTGGGGCCCCTTATCCTTGCAATATACACCAACTCTTTGGGTCCAATTATCTGCTTGCAGGGCTTGTCATATCACTGCTGCACAGACACACAACTATACCGGTCATTCCTGCCAGATGACCCCGCGGTCTTGGCGCAGATCTTGGCTTGTCTCTCAGACACATCCACATGGATGAAGCAACGGCACCTTCAAATAAACCTCTCTGAGACTGAACTCTTAGTCATCCTAGCTAATCAATCTCTCCATCACAATATCAACATAGAAATCTACTCATCATACCTTACCCCAACCAAGGTTGCGAGGAACATGGGTATCATGTTTGATGACCAGCTATCCCTCTCTGACAATGTTGAATCCGTCTTCCAGTTGTGCCACTTTGCACTATACAACATAAGAAAAATCCGGCCTTACCTGACTCAGTACGCCACCCAACACTTGGTAAAGGCCATGGTTATCTCTTGCCTCGACTACTGCAGTGCCCTTCTAGTGGGCTTCCCTTCATGCGCAGTGAAACCCTTACAGATGATACAGGGTGCAGCGGTGCGTCGGGTATTCGATCAGTCTAGATGGGCACATGTCATTCCACTGCTCATTGACCTCCATTTGCTACCCATGACCACCTGAATCAAAATCAATTCACTAATGCTTGCCTGCAGAGTAACTTCTGGGTCTGCACCCATCTACATGAACTCAGTCATACAGGCTTATGCTCCTCCTCAGCCACTGCGTCCCTCCAAGGAATGGGACGCAGTGGCATTAAAAACAGTTAGTTTGGCTACCCTTCTCAGCAGCCCAACTGACCCTCTGCTCAGCATGACTGTTCAGTCTCTAGTCCCACCACTGTGTGAGCATCTGTTTAACCAAGAAGGATAATTAAAAAGTAAAAAAAAGGACAAAGGCACTGGAGAAAAATATTTTATTATTATCTTAGCAATTTGCACAGTGTAGCTGTAATTACTGTAGTTCTTACTAATGTCTGCCTATGAAATTTTCTGGGAAATTACCCTAATTTTGCCATCATGTTCTACTGTTGCACCCCACTACGGTAAACAAGACTAAAGGCCAACTCATGACTTCTAGGTCTGTGTGGGTCCATTTGATGTAAATTTCATCATCTTCCTATGTGCAGGATGGTCTACTCGGACCCCTGTGTGGTCGTCCACCTGCAACCTAAAATTTGTCGCCTTGCAGCTTAGAAAGTTAAACTGGATGCTTGTGTTTTGCACCTTTTGTATGTCTTGTATTCCACGTCTTTTGCCCTATTCTTGGTGGTTGCACACACTTGATTTTTTTATGTTATCAGCCAAATAAAACAAAGAAGCTCTTTGTCTTGCTATTAGAAGGTTGCTATTACACTTTCTCGTGCACAGTTGTGGAACATGTCTGCATACGCACACCTTCACTTGTAATATGTACAGTTGTATTGACATGTTAGTGTCCGCTGTCCACAGCTGTTCACATCCGTTTCCAGCCTGGAATATAATCAAGGTCTTAGATTCTACAGCCATCTCAGCAGCTCTGTGAGGATTTACTTAGGCACAGTGGTGCTCTGAGCTAAATACTAATGCCAGCAAGCTAACATGCCAGTTAACTTGCGCACGTTGAAAAAGCTAGATTAGATTTATTTAAAGCTAGTTTAAATAAATCTGATTGGCAGTTTCATACATAATAATGTCAAGCGAGTTTATTTTTCATGTGCTGCAGTCTGGCACTCCTTCCAGCTGATGCCATTGAGATACTTGCTCAACAAATCAGAAAGTAATGTCACCCCATGGCCCCGCACCCACTCTCAACACATCCTTTTTCCGTTCTCATCCCTTCCCTTCGTTGGATGATTTTGATTTTCCTGCCCCTCCCCGCTATTCTCAGGGAATTTCAATTCCCCCGATTTCTCCCCCCACATGAGGAAATTTCAAAATCTGCCCATTCACTATATTTATTAGATAGTGTCCCTGCTGTTTGTGATTGTGTTTCTTACATTATGTACTTGTTCCACATATTTGTCAGTTGAAGAAGGGGGCAGAGGAACAGAATCGCTTGTTGACCAGTGTGGAGAAATGCACTTCTGGTGTGAACAACCAGGCTACTGCTTGCGTGAAAATTAACATATCGCGGTGCTTCGCAGTGTTTCTATCTCCTGTCTGAACCCATTGTCAAGTGTGCAGATATTGATGAACTTGTGGTCCCTGTACTTATTGTCAGCATCTAACTAGCTACAGAAGGGGAGCGAGCGTAAACAGAGTTAAAAAGGACACTGTTTAGGGTATCAGTACAGTAATTAAAATTTAATAGTGATGTGAAATAATGACATTTTTACAGGGACAATGAATGATGAAAGTACAGTGTGTGTACCTTTTTTGCTTAATTTGTGTTGATACACCTTTATAATTAGTATTATTGTGAACCTACTTTTTCTTCCTATAAATAAAGAAGTAATCATGGAGGCCTTCTACTACAGAATAATAATTTTAAAGATGTACTACACTCTTAAACATATTTCTGAGCTGTAAACTAGATGATATGACTGTACTGTTATGAAACACATCAGTGCCAGTGTTGATATTGACGTTTCTTTCCAAGTTTATACAAATGGGCATTTCATGGGTTGTAAACGGCTCAACACACCATCTACTGTTTAATAATCCTGAACCTTGCAAGGCCAGTGCTGACATAGAGCCAACCGTTCTTTACGTGATGAAATTTAGATTTTTAAAAAAAGTAATAACACCCTCTAATCAGAGGTGGGAGGCCCACCTTCCCTAACACCTGTCCGTTCGTTGGAGTCTGTGAAACCAAGCTCGTTTTCAAATACTATATATACTGATCGAGACTAATTTGCAAATTCTCTACTTAGTATTTCTGAATTTTGGCGCAGTGGTTCGGATTTGTGCTTTTGACAGGTGTAGAAGCACCACTGGTCTGTATTCTGTCCCTCAAGACCCTCATATAGCTCTGCAATGGTTGCAGACGGCAGCAGATCCCTTGACAGCAACACACTGCTCTGCACATTTGCAATTTCCATTTTTCAGAAATTGCGATTCTAACTACATGCTCAGCTCCAAGAACTCCTCCTGCAAACCTATTTCCCCAAGATGGTGTGCCAATCAAGCACACCCCTCCCTAGACTGTTAAGATGCAGGGCTTTGATCTGTCAATTATTGGTTTGTAGAGGAAATGTTATGTCAACTTATTTTTAATCTTTAAGATTTTTTTCTTTCTTTCCTCCTCTTCCCTCTACTTCCTCCCTCTCTCCAATCCCAGCTGTTAGGATTGACGGCACAGGTAATCTGGTAAAGTGAAGCCTTTACAGATTCAATTTTGAAAGCTTGAATGATCTTTAGCTTCACTGGTTATGTCAAAGATTGTGGATATTTACAGTGACATCTGGATTAATGAGGATAGATAGACAGATTGATGTGTAGATCAATCTGTCTATCTGTCTAACTTTTAGTTCTCACATGGCACATTTACCACACAAAATTCTAAATAATTTTTGAAACAATAAGTCCTTGACATCAGACAAAGGTAGACAAAGGCAGGCTTCTCATATTATCAGCTGAAATGACAACAGTTGCCGGTCGGGGCAGACACCCCCCCACCATGAGCCGGGTTCTGTTCAAGGTTTCTACCTGATAAAAGACAGTTTTTACTTGACGCTGTCGCCAAGTGCTTCCTCATGGGGGAATGTTGGGTCTCTGTAAAAATAACTGTAAAGAGTATGGTCTGCACCTGCTCTACATGCCAAGTGCCCTGAGATAACCTCTGTTATGATTTGGCGCTAAATAAATAAAATTGTATTGAACTGATTTGTCTGTACGTAATTGTTCACACAGCACACACATCAGCACAATACTGGCCGAGCAGTGTGGCGAAACATTTCATCCTATTATTTTGTCTTTCACCAAATAACAAAAAAAGAAAGAAATAAAGAAATTGGTTCTCAGACGGGAGCTATCTCCCATCGTTGGAGCCGGCTCATAGAGCCAACACATTTGCAACTACTTGCATTTGGGATTGGGTGAATTTTGAAGATCGATTAGCCTTTTCAAAAAGTCTTCCAGTGTCTCCCCAGCCATCTCCTTTCAGCTTTTTGCTCTCATATCCTGTCCATTCACAAAGTCCTCCTCCTCCTCCTCTCACATTCACCAGGCCTCTCAATTTTTAATAGGTCTCCACTTTTTCTAGCTCTCTGTCTCATTTGAACTTTTTGAAAATTTCTTACTGCTGTTCTTTGCGGCCCTGCTCTGGTCACACATACAATATTTCAATCTCTCATTCTTTTAGTTTACACCCACTCAGGAGCAGAGACACTGACCCACAGTGATATTTGTAATTAATCCACATTTCACTGCATGGGCTCCCTGTGTCAACACCGATTAACAGGCAATTACACAGTAATCAGCTCAGCTGACGTTATTGCTTTTTTTATTATTAGTGCCTGCTGATTAGGAGAGAAGTTTAGCTTGTGACATGTCAGAGAAAAAAAGCCCGTCCAAAGCTGGAGGCTCGCTTGTGTTCTGTTTACCTCACCTGCTCTTGCGTTCTTTCAGTCACTTTCCCTCTCTCAACTGGTGCTGGTGATGAGTTTCATTACCAAAAATGGCCTTCCAGTGCTTGTTCAGGACACTGTAGCAGTGGTGGAATGCAACAGGTAATCATGACGATTTCTTTTGTCATCCTACATGTTTCACACAACTTGTAGCATGACAGCAAAGATGTGACGCTACAGACATATCAGTATGCAAATGAACACACTGGCTTTATGGTAAATATATTCATACATGTTTAGCTGATCTTCTAATTGACGGGTCCTGCAAACAACTATAATTACGATAAGTATGAAGCTGATGTTTCACTGCAGAATAGGTATTACATATCTGTTGTCTAATTATGTGATTAAAAGACCAGTTTACTGTTCAGATTATTATTGGCTAGGACATGCTGTCACAGGAAGCCTATAAATTGACGCAAAGGAGTGCTGGTGATTGCCGTGTTTGTTTGTGTGTGTGTGTGTGTGTGTGTGTGTGTGTGTGTGTGTGTGTGTGTGTGTGTGTGTGTGTGTGTGTGTGTGTGTGTGTGTGTGTGTGTTTGTTGCCATGTGTGTATGTATGGAAAAATTGTCATTGCAGTGGAGATTCCCAGCTTTGGTCAAATGTGCCTGAGGATCTTAGGGGGAATGAGTGAGGCTGCATGGAGAGAGGAAGGGGGAAGTAGAAAATAGATTCATAATGCAGTGCCATATGTTTTACCAAGCAGCCTGAAACCAAAGTTTGTCTCACCACAAGCCACGTACAAAAGATGTCGCATTTGCTGGTAGTGGAGACTACCCCCTAACAACTCAAACCAGCTAATGGTAAATAGCTTGTTCATGTGTTGGTTAGCAACACTCAAAGTTCATAGTATACTTTAAGTGCTTTCGTGTGCACAGTAGCTTCCCCTGTGTATCCTGTGTTCCTTGGAACAATGGTTGCGTGTGTTCTCAGAAATTCCTGCTACTTGTCAGCAGGATGTAATTAAGCACTGGATCAGTTGAAGCAGAACAGCAGGACTTCAGGATGTGAAGTAAGGTTACAGTGCATGAACGACAATAACACTGGCAGAAGTTTTTAAGAGAAGGCCCTTGCGGCATTTACTGCACTGTTGAGTATCTCCATGTTTGGTTCTCAAGGATTATGCTTTGTAATCCTACGACCGACACAGACAAGTATGCAGACATCCACTTTTCTATGCATATGTATTTGTAAAAAGACTAGACTGCCAAGAAAGTTGAACAATGCAGAACTCTGCTCATTAATTGGATGCAAGGTGCGTGAGGTGCTGGATCGTCGAAAATGAATTTAATTCCTAGGCATACTGGGCTGTAAAAAGTAAGTATGCCTAAAGGCTGGTGTATGCTTGGAATTTAGCAGCTTGTAAAAAGTATTGTCCGACCAAGTTAAAGGCATAAGCCCTACTTGTTTTGAACAGCCACAGGATGTGATAATCATTTAAATGGGCGTAAAAGCACACACTTAGACAGTCTCTTCCTAAAACCACTCCATCTAGCAGCTTTAGTAATTATGACGGGAGCAAACATTGCACTTAAACACTCCAAACTGTAACCAGTGTTAATTTTTGCATCCTATTTTCATTACTCTTAGTCTTGGTTTTTGCTTTTTGTTAGTTATAGTCTAGCTTTATTCAAGCTCCCAGGGTTACAGGTGTCTATTACGAGTTTTACATGTCACTCTGCTCTGCACTAGTACAGACTGACTCACCTCATTAAATCCAGTCAGCATTTCCAAAATCTGTCTGTTAGAACACAACCATCCGTCCATCTATTTTCTGCCGCTTATCCGACGTCGGGTTGCAGTGGCAGCAGGTTAAGCTAAGTCCAGCCAAACCATGGAGGAAGTTCATTTCAGCTGCCTGTATCTGCGATCTCATTCTTTCGGTCATTACCCAAAGCTCATGATCATAGGTGAGGGTTTGAACGTGGATCATTTGGTAAACCTAAAGCTTGGCCTTTCGACTCAGCTCCCTCTTCACCATTAACGGTTGTTAACGGTAGTGCAATAGATCAAGCGACTCAATCATCTTCTGACCAAGAGATATTTTGGGCTGTCGAGGAAACTGTTTTGCTAACCAGGAGCTGCAGTGTATGGCTCTGCAGATACAGGTTGTTGAATAAGACTTTGCATTAAAACTTGTCCACTCATAAGACTTTCACATTATCGTTTAGTTTTTATTCATTGATGAAAAATGTAATACACTTCACCGTAGTTCTCGTTTTCAAAGTTTACTTTTTATTTGGATTTAGTTGTTTTCGTCGGGAAAAAATAGCTAGTCAACGAATATCTTTTGTCATAGTTTTCGTTGATGCAATTAACACTGACCCTAGCCAAGTGTTAAAGCTGCCTAACCCTAACCATACCTTAACCATAGTTTATTTGCCATAACCATGATATTTCCCTTAAAATATTTTCCCTTAAAAATACTGTAGTTGCCAGTGAGAACTTTAAAAACTTTGCATTGCATGTGTATGTAATCCCAACAAGTCCTCAAATTAAACGACAGAATGCATAATTTGTTCATAACCTTTAGAACGACAGATAGAACCGGTGATCTGGTGAGCGATGACATCATTTGTCTGTCCCTACCAAAGCTGTTACAATTTACTGCTGAAAAATTAATCGGTGTTAGGATGGGACAATTCAATGGTTCATCTTTAGTTAGGTTAAGGTACATAAGAAAGATCATGATTTAGGTTAAAATTAGTAACTTGGTTTAGGTTAGGGAAAGATTGTGGTTAATAAAAAGGCAGACATTATCGCAGGTACTGTCCGGTTTCATGCCATGAAGTCAGATGTGTTGAGGGTTGGGTTCAATAAGCTTTTATAAAGCCTGAATCCAGTATCAAACCACTTATCAAATTTAAATCCTTTTGAATCCCTTATTGAATCTCAGGAGGCTCAGCTTTCATAGTTTTAAAATAACTAAAGTTATTAATAAAGTATCAATAACAACTAAAAGCTAGGATCTGTTATCACCTTCTGTTGGACAAGAAGCTAGAAATATGACAATCTTTAGTGGTAGCTACTAAATTAATCAACAATATCCTGAATAAATATTAACATTAACTAATTAAACTAGCCCAAATAATTTCAGAACCTGCAGCTCCAACCTGAAAACAAGATGAGCAGCAGAAGATATGAAATATTGATTGTTCTGACACACTGAAATAACAGCTGGAACATACTGATTTTTTACACCTGATTTTTCATAAATTACTTGAGCCAAATAATGGAGGTCCTGACTCACAACTATGAGGTTAATATGATCAAAATATTGATTTGACTGCATGAAACACTTTATCTTACCGATAAAAAATAATATGGAGAGATAAAAGGTTTGATACGAGGTTCATTAGCATCAGAACTTAATGAGTCCAGGTATTTTGGCAACCAGGAAATGGATCCAACTGTCGGCACCCAACCCTAGATGTTATACATGCCCATTCACCACATTCACACCTTTACTCTAACTACATGTCTGCCTCGCTATATGAGGGACACACTACTCCCTGCATTGGTACTTAACATTGCCTTTTGATGTAAATCTAAAGGTGTGAGATTGTTCCATATGAACATAATTCCTTGGATACTGGGTAGTTAATATAGAGTGCATTCAGGCAGTATTCAGACCCCTTCACTTTTTTCACATTTTCTTATTTTGCAGCCTTATGCTAAAATCCTTTAAATTCAGTTCTTCCCTCAACAATCTACACTCAATACCCCATAATGACAAAGCAAAAACAGGGTGCAGGTGCAGGGGTCTGAATAATTTCTGAATAATGTACCTTGAAACTTTAAAAAGTGAATGTATTAGGCACCGAATAAACAAACCTCAAGGTGCAGCCTGTAAATGGTTCCTAATCAAGAGCTGAAATCTAAAGTAGTCATTATTCTAATCAAACATGGCAACACATAAACACAAGTACCAGATGTACCACCAACAGTAGGCACATGAAATGCTAATCACTGTGACTATTGTGGTGTACTTTTATTATTAAAATTTTAGGTTAACATTGCCCTCTAAGTACTGAAAAGCTTTTCTGACCTTATTGACATGAATCCCATTTTATAGCACGTACAAAGAAAAATCAGGCATTTATCCGTCAGGCATAAAACACCAAATGTGTGCTTTTGACAGCAGCTTTCAAGCATTCACAAAAGAAGAAATACTGGCTTGTATTAGACCTTTTGCTATTGAGCGTGTAAGACATAGCTCATGTCTATGCTGAATTTAATTTCAATAATGACCTTGAGTTATTGACCACAGGCTCTCCACTAGAGTCGGGTTTGTCAGAGGCAAAATGAGGTGAACAAAGTCAAGTTTTTATCGAGAGGTTTGGAGAAACACTTGATACGCCTGACTGCCCCAAGGATTCTTTCAATGACACACATCGAAAAAAAAACATATTATGGACTTGGACACGGCCTCTTAACCTCTCTATAGGCAGAACTCCATCGTGTCTTGAAAATGACCTTGTCAGGGTAAAGCAATCTTCCCATGCGGTGTTCCCTCTATGAGAGTGTTTACAACAGACCATCAGTCCTGCTCCAGGCTCCTTTTAGCTTGTCAGAGGGAATGTGTCGCTTTTTGACCTTGTGCTTTTATCCCACATAGGTTTCTCTCTGGCCCAGTCTTTCTCTATGACATGGAAGAGATATGCTATAAACACAAACACGTTGTTTCTGGCTGCTTCTTTGTCAATTTAATGTATAATTTCACCTAAATTACAACAAAACATATTTCTCACTTATGGCTAGTGGTATCTAGCCACGCAGATAGATTTGTACTTGCAGAGGTTCTGAGATATCCCGGTCCAAGATTATTTACATTTACCTTCAATAAAATCCACAGATGTCATGTTAGCAGTTTTTATAGTAACCATGTACAGTATTTCTTTAGTGGAAAGTTCGATGGATCTACTTGGGACCCTGCTTTTGGAAAGAGACGCAAATTTCATTTTTTGCCAACTAGCAGCGTGGCAGTCTGTCAGTCAGTCAGGCTTGTAATGTTTAGATTGTGATTGGTCCTTAGGTTTGCACAGTCATAGCTCATGCACATTTCTGTCTGGCTGCTGATTGGTTGACTGAATGTGCTGCTGCCCCCTGCTGCTCTCCGAACACAGTCAGTCACTGTGGAATATTGGCAAAAGTCTTTAAGGGAGAGGAGTTAAATTTTGCCTGAAAAGTTCTTAGATTTGCCGCCAGGCACTTTTTGGAAAGAAGCCTCTAAAAAGGTGGTTGACAAATCTAGTGGGAAAAATTGCTAACTTGGCAACACTGCAAACATGATGGTAATTGGCCTTTGGAGCCCAGTGTCCCATGAGGATGAACACACACACATGCCGAGAGGCTAATGGAAATAGACTATGGTCTCATCTGGCCCCTGTGAGTTGTTTTTCCCTCAATAACTGAGCTATATTCAGCTTTATCCACATTCTCATGTTCACACTGTGGGGTCGAGGTGTTAGGGAGTTTTAGAAACAAAGGAGGAGGGATAGAGGGATAGAGAGATACAAGATTGAGACAAAAAGAGGTAGAGAGACAGAATATCATCTCCATTTTTTCATTACAGCCAATGGTGACTTTAAAACAGCAGCTGTCATCTTCACTTTTGTTATTCAGCCAGTGCTAAATCTAATACTATCCTGTGATTGCCTAGACTTTCAAATAGATTTGTTAGGCCTCCCGCTGATTACATTTCTTTTTAAAGCACTGTCTGTAGAATAATTACCGTCTGCAAATAAGTGATACCCTTCCTCACTGGGGGGAGAGATGAGACTGCAGAGGTGTTGAGCGAGGACTCAAAACCCGTCAACTGCTGTCAGACCTACAGAACCAAAGACCTTTTTTTCTCTTTCTGAATCATCTCTGTCATGTTTGCACTCCCCCCTGCATGTCTTCTCTCTGCTACTTTGTGGACTGAGCTCAAGATTTGATTTTTGGAGATACTATATACCAGAATTTTTTTTTGTGTGTGTGTTTTTTTCAGCTTTTTTGGAAACTGTGCACTCTTGCGCGACTCTTTCCTTCTAAAATATTTTGTTATCAGTCTTTTGATTCCTCTTACCGTGCAAAGGCATATATAGTAAATGGGTGATAGCCAAGGGCTGAAGGTGGATGAGAGACAGGCCAAAGTGTTTGACTCGTGATAGACAGATTCACCTCTCCTGACTCTCATTGGTAGTCCTTGATCCCACTGTGCAGCCCTTCTAGAAAAATATTCTTTTCCTCCTTTTTATCTTTTCCTTGTGAGCAAAAGCAATGAAGTTACATGAAAAATTATTATTCCTACAGATGAATACAGAGGATTTATGCTGCGGCAGGTAACGATTGATCATTTGAAAATTCAACTCCGTCGTACTCTACTACTCATCTCTAATGTTTATTATTCTGTGCTGTTGCAATGACAGTGTCTGGAACAATTAAGATTTCATCTGAAAACCCTGATATAGCAGTGGCAATCTAACAGTGACAATGATAATAGATGGTGGAATTCAAATCATAAATTATCCGTTTTACCAACCATGTCTCCTAGGCATTAGGTTTTTGTACAAATAAAAAATGCAAAAGCAAATACGATTTTTAGGAAACATAATCGTTGGCTGTATTATGTTCAGAATAATGAATAATGTGCTAGATTTATCAATGGCAGTGTAGTCACTAGGAGGTGGTTGGGGTGGGTGGCAGATGTATAAAGTGCACAACTGTCACACCAGAAACCAGGCAGTCCCCTCTGTGGTTAGGTATACGGAACAAAAACGCTTTGTTTCCCATTTGCCCATTCAACCGGTAGGGACTGATTGCTAGACTCTCTTCCCTCTTCCCAGTGGGAACTGCATACCTACTTGCAACACATGAAACCCACCGATGCAGACAACTGGCAGAGTTAGAGAGCGAAAGACAGAATTTTCTTATTTTCTAGTTTTATTTGAAAATAATCCAACCTGAGCCCAAAGCTATATACATTAAAAAAAAATTCAAAAAACTGAACTGAACTGAACTCTAGGAAGCAGTTGTTGTCAGAAAGACACAAATACATTTAACACACAAATGACATCACTTGCCATTGAAAATATATTTGGGTGATGACAGCTTTTCAACCCAGACCTTATTAAAATGATGAAGCAGACATATGACAACTTAAATTACAGCTGCAGAAAAAGAACACAGTAATCTCTGTTTAGATTAGTTTCTTAATTCTGTGGATATTAGCAAAAAATTGACCTTCACTCCATTAGGTCTATATATGTTAGAATGAGAACAGCAGTTTATTCTTAGATTTAAAAAAAAAGATGATTCTTGCATCTGCTGTATTTTATTTGGAGTTGTATATAGATAATATTTCATATTAGAGTAAAGCTGTTTAGTTGGCATTCAAACAATTCAGCTATTCATAATGTACAGGTTATTATTGCCAATGACCATTATCTCATTTCACAAATGTGCCCCCCTTCTCTCAATCTGTACCACAGCTTAGCCCCTCTAATGAAAGTTTCTTGACGTGCTACTGACTACTGACATGAATGGTTTTCATGTGGCTTTCTTAAGCATCACTCCATGAGATGTGAAGAATCTGCAGTAGCTCTGTTAAGTACCTACATCTTACTACCTACTGCAGATCTATCTTTTCACAGTCAGGTTGATTTATATAGATATATCAACTCCTAGACATGTGATATTTCTAGATGAATGTTCTGTATTGGCTTGGGCTCTGCTGTCAGTGGGTGGATATTCATATTCTGTCCAACAGCTGACTGATTGATTTGTTTAGTTTGCATTCTGCAAGGTCGTTCACAGTACACTCTGCTAGCACACACCAATTACATGAGCAAAGGGAACTCAAAGAAGAGCACGAATGGAGAGGAATTACCATTCGTTGGAAGATTAATCGATCTATTAGTAGTTCGAAAGCGTCAGGGTGCATGATATGGTTATGACTGTAGAACTGGTTAAATCCTACATCAACTTGAAGACCCACCCACTAAGCATGAATATTTATAGGATTACTGAGAGGCCAAGGGGGCTCATTAGCAGACCTAGTGGTAATCTGCACCTTGTGTCTTCTGCCCCTCACTATTCTGCTCCTCAGCGTACCCTAAAGCCCTCCTGGATAGGACTGAGCCGCAATCATCGTTTGGTCCAGGATCATCTCCATAATGAGCTGGGCACCATCAGCCATCATTCACCAGTCACACATTCCGCTCAGGCAGCTGTCCTTCATCTTCATGTGGAGCTATCCATGGTGCGGATGGATTTGTCTGTACTTCATGTTAAGAATGAACACATACCTTTTACCTCTGCGCTCACAGGGAGTTTTCTAAGTCCTGTAGCGTGAATTGTTTCCCCTAATGCTTTGCACATCCTCTCAGTCCACATAAGACATGTGGATTACTGCATCGATCCTTGTAATCGATAGTAGAGTGCTATTAGTCAAACCTGCATTGCAGAGACTGCCTCAGGCTGTACATTCATGCGTGTGTGTGTGTGTGTGTGTGTGTGTCTCTGAGTGTGTGTAACTCTGAGTGGATTTGACCTGTCTATTTGGGATGCAAATCCAGTTGTAGAGAAGAGGGAAATAAATACTATTAGAGAGCCAGATAAAGAAAGAGGGGAAGAGACTATTTAATGTTTTTAGTCGCACGAGTGGATCCAGCAGAAAACCTAGTTAGCGAGGAAACAAAGAAGCTTTTTAATAGTAGCATGTAACGTGTGATTCAACAGAGCATTCAAAAGACCTGCTGAGAGATGGGGAGTGGTTCCTCTGGTTAGTAACATCAAATCACTTTTTTACTTCAACTGACCGCACAATCTTTTTAAATTATGAACCCCTACCTATACCTAATGGTTGAGATGTCCAGTTTACAGCATAAGCACGATATGTTTTCATTTAAGTGACTTAAAAGCCAGATTTTTATGACAAAATCTCTTTGTGGTCAAGAGCAATGTCTAAAACTCAATAAATAAACATTTTCATATACAATAAACATGACATTTTGAATGAATACAATAAAAAAAAAACTAATGATCACATAAAAAATTTTAAAAAGCCATGTGATATGTAGTTAAATGTTTGTAGAACTAGATCAAACTTGTTCATCATTCTTGTTGAATATGTGAAAAATACTTTTGTCTGACAACCACAGGGTGCTCTAGGGATTGTTGGGGCCTAAAATACTTCAACCAATCTTGAACAGCTCAAAATGTACTGATTACCCTTCTCAATGGCTGGCTAATGGCTCCTATTCCAGTTTAAAGCTTTTCTAGTTAAATTGCAGCCTTCTATGGCAAATAGCATTTTTACTTCCTCCCACACTAACTTAAGGCAATCTGACTGGCCTTTAACCTGCTGTTTGACTGCTTGTTTACCTTCCTGAAAGCCTGCTACAATATGTAATTTCAATAACACCTTGTTTGCACGTGGAACCAAACTGAACCCCACTCAGTTTGGTTTCAGTTCGCTTGTTGCTAGCTAAATGACTGCTAGCACCTTAGAAGCAGCCTACGTCTTTTTACATCCCACTGGTGAAATCTCATCCTACCTACCTGTGCAGGTTGGCATGGATTCATCATCAGTCTTGTCAGCCAGCAGGTGCAGATGCGCTCGACCATATGGGAATGACGCGGACTCACTATACACACCGCAGACCTTGATGTAACTCAATTGAGCGTGTAAGGACAAAACTCTTCTGACAGTGATCAACCTCATTTTCAACACCTTGGATATATTAAGGTCATTTCTCCTCATTCTGCAAACACTTTCAGTGATTGCAGAGTGCGTGTGATGATTCACACGCTTATGTCTGACTGGTGATAATGTTGTGGAATCTTAATGGTAAAATATTGCATTCGAGATAAAATAATGTGAAATTGTATCCTCATAATGTGTATCATTTTTCAGTTCAGCTTGTAGCAGTTGTACTTTTTCATAAATTGAATTTAGGACATTAAGAAGGAAGTGTATTTTATAATAGATACAAACTACATCTAATAATATTCCATTATAATGGTTATCTCTACGGCAGCCTTTAGCAAATAATAGACAATCTATTTTTAGGAAGAATATGGGGCACTAACTATCATACATGATGCCTCATAATGTAGATACTGCAGTCTGCCTTTGGTCTTTACAGAACTCTAATGTTAAGGCTAGAGAAGAGAGGGTTTGAAAGGACGGGATGGAGCAGAGCAGATGGGACTGCAAGGAGAGGTGAACAGGTTTAGTCAAGGAGTATAAGGCAACAAGCACAGTATAACTCAGAAATGCTTTAATACAGACTGACAAAGCAGATCTGGCAGAGTGGCAGTGGAGATTACAGGATGGGATGCAGCTGGTGGGGCTCTGCTCTGACTCCACCAAACCTGTGTCCACTCAGACAATCACTCACACACACAGACTCACAGGGAGAGACGGGGAGGGAGAGAGAGAGAGAGAGAGTGCAGGCTTTACAGACAAAATGCAGTAGCTACAAACAACGGGTTTTCTTGTCTAGTCTAAAACTGTAACGACAAATGAATACATTTCAATGTGTGATTTAAAGGTAATGTAAGCACACCAAATCACCTACTTCCATTGTAGTCATAAGCTCAGGTGGCAGAAATAAGGAACAACAAACTGAACTACCAAGATGTTGGTTCATCACATTAGATTTTTTTAGTTACAAAGAGAGCGAGGAGAAAAAGAACATTTAACTTTAGCTAAACTTGCCGTTGCTATCTCAGCAGCTAGATGTAATTCAATGTAGAAACAGGCTCACTGGCGGAAAGTAACTGATTACAGAACATTTACTCGAGTATGATACAAATTTGAGGTACACGTATTACGTGCACTACACTGAAATATTTCCATTTTATGTAGCTTTATACTTCTGCTCCACTACAGTTTGGAGGAAAATATTGTACTTTTACTGCATTTATTTAACCATCATCACCAACCATCAGCAGTAGAATGCTACTTACACAGTTTTCATCAGTAATAAAATATCCAAGGATCAAATATATATGGGCTAGTATATATGAGACTCCCCAGGGACATTTTTCTGTATTGAGTACTTTAAATTTTCATACTTTAAGTACATTTTACTTATGTTGTTTTTGTCCTTTTACTTAAGTAACATTTTTAATGCAGGACTTTTCCTTGTAATGAGAGCTCCAGACTAGTTTTTCCACTGGTAGAAAAAAGGGTGCGACCAAATCGTGTTGTTGCGACCAACTGAGAAAGTTGGGAGCACCAGCACATGACATGGTCACACCCTTTTTTTTTTCCTTTCTGAACGGGAGTTCCTCTTTTGCTATGTTATTGTCAGAGTTGAACTTGTTGACCATTTCATTTTCTTCTGTTGAGCTTTTTCTCTCTTCTAACCGCTGAAGAGAAGTGGGGAGCGGCTCAATGTTACCGGTGTTGCAGTGGGCCCCCACAGGTTTTGTGTCTCTTACTATTGTTGCTCAACTTCAAAGTTTCAATCTTAAACTGTGTTGATCCGGTAACACATTTAGAGTTGCCTGCAATGGACCGGCAACATTTCCTACAATACCCACACGGCATAGCATTCCATTCATACTGCAACCATGGGTACTGTGTTGGCCGTTGAAAGTGGTACTTTTTCTTCTTCACTGGCTCAGTCGGTGTTTTCCTGCAGCCTGCGCTGTCATCATCAGTTGCATCTGAGTCTGGGCCTCTCGTTAGCTCTCCCTTTCCACCAGCCTCCTCCTCCTCCTCCTCATTTTGTTTTTAAAATATTCAGTTTTAGACCGCTTCATCTTTGGAACACGGTAACGGCTAAATGGATTGTTTCATGTGTTTCCTGTCTGGAGGGGCACCAAAAACAGCCTTATGATATTCGTGGTATCGCACGTATCCAACTACGTGAAATTTTGACTTGTGCACACTCAAGAAATGGTCACGGATGTGACCGTCTGGAGCCCTGTTGTAGTGGACTGATGCTTTTACCTAAAGAATCTGGATACTTTCTCCACCTCTGGTTTCTCTGTGGCAATGCAGTTACTGTGGATTAGCTTGGTTATTAGGTCTGTTTTGGAGTTCCAGCAAAATTTGAAATGCTGTTTCCTTGGAAATTATACATTTCTATTGCATAATATACTCATATATTAAAACAGGGGTCATCAAATCATTTCTGGTCTTGAAATAATTTTTAAACCAAACATGTAACTAATCTACTTTGGGTTTGTAGAACAGCATATCTCAAAATTGAATATACCGTACCTTCGAATTTCAGTCATCTGAAAAAGAGGGCAAACTGTCCTAACTCAAGCTCAGAAATGCAGCAAATATGGTTTATCTTAGCCAACATTTCTCTGAATTTGTAAAAGAAATGAACATCCTCTAACTGATGACTGGTGAGCTTGTGAATTGAGATCACTTGTGGAGAGCGGTGTTGATCTCTGCCTGAAATATTCAGTGTATTTTTGGCCACTTATTAGAATGTGATCTCAGAGAGGGCCTGCTGCCGTTATCACCTTCATCTTCCCTTTTCCACCTACTGATGACATTTGGAAATTGGGCGAGGTGCGGTGAACTGTATCCTTCCATTGGGCAGATTTAGTGTGTATGTGCAGGTGTGTTTGATAGAGTGTAAGAGTTTTTGTATGCACAGGTGAAATTGTGTACAGAGCGAAGTGCTGGTATCTGTGAGAGCGAAACAGTAGAAGGAAGAGGATCGATTCTGAGCTTTATATAACACACTCTCCTCTCCTCCAGCTGAGTCCACCTGACAGATACCTGCCCCACACGTCAATCAACTCACCCGCTCTCGTACACCAGCACAAACAGTATGAGCGTAAGCATGTCTGTCTGTGTGTGCAGCCCCGGCAGTCGGGTAGTCCAACAGGAACAAGAGGAATGTCGGCCAAAGTAAATTATGGCCTGCTCATTCCTTTTTCCTAAAGTGTGTAGCTGGCTAGAGCAATAGAATTAATAATTTGTGGTGACAAATGGCAGCATTCCCTCCTCAAAGTGGCTCATTTGTCCTTCTATAGGTTAAAGCAACAGCGAAAAATGCTGCATGGGAGTTTTCCTTTTTGTATGGGAGAAGGATTTGCTCTCTCTTGTTGGCTTTCTGCTTGACAAGCTTTGTGAGAAGCTGTGTGTGAGAATGTACATGTGACAGGCTACTATGTGAGAAAACACACATCACACCACCTACTCTCTACACACACAGCATTTCTCTATCACACAATTTCCTTTGATAAAGGTGATGTGCTGCAGGAAGTTTTTCTGCCCTGTAAAATCAGATTCGATATATTGAAACAGAGAATCCTCATTTATAAACTCTCTAAATTTAACCTCTCCCATGAAGCTCTACAGTGGTTCAAACCGTAAATTTGTAACCGGAAGGAATGTGTAATTATTAAAAATGATCAAATCATCTTTTGTAGAGATTAAGAGCCAGATTATGCTTGAAAACAACTGATTCATATGACGTGTCATTGACAACATTGGAAAGCAAAGGTGTATAGCTGTTACAAATGCCACACTCGAAGGTGGAGGGAAAAGCCTGCCTCCACAGAGATGGAGATTAAAGAGATTAAATATGGGGAAAATAGTACACACAAAAAAGGCCTAAAGGGAGAAGCTGAAACACTGGCATCTTTCTTGTCTACACACACTTGGACAGTTACTCCTTGCAATGGGCGTGAATGTCACATTGTCAGATCTGGAAAGTCGCTGTCAGTTTCGACATCAGAAAGGTGTTGCGGGGAGGGGGTTTCTGAAGCTGTCTGAGTACTTCTGTTGAAGCATAATGGCCCCTTAAAACAGGAATTCCACAGGGTTCTATCTCTGACCCACTTCTCTTATGTTTATATACAAATGACTTTACAATGACTTGTGGTGCATTTATTCAGATGATACTATTATATATATATCTGGTACAACTTCTTAGTCAGTTTCTACCCAGCTATTCCAGCACTTCTAGTCTATGACAGCATGGTTTGAAAACGCATGTCTAATACTTAACATTAAGAAAACTGTGTCAGCTTCTCTTCCTAAAGGTTTAGCCACATCAGAAGTTCATAAGTTAAAATTTAAAGATTAATGGACAATTTATTGAACTAATTTTTGAAGCAAAATATCTTGGTCTACTGTTAGATTCCAAAATGAAATTTGAAAAACATGTTAGAATGGTAAGCATGGTTGCAGCATAATGTAAATACCTTAAGAAACAGTTTACAATTTCATGCAGCAGATAGTTTTATGCATTCCATTATCTTGTTATTTTGTATCTTATTGGTCACAAGCACTTTCTACAACAATCAAGTCACTTAAGATGACAATATTTGTGTAAATAAAAATTTGGATAAAGTCCCAGCAGTGCCATATTCTTAATAATGTTAAGTTTTGATCTTTATTTTCTTCAATTTCTTTTCTTTTCTGTGTTCTTTTAATAAAAGAATATTGTGATAAACTGGCTCAAGTGAAAGTTTGAAAATTTAAAAAATTGTTGGGCAGTGGACTGAAAGAAGTGAGCTTACCAGACCTCTGTAGCCCACTTCTCATCTCTGCTTGAAGCCTGCAGCTTGAGGCTACATTAGCCGATACTAGCATGACACACCCAAATCTCAGACTGAACTGTAGGTAGTCGAGTTGCTTTGTGAGTAATGTAGGCGTTAGGTTTTGCATGAAATAAAAATGATGTTATTTCTGGTACTGATACATCAATTATGGGATCAGTCTTGTGGCAATGAATGATCTGGTGCTTTTTGTTTTTTATGGTAATTTTATTGTATCATTTGTGTTTAGTGCTGTTTTGTGTCTGTTTTCTTGAGTTTTGTGTATTTACAAAAAGCCCAATCCAGGGACAGACACTGCAAACTAGAAGACTCTAAGTTTTGATATCTGCGTCATTGTTCCATGCTATGCAGTCACCTTGTCTCTATAAAAAATAAAACGCACACCCACACTTATCAGTGTATATCAGAAAAGATGTGCAAAGGCTGAACTGAATCCAGGGGTAGCTGAGACACTGGGACAACAACACAGTCATGGCTGTATTGTCAGTTTTTCTACGGCGGGAAGAAGAGGAAACAGTAAAAGTTACAAGCTTGCATGCCTGTTTGAAAGCTCAACTCCTCACTCCTCTCTTCCCATATATCTGCACTATATTTGCATGTTATCTGGCCTTTCCATTTTCTGAATAGCTGATCTGTTGCAGCCAGCATATCTATTAGCGAGCTGCTGGCGGCTCTGCCTGCTCTTCCTCTGACTCAGAGAATAGCTTTTAGCTGTTCTCCAACTCTGCCATTGCTTCCCTACAGCCAGCACTACAGCAGCACTGCAACACATTTGCGTTATCTCAGAAAATATACCTCTCCTCTCCTCTCCTCTCCTCTCCTCTCCCCAAGCTGTTCATTGTTTAAAAGAAATTGAATTTACTAAATGTACCTAGCTTCTGGACATGAGAAACATCTTTGAAAATGTGTTGATTCCTACATTTCCAGAGAGCTTATTTTTTCATCCTATTATTCTTCTCTGTGGGAATTGCTGACTGAGAGAAATGACAAAACAATTTTTTCCACTAAAGCCATGTTTTTTAAAAATTCTCCTGGGTAGTGATGCATAGCAAATTTTACCAGCAGTTCAGAAATTCGTGTAAACAGAAAAGTATCAGGAATATGTATGCATGAAACTTCAGAAAACAACAACACCTTCCTCTTAATGACTTCAAGAATTATTTTGTTAAACTAATTTTACAATCAGTTTTCTCTCTAGTCTCTGTCGTGCTCAGTGTTGGCAAAGTTGTAATTGGCATTCTGTTTCCTCAATACTTGGAGACTCGGCTGCAGAGGAAATGCACTTACAAAAAAAACACCCTTCTGTTAGGTGAGAGTGGCCTGCACCTATGAGACACTTACAAACTAAGCTTATTGTGTTGTCAAATGACAGTTCATGTGTTCACCCATCCATTTATCCACTGCTCAATACCTACAGTATGCAAAACATCCACTATCATGCTGCTTATCCCAGGCAGCGTAGCTGTGGTGGGAGGGTGAGCAGAACAGACGTCCCTTTACCGCCCAGAAAAGTCCTTCACCACATTCTTTAAGTGTTTCTTGGATTTGTCCAGGGTGCTGTTTGTTTGGTAACACTTCCACAGGAAGGCAACTGGGTCAGCCTGCTTGTTTCAGTTTTGGAGAGTAGCAACTTGACTGAAGTTTTATGGAGTTGATAAACTTCTCACCCCACCAGAGAGAGTAGTACAGCCACCCCGAGGAGCTTGGGTTCTACCCACTTTTCGGTCACTTTCAAGATCACATGACTGTATGTGAGGGCTGGAGCGAGGATCAGCTGGTAAACTGGGACCTCTGCCCTGTGGTGTTGCTCGACCACATTCTGATATAATTCCTGCAGCTGATTTTGTAATCGGCGGTCAGTATTTTGACCAAAATACTGTGACAAAGGAGTGTCAACTTTGAATTGTCTAGGACCAATGATGACAAAGTTGCTGAAAACTCTCATAAAGTACATTCTTTGATGGTTTGACATTCTGGTAAATACGCTTATTCCCTTTCTTGCCATGACTTAGATGAGAAGATCAATACCACCTGTATACTAAATATGAAGCTATAGTCTGGTGTCAATCAGTTATCTTAGCTCAACAGAAAGACTGGAAACACAGGGAAATAAATCAGATATATGTGTTAAATAGTGAGCTTTAGAGGTGTTCGTAGAGAAACGTTCTTTTGTCATCTTAGAGGACCAGGCTAGCTGTTTCCAGTCTTTATGCCAGGCTAAACTGATCACCTGCTATATCTAGCCTTATATATGGCATATAGTAATGACAGTGGTATTGATCTCTTCATCTAACTCTTGGAAAGAAGACAAATATGTGTAATTTCTCAAATGTTGAACGATTCCTTTAATTAGTGACTCAGCTGTAGTTTTTTTTGGGGAGTAAATAAAACAAATACACTCCGATGCTTGGCCTCCCTCTTATTTACAGTTTGAATGCCTATCATATACAACTCATTTTGAATGTGTACCATTTAAAATGAACAATTAAATAAAACTGTTTGGCATGAACTGCATGATCTTAAGTACAATACTTTTGTGTTTGGGCTATGCCCCTTTAGTTCCAATGTGAAGTTCCAAAGTGAAATCTTAGTGCTAAAGCAAACAGTGATATTTTAGACAACGTTGTGCCTAAACCTTTGAGGCAACAATGTGGGGAAAGACCTTCCCTGTTTCAACCAGACAGTGTCCCTATGTGTAAAGCCAGGTGGGCTGCACAGAGCCCTGACCTCAACCCCATCCAGTACCTCTGGGACGAACTGGAGCCATGACTGTGAACCAGGCCTTATCATAAAACATTAATGTTGGATCTCACTAATGCTCTGGTGGCTGAATGGGATCAAATATAGCAGTAGATTAATGGGCACGGCTTTGAAATTAAATGTTCATCAGTCACATAGAGTTGTAATGTTTGAGTGTCCACATACTTTTGTATAACTTAAATACCTTCAAAATGAGAAACTGCCATTTTCTGTTTTGGTTGACTGTCTTCTCAACTCTGGCAGGTATCTGGATCAAACCCAGCCGAATGTCCAGGATGAGGGAGAAGAGGGCTGACTTTGTGGCAGGATGCCTCGGAGGAAGGGTCATCGCAGCTGGTGGTCTAGGTCAGCACCTACATTCTTTTCCCCCTCTCTGTCAGTGTGTTCTTTTCTGTCAATAAAATACAGCGCTGTGCTTTCACCCAAGAAGGAAGGAAAGAGAGGTGAGACAGAAAAACAACCCAGGTCATTGTACTGAATGACGTCCAATATTACAGCACCTTTTGACTCTTAATTGACACTACATACCTTACAAAGTCCTTACCCCAGTGTATTAAACCATTTATTTATCTGCAGAAAGTAAATGATAGTGTATATAATAATATAATGTTCTTACTTCTGTAAAAACAATGACGTATCAGAGTAATCTAATCATTGTTCAGGTTCAGTGTTTCACCTCACCTGGAGTGAATTGAAGGAATCAAAGTTCCAAAAAGCTGTGTTCAGCCAGGAGGCTGGAGAAAATAACTAATGATAGAGCTCAGTTTAACAATACTGTAGACAACAAATGTCATTTTTCAATGATCAATTAATACTTGAATCTATTCATTCGAATTTTTTGAAAAATGTAAGTCATAAACATTGTCAAACCCACAGGTAACATTAGTTTGTAAGCTTCTGGCTCAGCTACTGGGAAACTCTTGACAGACTGCTACTACCTGCAAGGTGAGGGTCACATGACCAATGGACATGGAAAGAGGAGTCTGTAGCCTGGCTAGCTTTTTCTGTAGAAGAGGGTGATGAAGTGATGAAGCATATACAACTGTGCTTGAAAAATGAGTACAACAAAAAGAAAAACAGTCAATCTGTTAATCAACCTGCTGCATCTTTTCATTTTTCACCTCTGTTTAGTTTCATTCTGGGGTCTGTTGTCCATCTTAGGCCTTCCAGCATCTCTGTTCAGAATGTGTAGAGAAATATCAGATAATGAAGAGGACACACCTCAATGCCTTTATAATTATTAGGCAACAAATGTAATAAGTAATCAGTTCCTACCAATAATATGTCCATTGTACAACTTTACCAAATAAAAACATACACTGTCAATTCCATGGCTGGTGTGGTGTGTGAGATTACATTTAACAGCTCGCGCAGTCAATAGCGATCAACTGGCAGTAAGCACTCACTAGCGGTGGTGCTAGCTCGGCTACCGCCATCAGTCACATGTCCCTTGCCTTGCAGTTTGTAGCCATCTGTCGAGAGTCTCCCGTCTTTCATTATACCACCTGTGCCTGGTTAACACCCACGTCTCCATCCCCGTTTGCAACTTACTATTTAAAATTTCTAGCCTCCAAGCCCAAGGAAAAGCCATTTTCTGACTTTAGAATAAACTGATCTTCATAAATAAAAGAGGTGGATTGTCCCAGAGGTCGAAAAGAACCCATTTGTCCTTTGTTTTTATGATGATACTCTTTGAAAAATATGAAGCAAATGCCATGTAAAGCACAATCCTGTCACTATCTAATTGTGATTATTGATAATTTAAGATATGACCTTAATACTTGCTTATTGACAGCTGAACCAATTTTTACTCGAAAAGCATTCATGGGCGTCATCTGATAATTAAAGCCTTATATCTAGTTGGTGCAGACTTCACTGCTACAGCTAATCAAACACAACAACTCTGATTTATCACAAAAACCACACCCACCACACACACAACCAAGTTAATTTTCTATTAACTTTTCATTTTCTGCCTGACTGAGCTGCATTTGTTAAAATAAATATACTGTAGTATGAAGAGAGAGTGAGTAAAGCTACAAATGAATCAGAGGTCGGCCTTTTTCCTCGATGACACGCTTGTTGAGCAGATATTGACTCTCTTTTCTGTGTATCAGCATGCATCAGCAAGATTACACACACATACTGTATATATTGTACATATACACACACACTGGTGTCAACCCCGAACTTACAGAATTAAATCTATTGCTAGATTCAAAAGTCATTTATTCCTGCAAGCACAGCCCATGCTGAATGGAAATTAGTTTGCTATTACATTTCAATTAAATTTGATAAATGTGGTATCTTGTCATCTATACCGTAAATCATCACTGCGTCAATTTTGAGATATGACACCACTTCTGAGAATATTAGCAGCTTTTACCAGCTCGTACATTGTTATTTTGTCTTTGTTTTTTTTATATAAGGGAGCTAAAGCCCCTTAGAGTTCATTTCCACCATGTTTATCATCCTCCATGTCAAAGAGAAAACATCTGACTAGAAAAGTAGAGACCTACTGTGCGACAAGAATGAACAGGTTAGAGGGAAGGACACTACTCAAAATAGTCTGTGCATAATTCATGATGTAGAGGCTAATAGGTATCTCGACTATGGTCTTAGTTATATAAGGTACGCTCATTGGCATTACCAATGTTGTAGAGATATTTAAAAATGCTTCACCTTTAAATAGTTTTTAATCGATTGAAACCTCGGTCCTTAGATTGTTTTTTAACACATTTCCATGTAGGCCTAATACAATTCCCTCTGTCCAGACCTCAGAGTGATAGTCAATAATGTGGCCTGACATCTGTTACGACTGTGTGTATGTGTGTGTGTGTGTGAGAGAAAGAGGGATGGAAGGAGAGAAAACGCCAATCTTGTCCTGCTGAGAGAGACAGTTAGAAACTCAGAAGGCAACAGAGAGAGAAAGGAAAGAGAGGATTGAATGAGACACAAGAATGACATGGATGTGTGTGTGTGTGTGTGTGCTAACGTGGAAATGACAGAGTGAGGGGGAGTGAGAGGAAAAGAAGTAGATATGTTATATTTTTCTCTGTGTGAGTGTCAGCTGTGAGTGTGGCTTGCCATCTGATCCATGGGGATATTTTGGGGTTGTGAGTCATAGCTGGTTTAGGGCTCATTTCCAACCTTCTGCCTTTTGACTGGGGGAATAAAAGAGGAATATCAATCCGCAAAGACCAAAGAGCATCTGTATTGCAGTTATAGGCCTGTATGTGTGTGCACATATATATGGATGTGTACAGTACAGGTTAGGTTGGAGGGTTAGATAGTTTTTGTTTAAGGTTTTCATACAGCATAAATTAGCTCACTTGATTAAAAAGCAGAATTCTTCTATTCTCATTCATTCTGGTCTAATGATTCTACTAACAACTGGTTCAAATCCTGTCCCTAGAAGGTTTTTATACCAGAACTCAAAAAAACATTATATATTCCACTGTTCTATCTACAATAGATTATGGAGATACTCTGTACCGTCATGCTACTGCCATTACCCTTAAATCGCTGAACACCATTTACCACATGTATGACACATGTATGCAATTAAATTCATTACTGCACACAGCTATCAGACTCACCACTAGCCATCACTGGGACCTAGAAGGCATCAGCATACCTGTGTCTTGATTTATAAAGCCTTGCTATGTAAGTTGCCGAGATATTTCACTTCCTTAGTTGAGTTAAAATTGAACAATCATGAAACCAGTGCACGGAATAGGTTAGCTTTAAAGCATGCACTACCATCAAGGAGGAATCTGATCGGTCCCAAATTCATTCTCTAGCATGAGACAACGAGCCCAAACATTCCGCCCGAGTCATAAAGAACTATCTTCAGAGACAAGGAGAACAAGGAGTCCTGCAGCAGATGGTCTGGCCCCCACAGAGCCCTGATCTCAGCATCATGGAGTCAGTCTGGGATCACATGAAGACACAGGAGACACTGAGACAGACTAAATCCACAGAAGAACTGGGGCAAGTTCTCCAAGATGGTCGGAACAAATTAGCTGCCAAATACCTTGAAAGAAAGTGTACCGAGGAGAACTGGTGCAGTTTTAAAGGCAAAGGGTGGTCACACTAAATATTGATTTGATTTAAGTTTTTTTCCCTTACTTAACTTTATATGAAACTATTCATGGCAATATTTTTGAAAGCACCCTCACTTTACAGCATTTTTTCACAAGTGCATGAAAACTTTTGCACAGCTCTGTGTGTCATTTGTCCTCAGGCATCTCCGGCAAAAGACATCCTGATCTCAGTGAGACTTCATGAATAAATAAAGGTTAAGTTAAATTAAGTAAAATTACCATTTAAAAAAAAAAAAGATATAAAAGGTTACGAGTTCAATGTAGATTCCTTTTAATTATAGAAAAATACCTTAAAGTTAAAAAAAAGCCTTGAACAGGTCAGATGACTCATCTCTGCTTAGTGAGTCACTGCTCCAATGTCACAGTCTTCACCACCTGCGCCCACACACCCTGTATCTGTCCATCCCTTCTTCCTTGCCCCTGTTTATCTTTGCACCCCCACCCTGTCTTGGTTCAGGACAAACACCTGACAACTTTATCTCCATGTAAAAACTTAATGTGTGGCTTACCCTGGAAACTAAAACACCAGGCGGTAAATCCCTCGCATTCAGACAGGCTTTGTATCAGCAGCTAATTAGTGATCCAGTCTCCCATTTTGTGTTAAGGAAACATGACGTTGTCATTTTCACCAGACGAAGGTTTGTTTATAACAGAGATTCAAAAGTTTCTGTGGATAACATTGTGACATGCTAATGAAACACTAAGAGGTGATTTAGAATTAAAAACATTGCGGGTCAGGGCACGGGGGCCATATTCAAAAAACATCTCAAGTCTGGCAGGCCTTTGGGTACTTTATTGTAGGTTTCTGGTCTCTTCTCGCCATTTTAAACAGAAGGTATAATTTCCTTTTGGAGATAACTTATGATCCAGAGTTAAGACCTAATATGTGTTGCTGCCAAATTTCTTTCTCTGAAGGTAATTTACATGTTTTATTGTTAACAGACAGTCAACGTTGTACATCAGCACTGCTTCTGTGGACTTTTGGGTCCTTACAAGTACAGATATCACCATATTTCAGTAAAAATCAATAAGACAGAAAGTTTGAAAATATGTGGCAATTAGATTAGATAGGCTATATACAGTCAGCTTTCATTTTAGCTTGTTCATAGCAATTTGTTATTAGCTACACAAGCTTGCTATAGTGAACCCTTACTGGTGGTGGAGGATAGAATCTGGGCCAAAAGTTGTCAACTTGAGTAACGTGTTTCGCTTCACCTGATGTCATGTTCTCCTCCGCGGCCTCTCTGCCCCGCTGTCCATCCTTCCGCGTGCGGAGGAGCAGTGCCCTGCTCTCGGTCAAACAGAGCAGAGACAGATAGAGAGAGACAGACGGATTTTAGTGAGTCAGAGTGAATGTGGGCAAATAAATGACTGTCAAAATGCCACTGAGCTACATTTAAAGACAACAAGCAGCATAGAGCAGGGCAACATGGTCTCAACTCCTCGCCTGCATAGGGGAAGGATGCCTTTGCTATAAGTACAGAATGAGGGTTTAGCCCATTCTGGGTTATGAGGTCAATAAATAATTATCTGAATGAATGGTAAATGGTAAAATCCATCAAGCAGTAAACAAGTCAACCTCCCAGTTGCTACTGAGACTGTCTGCACTTAAAGCTTGCCTGAGCTGCAACTTGTCTGTGACTGTCCAGAGGCCGACCTCCGAGTGTTGATCCACATCCAGCATCCAGCTGGCAGTAGATGACCTGTTCTTAGCCCCCGTAAGGCACAGCATCGTGGCGTGGAGGAGAGCCGGCCTTGCACTGAGCAGTGGTGTCCAGTCATTTTGTCCCTAACAAAGGTGCAGATGCACAGCTCCCTCTTACCACACCGCTGTGAGTCATGATGATGATGTTGAGCAGCACTGACGACTTACATATATTGTTCCACACAAACGTTAATTATAAAGAACTTGAGAAAGTGAGCAAGGAGGTCAAGGATGAGTGCTTAACAATCTGGCTGCTGCGTGCTGCCTGTTCAAATATGATAAGTGCAGAGAAGAGGGCATTGAATGACACTATTTACTGCACAGACCAAACACTACCACAAGCTCCGCTGCGGGTTTGTTTTGGCTTCCGTTTGACCTAAAGTGCTGTGCTCTTGTCTTGCTGTGTGAAAACAAAAGCAACGGCAGGTCAGAGAGAGGTGAAGAGAAAAGACAGAAAAAGAAACACTTGAAAGCTTCAGGATGGATAACACTGGAAAACAGCAGAGGATGAAATTGAGATTTGAACCTGCAAATGCAAAAAAATACAGACTGATGTAAAAAGAGTCAAACCTCCAGAAATGCCTGAAATGTTGTCTGGGACGCTTTGTTTTCTAAAACGGCTGCAGCTGTACAGAGATCCGATTTTGGGTAGATTTTCAGTTGATCAGCTTAAGGCGGGTGTGTTCTCATTGCTCCCCCGTGCTGAGCTTGTCATATCTTTGTTTTGAAATTGTGCCAGCAAATCAAGTTAGTCTCTTACCTCAGTAAAAGTGTCAGTCTTGATAACTTCCAATTTTAATCTGTGATTTATCACAAAGCGAGAACGTTTTGTTAACTTGTGTTCTTTAGTAGCGGAATGCAGGGCAAACGATTTTTCACTCTGTTTTTGCTTTATCCTAAAATCTCACAAGTTGTTTTCAACTTTTCTTTTATTATTAATTCATCCCTGTTGGATACGTTTGTCAGTTTCAAGTTTGAATTGTTTGATTATCACTTTTGGATCATAATCGTGAGTTCAGTTGACTAAGTGTCCAACTGATTGTTTACTTAACTCATCAAATTAAATTGTTTAGAAACATGGTGAGGTTATTTGCATGTACTTCCCAGCATGCATTACATGAAGGTGTCAATTCTCAAGAAATCCTTTTTTCTTGCTATAAAAAGAGGTTACATGACGGATACTGTTGGGTCTTTTCATAATTGTGTCTCGCTCACACACCTAAAACAAATATTTGATTATTGCATAATGGCCCAGTCCAAAAGCATGGGCCTTACACCTGCATTACCCTTCAGTAATAGACTTATCTTAAGATATAACATAAAAAGATATAACATAAAAATCTCCACAGTTAGTCCTATCCCTACCATACATACCATTCATAATCACATCAACGAAACTGCAATGGCTTCAACAATTAACCAGACATGTATCTATGGGCCCAAGCAAACACACAAACCTGAATTTGATCAGTTTTGTATTTATGAGTGATAAAAATATGTGTGTTACAGATTATCACTTAAGAATTTTCTTTGGGCTGTGCAGAACAACAGTTCAACATATATTATTTTCTCATTCTTTACAATAAAACTAACTGTATTTTAAGAAAAACAATGCATATAAAAACATCATGTAACAATTTCTTTCAGTAGTTAAAACAACATTTTTGATATAATTAATCTTCACATTGGCATGTGCTATTTCAAGAATTTTTTTGTAACAGTGCAAAACACAGATATTGCAGCTTCTCGCTCCTCCTATGATTTTTTCCAATGAATGTTTTTTGATGCCAGTGACTAATGGAGAAAACACGATCGCAGATGGTGCCATTGGCCTTGTACACATTCTTGCTCACACATCCATGCCAGTGGTAATGATTTACCCATTCCCTTCTGTATTTCTGTAATCTCCCCCTTTTTTTGCCAGCAGACTACGCCCGAAGGCTGCCATTTTTTAAATCTTGCGTTGCTGTCAGGCGTATAGTAGCAACGCTAACAGCGCTTCTCATTGGTCATTGAGTCACGACCAATGAGCGTGAGTCAAGACCAGTGAGCGCCAGTGGGCCAATCAGTGCATTCTCTGTTTGGGTAGTGTAGCATAACATGACAGACAGGCTAAAAGGAGTGCTGGAGGGTTTTCCTCTATCTTCTACGAATCGTCCTGTCTTAATAGCCTAACCTGTAATATTTCTCTCCCATAGTTGAGCGCTAAATTGATCCTCAAATATACGGAACAAAGCGTTTCTCGTATCAGTCCAATGCAGAACACATCTTTTAGTTTCCAATTACGGGATGATTCCCTATTTTACGGGAAAGTCCACCACTTTGGGGCAGAATGAAATATCTCAACTATTGGATCAATTGCCAAAAAATTTTGTAGTTTTGAGGATGGATCCCACTGACTTTGATGATCTCCTTTTCCTTTTATTCCAACATGAGGTTGATTGTTTTTTGTTTTAGTAAAATTTCACAACAGCTATTGGATGAATTGCCATGAAATTTTTATTATACATTCAACAGTGCCCAGAGGATGAATCGTAATGACTTTGGTTATTCCCTGACTTTTTCTGTAGTTCCACCAGAAGGCAAAGGTTTTTACTTATCCAGTGAAATATCTCAACAATTACTAGATGGATTTGCACATAATTGTGTACATTCATGGTTCCTTTAGTGTCCGCATGAGGGTCACATTTGTGGATTTTAGTGAAATGTCTCATCATATTGCATAGATTACCATGAAATTTTGGTTCAGACAGCCATGTTCCCATCAGAATGAATTAGAGAAAACCTTAATGATTTTAATTTATGTTGAATATCTAAAGATTGTAAAGGGCAAAATAGTGTGGCGTGCCATGAGAAGGAATTATTATATTATTATAATATTATATATTATTATCCATTTCATCAGTGCAAAGCCACAGTTCCCTTGAAGTTCACCTCACTCTAATGAGGCTCACTCACCTCTAGTTCTGTCTGCACAGGTTAGTTCCCGTTGCCTTCCCGTTCTCCATCCAACATGACACGTGAATTTAGCTTGTTTCCTTAAGTTCTTTGGCATTTCCATGTAAGCTTTAACATAAATTATCAAGAAAAAATTGTGATGGACGTCTGTGTCTGTTTGTGGTGTAGCAACAACCACAAATTTGTGTTCTTGTGTGATTTTGAGGGTTACCGAATGCAGCAGCTCTAATCATAGTCTACGTATTGTCCAATGTATTAAAAAATAATACAAATCTGTCTATATAGGTGTATGTAGCTTTTGAGTGGGTTGTAAAATAAAAAGGTTTGATCCTTATACTGTATGTATAGTGGCATGCAAAAGTCTGTGCACCCCTGGTCAAAATTTCTGTTAACTGTGAAAAGTTAGGTGAGTAGAAGATGAACTGATCTTCAAAAGGCATAAAGTTAAAGATGAGACATTTCTTTAATAATTTAAGAAGAATTACTTTTTTATTTCCATCTTTTACAGTTTCAAAAATAACAAAAAAAGGAAAAAGGGCCCAAAGCAAAGGGCACCCAGCATGTTCAGTACTTAGTGACGACCCCTTTGGCAGGTATCACAGCTTGTAAATGCTTTTTTGTAGCAGTTAAGAGTCTTTCAATTCTTGTTTGGGGGACTTTTCACCCCTTTTTTCCTTGCAAAAGGCTTCTAGTTCTGTGAGATTCTTGGGCCGTCTTGCCTGCACTGCTCTTTTGAGGTCTATCCACAGATTTTCAATGATGTTTTGGTCGGGGGACTGTAAGGGCCGTGGCAAAACCATCAGCCTTCAGCTAGAAGCCTCCTCTTTTCATCTTCAGCTGTTTTACAGACAATGTGATGTTTGCTCTGAGAATTTTCTGGTATTGAATAGAATCCATTTTTCCCTCTACCAGTGAAATGTTCCCTGAACCACTGGCTGTAACACAAGTCCAAAGGATGATGGATCCACCCCCGTGTGAAACGGTTGGAGAGGTGTTCTTTTCATGTAATTCTGCAGCCTTTCTCACCAAACATACCTTTGCCCACTATGGCCAGCAAGTTCTATTTTAATTTCATCAGTCCACAGGACTTGTTTCCAAAATGCATCAGGCTTGTTTAGATGTTTCTTTGCAAACTTCTGATGCTGAATTTTGTGGTGATGATGCAGGAAAGGTTTTCTTCTGATGTCTCTTCCATGAAGGTCATATCTGTGCAGGAACCGCTGCACAGTAGAATGGTGCACCACCACACCAGAGTCTGCTAAATCTCCCTGAAGGTCTTTTGCAGTCAAACTTGGGTTTTTGACTACGAGCAGTTCTCTCTGAAAGTTTTAATGGTCCTCCAGACCTCAACTAGACCTCCACCGTTCCTGTTAACTGTCATTTCTTTATTATATTACGAACTAGGGAAACGGCTACCTGAAAACACTTTGCTATCTTCTTATATCCTTCTCATTTGTGGGCATCAATTATTTTAATTTTCAGGGAGCTAGGCAGCTGCTGAGAGGAGCCCTTGGCTGCTGATTGTTGGGACAAGGTTTGAGGAGTCGCGGTATTTATTAAGCTTTGAAATTTGTATCACCTGGACTTTCCTAAAAATGACTGTGAAAAAGCAGTAGTCCTTACAAGCTAACTAAGCTCTGAGACTTTGGTAAAAGTTATCTGAGAGCTCAAATCTCTCTTTGGATGCCCAAATTTTTCACTCTACTCTTGTAAAAAACAAATACAAATACAATACAAAGAAACTTACATAAAATCTTGAAAAGAATCTGTAATCTTTAACTTTATGCCTTTTGAACATCAGTTAATCTTCTACTGACTTAACTATTCACAGTTAACATTTTGACCAGGGTTGCCCAAACTTTTTCATGCCACTGTACCTTATGTATTGTGTGTGTGCGTGAAGGCAAACAACGAGAAGGTGAGAAAAGGAAAAAGAGGAAAGCTCTCTCCAGAAGAGAGGTGACACAAGACAATTTGAGGTGAGGGGCATCAAAGAGGATAAAGTGAAGCCAAAATCAGAGCGGGAAAGTTGAAAAGAGGAGGGTTAGTTGAGAGGGCGAGAGAAAGGAGAGCTGAGGTGCACAGAGCATGAGGAGGAGAGCAGATTAGCAGGGTTAAGAGCCATAAAGTAGAAGAGAAATTGTTTCTAAGAAAGAATTTGATAAGAAAATAGAAAAAAGAAGAATAAGAAAGTTGAGGCAGGAAAAATTCACTTAATGAAGACAGACCAAAAAAGAGAAGATGAATGGTAGTAATGAGGAGGGATGGAGGTCAAAAGAAGTGAGGGAGCAAAACTAAGACTCAAAGCAATGACAGGAAGCCTTTGAGCACCAAAAGTGGCAAGGAGTGTGTGTCCGTGCACTGTGTGTGTGTGTGTGTGTGTGTGTGTGTGTCTGTGTGTGTGTGCGTGCATGCGTGCAGTCATGGGTGTGTATACGTAATGTATTCATAAAAAAATAAAAAAGGAAGTGAGGCCTGAGCAGGCCCAGATTGCTTTGAAATGGCCGACACGGCATTGTCACTTTATTTTTCCAAAAAAATGATGATAATAGCCTAACACATACACACACCATACACTCACAAGTCCATATTATTTGGGGCCTTGCTGTGATGTGGGTCTCCATGGAAACGGCAACAACGTGCTGGCTGATGTATAATGACAGTGAGCATTGCACCTTAGGTGAAATAGAGGGGCTGAGGGAGGATGGAAATGGAAACAGAGGGAGAAAAAGGAAGATCACAGCAGAGCTGGAACAAGAAGGATCCTCAGTGAGACTTAACATGGTGTAGATAAAATTAAAGCTACATTCTTAAATAAGCTCTCTGGCTTTGTTGTTTTGACATATTGTAATTTTGTTGCAATCCTGTTGGTGTCAGCCTTTCCTGCAGAGCATACTAAACCTAGTAGTGTGCATGAAATGAATATCCTGCATTTGCATGTAAATTAATCTTTGTCTCTCTATTTTGCATTTCTAAATTATGTGAAAGAATAACAATTCAAACTACAGCCAGAGTTAATTGGCAGCTTTTACATTAAGCTTTACTAAACATCCAGGTTTTTAAGTAAAAAAAAAACAAAACAGTATTGATTTATTTATTTATTTTGCAGACACTTTTGCTCTGTTAAATGTGGAAGTTAGCAGTAATAATGATGGATGACTATGGAAAGGATAGAGGGAAGGGGAACATAGATTTTGTAGGTTGGTGCTATAAATTTGGGATACAACTTGTACATTTCAACTATTTTAAACATGGCCGAATACTTTATCAGTTTTTTCATTAATTTATTTCTGGTATTATAGCAAATAGAGACATTTTCTATAATACTTCACATTTAAAACTGCACTAGGTGATTTTTTTTGGCCACTTGGGTGCAGCGCATCATGCTGTAAAACACAACATTGACATATTATCATCTTATAAAATTAGGCAAACAGTTGCCTATTTACTCAACCAGCAGACATGGAGCAACATTAGCATCCATTTGGAGTCATGTTTCCGGCCACATGACAAAGTCCGATATTCCCTTTCTTTTAGCTCTATTTTTGGGCTCCAACAACTCCTAAGGGAAATATCTGGCTCTTTAGCTGCTAAATCCTCCACTATGTTCATCAGCTAATCGTTAACTTTGTCTGTCTGCTGATTGGTGCTGGGCAGGTAGCACAGAGTGGGTTTATTAGTGCCTGGAAACAACACTGATTAGAGCAGTGAGAGTGATCAAACAATAAACTTGCGGACTGTTAAACCAAAACAACGTGCTGAAAGAAACTAAAATGCTCTGTAGACCTAGGAGGAACCGCAGGGCTGGTTGATAATTCTCTGTTTGTTTGGTACTACAAGCAACCCCTTGCATGTTACGCATAATTTTTATTCACCGTTAAAGACTACAAGAAATTAAAATTCAGTTTTGCTAAGCAATGATTATATGCTGTATGTCCTTTGCTATTTGTTTTGCACTCAATGTACCTATCGATTTAACACATCCAAGTGTTTACAGGTATTACAACATTTATGAAAGAAGTTGCATAATACCTTTTGTGTTTTAAGAAATCTGATAAATGTCCTCAAGTGATGTGACTTAAATCAGTGTCGATTAAGGTTGAAGACTACAAGTTTGAAAAGTAAAAAAATCTGGGGGTGTGGAGTAAGAAAGAAGTAAGCTAACCAGACCTGCGTAGCCCACTTCTCATCTCTGCTTAAGGCTAGCTAAGACGTCGAGGCTAGCTACAAGAATGACAGGCTCAAATCTCCAAAGGAAATGTTGGCAGTTGAGTTGCATTGTGGGTCATACAGACACCAGGTTTTGACCAGGAAGAAGATGTAGAATAAAAAAGACTATAGCTGGTTCAGTTGTATTGATTTTTATACTTTTTTTTTTAACTGTCCATCGTGAGTCCAATAATGCTATAGTAGTGCAATGCTAAATCAGCTAAAACAGTACAATGGGTCCTTCCAAATTCTAAGTGAAAAGAGACAGAATTCTTAAATCCCTGATGGTACACTATGAGTGCTATAAGCTTGCTGAAAAAGGTGGAAAAAACATCTTGTAACAGATGTACATCTACAGGGCTATGATGTTGTCCACTTAGTAGTGCACCGTAGTAGAAGGCAGCGTGTCTCTGCTAACTGACATCTAAGGGACAGCGGCTTCAAGCTTATTTCCACAAATATTTCCAAAATCAGTTTTATCATATTTTGAGAGGACATATGCAAAACAGTTACGCTGTCATTATACAGTATGTCCTTACCACTTTCCGATTCAAGTTACTGGGAAATCAAATTTTAAAATGCATATATTTGTAAATCTGGTTTTGTTACCTATGGATTGTTTTAATACTTGGTACTGATGTGCTGAGCCACAACTGACTGTATAATTTCCTTATCCATTTTACCACATACTGTGCTATGACAACCTTCCCTATAAATGTAAACAGAAAAGTCCGTTTTAGCGTGTTTATGACAGCAGGGGGAGTTGAGTCATTAGGCTTCTTCGTCACATTGCTGTAGGAGGTGTTATCTTGGGTTTAGAGTCTTTGCATGTATTTGTATATTTATGTATATTAGTCCACTGTGCATGTGTGCCTGAGCTGATAAGTTGACTCTACTCTCAAAGCTCCAGCTATGTGTGTGTCACACCTGTCCTGGAGGTGATAAGTGTACCAGTTTATGGTCACATTTTCCTATTGGGGAAAAAGTCACTAATGGGAGACGTGATGAGTACACACTATATATCAGGGGTGTGTGGTGCATTAAGGACCCTGGGGTGCCGTCCCTCCTGCAATTACAATTGTGAAATACATATTTGAATGAAAAATCGTTTTTGTTATTGTTGTGTTGTGTGTATATATATAAATTTCAGTTGTTACTTTAACATAAATCATATATAAATACAGAGAAGTGAGATGACTAATGAAAAAGCGCTGCCTACAAACTTCAAATGTGCTGAAGGGCGTAATTTTCTCTGCCTGACATTGGAATGTGTGTCATATGTTTGGCTTCTCCTGGTGGCTCCTGATTGGTTGACAATGCAAGCCAAAAAAACTGGATCTGGGGCGGAAAATTTTACATCCAAGAGATGTTGCCAGATTGAACGATTTTCCACTCAATTGGACGGGTTTAGTTAGTTATGTTGGTAAAAATGAGCTTGGGTGGGCTCACAGTGTGTGTGTGTGTGTGTGTGTGTGTGTGTGTGTGTGTGTGTGTGTGTGTGTGTGTGTGTGTGTGTGTGTGTGTGTGTGTGTGTGTTTGTTTTTGTTTGTGCTTTGGTGTGTGTTTGTCCGATAAAATATTAGGTATTGTATTATTATATTCATATTGCACTGCAGAAAAAGAAAGAACCATAAGTATATTAACATTTGAATTTGTATGTTTCCAGTTGGTAAAACGAATTAAAGACCTGGTTAATGCTACATTTGAAACATACCTGGTGTCATCCTCACATTTTACTTTCCTTTTTGCAGGTAACGAGCCGTCGCCGTTGGGCACAGTGGAGAGCTACAATCCAGTGAAGCGGCGTTGGGAGTATGTGGCGCCCATGCCGACTGCACGCTGCTCTTCTGCCCTCCTGCAGACAACCAGCATGCTCTTTGTCATTGGTGGTGTTGCCCAGGGACCCAGTAATGCTGTGGAAGCCCTCTGCTTCCAGAGTGAAACAGTGTGACACATGCAGACACATGAACGCACACGCAGGAATAAATGCAAACCGCATTCATATTTTATTCATGTATGTGCATAAACACAGACAAAACACGTGAATTGGATCCACAGACCACACTTAGATACGTTTCTATCTTTATGTCCAACTTATGGATTCCTCTTGTCCCCTGGGATGTAAGAAACTCTTTTTCACACTCAACAAGCTTTTTCAAATGGGAGCTGCAGAGACAGAGATGGACGAATACAAGATTAAGGACATTCAAGCTGACTGCTGTAACTGGCAAGGACAGACTCTGGGGAAATCAGAGGAAGACAAGCAATGAGCAAAAAAAAAAAAAAAAGACAAACACACACACACCGTGTCTGAAGAAACAACACGCCTTTGAACTGTTGAGCATTTTTCAGAATAAAAGCAGGGTACTTTTCTGGATATTTAAGGAACATAGGGCCATATCTGTATCTCCTCTTTGCAGCAGTGTCGCTTTCCCCTGCTGTTGCAATGGTAAGCTCAGACACTTTTCTATGACCTTAGAAACAACACTTTGGTGAGTTTTAGACAGTGATGTTCTGGGAATGTGAATGTCCGTTTTGGTTCTTCTTTGGTTGCAGTGTTGTATATGTGTGAAAGTCAGCACTGCTAGCAACTGCTACCACGGTATCAACAAGAGTGGCCCTTAACATGCGATAACACCGCAAGCAGCTCAAGGAACTGCTAGTCAGAAGTCAGAAGAAGTCCATCCATTGTTAAAGACTAGTGAAACGCTGATGTTGACCACAGTCACTGTGTTTCCTTTATTTGTAGTTGATGAAAAGTTGACTGTGGTCAAACCGGCATCTTGCTTTGCTACTCATCTGCTGTATCTGCCTCTGCTACAACATTAGCACCACAGCAATCATTCACCAAGCTCAAATGGTTCTTCACACTGCAGTGAATGCAGGGTGAAGGAGTGAATGCAGAGTTAGTCATACCTGCTGCACTGAAGCATCCAGACAGATAAATAATCATCCGAACATCAGCTTTCTGACATATTATATTCCCCCTGAGTTTTATGATTGATAGCTGTACATTGTATTATTTACCTCAACTTGACATTGGCCAGATGATGGATAAAAGAGGAAGAGCCTCTTAAGGTGATGATACCTGTGCAACGTTTTGGAGCAATGGAAGAATTAATAGAATTGGACAAAATCATTTAGTATGTACAGATCACAGTTTCATTTTTATGATTATGGTTACATTGATTCAGTGATTTCCTAGGAATGTAAATCTAGGCAGAGTAATGAACGTTCTGTGAAATAGCCTGTTTTGGTCTAACCCAGAGGTTTTCAAGCTGTGAAGTGTACCTTCGTAGGGACTATGGGAGAGTTGAATTAGGGCACAGAGGGAGAAACTTGAGGCAAAGATAATTCGTCGGGTGAAATGGACAGGTGTATGCCGGTTTCCTAAAAAGATCAGGAAGTTAGCTGTTGTAGTTTGGTCTGCTGCCCACTAACACAGTTAGCAGTTGGAGCAGCAGCATACATATAGTACATACAGCTCTTGGAGGCACGTACGGTAATTTACAACACCTAGCACCTGACTGCAGCAGTTAGCAAGAAAATTCATACTCGTTCTTGGAATCATAAGTCAGTCAAATCTTATCCCGCAGACATGATACAAATACTTTTATGTGACTTGCACTTTCTGAAAAATATGCTTCTTATAAAATCAGACCTTACTTGAGAATTATCACATTTTTTAGTTTTCTTCATTGTCAAAGTAATCCAGTGGTAGTTGTCTGTACACCCATGGGTACACTGCAGACAGGAACTGCTAACAGCAAAATTGGCAAACAATGCTCATAAAGAATTCGTAAATTCAGCCATTTTGCAGAAATGTAAACAAATATAGACTTAATAAATGGGGCTCATAGCCTATAGAGTAAAACACTGATTCCATGGCAACATTATACTTCCTGTTTCCATCCCCAAAGCTTCCTGGGGACTGTAAGTTGGAGAAGAGATAAGGGACTTTGAAAACTCTGAAAACCCACGAACTGTAGGCACATATCTGCACAAACATAGATGGTAAAATTGTATATTTGAACACAGAAAATCTGGGAGATACCTGTAGGCTAAATAGGAGACTGAAAAGTTTGTATCTTGTTCCAAACAAATGTTTACAGAAACTGCAGGATATTCTGAAAGAAAATCTACTTCTCCACTGTTTAGTTGGTTCCAAACAATCATTAAATTGCTAAATATGTTACTTCTGGCCAAATTTTGAGATGACAAAAAAGTATTCAGCTATCAGTGTTAGGCAAGAGAAAAATCTAATCCATTATAAATGACATAGTACTCATTGAAAAAGATATTATACTACTTTACTAATTACTCAACTGCAAAAGGAATTAGCGACATTACTTGGTAGTTCACTTTAGTTACTTAGCCCACCTCTGTCAAAGGAGCCTTTAAACAACTCAACAGCCTCCACACTCACATGTAACATCATTTGTATTTGACATGTGTAAAGCCAAAAACAAGTTTTGTTGTTTTGGTTTAACAAGCAGGCAACCCTCTGTTGGAGGTACTTACTGACCATCAACAGCTATCTTAGCCTCATAAATCCTAATCTCAGTGCTCACACATCCTCCAACAATGAACAAAAACCAATGGCTGTGAATCCAAGCTGACTACAACTGCTACAAACTTTTCAGAGCCACCTTTCAATCCTACAGTGGGTGAGCATTTGATACTCAATAGACGGACTGTTGGTGGAGATTTAGTTTGCTTGGGCTGCTTTGAGGCTTTTTGTACAGGAGTTAAGGACAGCGGATTATTGAGGGAGCTGCTGTGCAGAATGATCTGTGTCAGAGTCAGTGACCTGTGTACAGCAGAAAAGGTCCGAGAGGAAACAAAGGAGTAACCATGTGCAGTGTTACCATGTGACATGTAGCCTCTCTTGGTATCTTTGCTGTCCCTGCAGAAGTTCTGCTGAGGCCTGTTCCTGCCATATTTTTAGTATTATCGAGCATCCAAGTGAAGGGCCAGTCATCAGCTTTTCCATTCAGAACTATTGTACTGTAACACAAGAGTGCATCAGGGCTTAAATGGTTTGGTGGCTCAGAAGGTGGTTCAGCAAAGAAATTTGGGCTCCAGCCTAAATTACAACTTTTTACTGAGATGATACATTGTAAAACTTCAAAAATATAGAATCTATTTATTATATTAAAGTCATTTTTCCATTACCGCTAAACCAGATGATGCACTAAGTGTAACTTTTACTGAAATTTGCATTAGTCTGAGATTGATCTACCAGCTTAATTCCCTAACCTATTTTCAGTAACTGAATAAATGTTGTAGGATGCTAATGGAATTGAATCACCATGTCTCCTAATACAGGAAACTCAATTTAAAAAGACTCATATATATTCATATATACAGAGAGGGGAGAGAGAAAGAGACTGTAACTGAAGTTACAGATACGGATAAGGAAGAGAGAGCTATCTCTGGCTTCCAAAGTAAGCATTGTTTCATACATACACACAAACACGGTCCCTTTCACTGTCTTGCCCTACCTCATATAGGCTTTTGGGTCTGCACCCTGGCAGACCTTGTTAACAGTGTCAGATATCTATTGCTGTGAGAGAGCACTGAAGCTGTAGGAGCTCAGATGAGTGCCAGTTGACATATGGTTATTTCTGCGTGCATCTAATTGAATATGTTAGGTACAAGCCATGCACTCATCACATATGTACATGCAAACACACACAAACCGCTGCTTGTATGCAAAGCCAAGCACAAACCTGCAAGCCTAAATGCATGCTCATTAACATGCTCGTTCGCTCACTCACTCACTCCCTCACTCCCTCACTCACTCTCTAATACACACACACAGTTCTATCTGGCACTAACCAAAAAAGATTGGCGAGAATACAGAGATCATTTTGTTACTAAACACCTCTGCTGGTAGGGGACTGTGGCCCACCATCCAACACTGATTAGCCAGTAGTTACAGCTGCACTTTGTGAGTGTGTGTGTGTGTGTGTGTGTGTGTGTGTGTGTGTGTGTGTGTGTGTGTGTGTGTGTGTGTGTGTGTGTGTGTGTGTGTGTGTGTGTGTGTGTGTGTGTGTGCGCGTCTGTGTGTGTGTGTGTGTGTGTGTGTGTGTGTGTGTGTGTGTGTGTGTGTGTGTGTGTGTGTGTGTGTGTGTGTGTGTGTGTGTGTGAACGTGTGTGTGTGTGTACGTGTGTGTGTGTGAGTGTGTGTGAGAGAGACAGAGAGAGAGAGAGAGTACCATTGAATGTTTGCTTCTGTCAAGGGTGTAGTTGGAGAAGCGAATACGTTTTGGCAATACATATGTTTTTTTGCATGTAACTTGCCCAAATACACACAAAAAGTACATCTGCATGGTTTAAAAGATTGTAATACAAAAAACATGCATCTTTTAAGGGGGTACAGGGGATCTTTAGTGTTGTGAAACCACAATGGGCCACTGGGGAGAATTAGCAGTGAGGTAGACCCTGCCATTGTGGATCTTAAAGCAGAAATAACTGTTTTGTTTTGGCCACATGTGGGCAGCTTAGCAAGCCCAACTTTCACACTCATTATAGCTCTGTTGTCTCCACCAACTCCTGAGGGAAATAACTGGCTCTTTAGTTGCTAAATGGTCAACTGTGTTCACCAGCTAGTCTCTAACTGCATCTTATCTGACTTTTTTCACTGGAAATGAGGTTGATGAGAGCTGGTTGGTTGAAGATATTCGACCAAAACAGTAAGGCAGCTGTTTCCTCACTACATGCAACCACTCTCACATTACACATATCCATTTTCATTGTTAATATCAAAAATATTGATTTGTGCAGCTTTAAAGTTGCAATCGTTGATTTTTTTTAATTCATGCATTTACTGATTTTTACCACTAGGGGGAAGAGGAACTCCACAACAAACTGAAAAGAAGTGTTAACAAACAGCTGCCTATTTATTAATCCTGCAGATACAGAGAAACATTAGCGTTCACTTGGAGTTTTGCTTCTTTCCACCAATTGTGTCAATATTCAGTCTCTTTTTATCTCTGTTTTTGTCTCCACAAGTCCATGTGTGAAATATGTTATCAGCTTGCTAAATGTTTGACCAGCTAGCTGCCTGCTGTGACTGGAAAAAAGGTTGATGAAAACAGAATTTGTGGGCTGTACAACCAAAACAATGAGCTACAAGAGGCTAAAAAGCTGCACAGAGCTGTAGATTGGTCTGCAAATTTCACATTACACTTAGTCATTTGATGCTTTGTTAATATAAAAAAATATTCAGTAGTTCAGTTTCAACTCATCCATCATTTCCTGTTTATCTGTGCTTGTATGTGTGGATTCATGGTTATTTGTGCAATTGTGTACTTCTGATGGCATGTGGGTGTATGTGAGCACGATTGTTATGCTTGTGTTTGGGTGCATGTGTGTTTTTGTGCAAATTTCTGACAAGAAGACACAGTCATCGTCTATTATTGTGTGAGCCGTCTGGAGGATGTACTCTGTCTCCTTTGCGGGCTTTGTGTTTCTCCGGGTCTTCGAAGCAGTTTGCACGAACGCTGCAGTCTGTAAGGAATTCAGGGACTTGTTGTCGGGTTTCATTAGTTCTATTTTTAAAAAAACCTTTCTCTTTCACTCCCTCTCTGACCCTGTCATTGTCAGATTGTTTTATAAATAAGGTGCCTCATAAATTTAGGCTTTTTTTTTCATTGAAAAGATGCCACATGAATCTGTTTTTCTGGCTCCTGATGTGATGTACGTAGCAGGATGTTTACTCATCGGATTGAATTTCTTCTACTGCTTCTGACAGCAGGTTGAGAAACAGAAAAAAAGAGCAGGAAACTTCAGTACAGGTGGCAGGTAATTACATGCTGTACCTTTTTAGCAGGGCATGGGCAGATGATGCACAAGCATATGTAAATGTGTATGTAAATGTGTTCTTACAGGACTAGTTGAAAGCCAAAATGTATTGTGGACCTGTTTCCCAGGACAAGAACATTAATATGGTTTTAATTAGCATGAGTTGCAGTGTGAAAGTTTTCAAACTGAGTCTGAGAAATCTGCAAAACCTGAGGCACAGAGCAATTTTACAACCAATAAGTGCCCTAAAATTATTCCACAGGTTTTGAATACCCTGCAGTATAGAGCAATGTTGGAAAGAAATGCACAGGTACAACAGTCATTTTCAGGCATGTTTTTATTATCTGGAACAAACAGACATGACTTGCATTGCCCCAAAAAGTTGCCTTGTGTATCATTACCTCTCAAACATTTGTAGTGACAGTATGTACCCTCTTGTCCAAGACACATTCAGGGCCCTGTTTTAGTGTAGGCACACTGTGGATGGCATGCTTTGTGCCTTGATTCACAAAAATAAGACCCACAGACTCAGGTTCTGACAAACAAGGGGGCCGCATTCAGCAAAGTGCAAAGATTGGGTTGGACTATACTGAATTTACACTATTTTCAATTTTATTAATCCAATGTAGAACTGTGTCAATTAAAAGCCTCTCTTCTTTTCTTCTTCTTCTTTTTTTGTGCGGGAAAACTTCAACGCAGTTTCCTGTGCAACAGGGAACAGCGTCAACACCCGCAGGTAGCATAAATGTGTTGCTCTTACATTAGCATACCCACGTTTTCTTGTTTTTTTGTTTCATATTTGGGATTGTAGTTGGAAAAAAAAAAATCAAACATCCCCTTTATTATTATTGATTAGGTAATCAGGATTAGAAATATTTTTTTTGTTTTTGTTGTTGTTGTTAATTGTTCATATTTGTTAATTATTTTGCCCTCCAGTTGTTTGTGTTGTGGATTGAGGTTGTGAGGTGACAGATGTGTTGTGGTATTGTCCAGATCTGAGGTGGGTTCCCCAAAGTGTTTGTCAAGAGTTATGTGTTCTTGCAAAGTTTTACTTGGGCTGATATTGCAGGAATTTTTTTTTAAATACAAATATAAACATAAATCTGTTTATTTTCACCATGTTGGTCAGATGAGATGCATAGGAACACAGTCTATGTAATACTGAGAGTGAGGATGTATGCAATCATGGCATCTAACAAATGGTTCTTAAGTAGAACCAGCCTTCAAAAGTTGATATTTAGAATGATAAGAAAGACAAAAGAGATATATTTGGAACAAACAAGCTGACATATATTATGTGTACATGAGTATAAACCAATTAGCCACAACATTAAAACCAGTTACCAGTTTTAATGTTGTGGCTGAATGGTTTATATATACGGTATATACAGACAGGTGACAAATGAAAGGAAAAACCTGCAAAATGAGTGGAGAAACAGGATGATGATGCCATGGCCATGAGGGGTCTCTGAATGGTTTGATGAGTATGAAAATGATGTGAATCATATGCTGTGGCCTTCGCAGTCACCAGATCTAAACCCAGTTGACCACCTATGGGAGATTTTGGACCGACGTGTCAGACAGCGCTTTCCACCACGATCATCAAAACACCAAATGAGGGAATAACTTTTGGAAGAATGGTGTCCATCCCTTCAGCAGAGACTTGGAGAATCAATGCCAAGGAGAACTGAAGCTGTTCTGGCAGCTCGTGGTGGCCCAAGACACTTTACGTTGGTTTTTCCTTTAATTTGTCACCCGTCATCATCTACTGTGTATGTTGTACATTAAAATCGGTAACTGGTTTTAATGTTATGGTTGATCACTGTACGAGTGGTTTATAACCTTGGTTTCAGATCCAAATTATTTCTGTGATTGAACCAAGATGCTTCAAATAGACAAAATCTCGCAACCCAGGCAGCTTGAGAACCACCGGTCTTCAATGCTGTTCATCATTTTTACTGCGGAGTGTTAAAGTGAAACTAGTTTGTACAGACATTTTGGGAAACACAAACCCAGAACCCCTCTCCTCTTCTGATCTCTCTCTGTACTGTGCCGTTTCCCTACAGTGATTGACATGGTTGAAACCCGGTAAACTGCTTTGTGGTCTCAGTGGAACAGTATTGCCATGTGCTCTGTATGTGCAAATGTGATTTGGGAGGTTTACTGAACTTAATTAAATGGTTTGAAAGTGATAAGAAAGATTGAAACTAAACATAAGGAAGGGAGGACTCGACTCACTCAGATACTATGTGGGGAGGTGTGAGGCAATGTGTGTGAAACACTAAAAAATTAAATATATATTGTATACGTATTATTTATGTTATAAACTTTAAACTTTATACTTTATCCCTATATTGACCGCGTAAACATATAGTTGTAGAAACACATGTATAACCCCTTTTAGTCAAATAGACACACACAAATGTCTGCGAATTCAAACTATGCACTTACAGTAAATCAGGCCCTTACAGCACTGACTTCACACTCAAGTGACACTAACAACAACTAGATCCAGATATGACCCCAGTTGAACAGTACTGAGAACGTATATATTCAAATAATATGGAGTTTTACACAATAATATATTATCTATTACAATTAGATCATATTGACAGAGAAAATTAAAATTCTGTTTCACTCAAATCCAGATGACGAATTGCTTTCATATAGTATTTTTAGAGCAGTAATTTGATTTAATTTATTTTTGAGCTCAAACAATTTTAGGGACTAAAGACCAGGATTAAGAACACTCTTTTGCAAAATCTGTGTCTTGTGAGTACCCCAGCTTTATGGATGTACAAAACTTAATTGCTGAAAAACCCCTTTAAAATATAACACAATAAAAATGTGACAGACTAAAATTGCAGTCATATGCATTACGTTTTAAATTAAATAAACATTTTGTATACAATTTTAAAATTGTATCGTAAAATTTTACAATTCTAAAATATACATTTACACATTCACCACCACTACCTCTGAGACATGGTTATAACAAATTGGAGCCTTAAGAGACCACTAATCCACTTTACATAACCATGGACATTTTAATTTCCTGACAGAGGAGATGATTATGCTTCAGCTGAATAGTTTGACATTTTGACCAAAATGTTGGAAAAGAGTTGATGAGAAAGGAGTTTTCCGCTCTCTTGTCTCTGCACTATCTGGTACCTGGAAGCAATTCCCTTACCTTATTAACTATGTGCTATTTTTGCACTATTAGTATTTTCCGACGTTTTGACAGTTTATCCTTCCAAATAGTACTTCTTGCACAATGTTTTTGGCTTTCTGGTTGCCTGGCAACCACGATGTTACTACAAGACTCACTGAAGTCACTGCAGCCGGCTGTTGTTTGCTGAGAAATAGTTAACTACCCCTAAAACCTCAACTTCATGTTTGTACATGTTCTGGTCCTGTACCAATTAAACAAATGAGATGTGGGAACATGTTATATTTAGAGGTATCGACAAGTGGCTCTCTAAACAGATTTTTGAGAGAGCCAGGCTAACAGCTTCCCCATTTCCAGTCTTTAGTCTAATCTAGGCTTGGCACCTCCTGGCTCTAGCTACATGCTTAGATACACGAGAGTGGTATTGATCATCTTATGTACCTTTTTAGAAAGAAAGCAAATGAGCAAATTTCCCAAACTGTCAAACTATCCCTTTTATCACCACACATTTTGTGAATTTACTGATTTTGACTGGGGTCATAGCAGGTTGGCCTATAAGCTATATCATGATATACAGGCAAAAATCAAAACAATCTTGAAACTATGGCATGAGCTTACACACATTTCTTTTCTACGTCTGTGGTCAGATCTGAGCCAGCTGGTCACTTCAGGGTTAAGCATCACTCAGCAGCAAAGCAAAATTAGCTCGCCGAACAAGCTAATTTGAGGTGCTTATTCTGCACCACAGATGTACAAGCTTATTAGAACATCATTTCTGATACTTGATAAACCCTCTAAAAACAAGATCAGGCTGTTCCTGTTTACAGGAGGAGTGTTTCCCTTTCATTACCTACTCACACAGACAAAGAGAGTGAAGCATGAGGGGATATGCCGGCATAACTTTTTGTCATTATGATTCTTATTATAATCATAATAGTAATCATAGTAATAAAATTTGTTGTGATTGTTGTTGTCACTGTAATATATTAATGTGTTGGATGGAAGGAGAAATACAAAAGAGTCCAAAAATTGTATCAGGCAAGACTCAATTAGAGCAGAAGGATGATGTAACATACACATGGAAAGGCTCCCTCCCATCACTGAAGCTTGCCAGTCACACCATGGACCAAATCAGTGGGTTTTCAAAATCATTACAAAGGTTAACGTTGAGCTAAAAGTTTTCCTTTAGAGCAGGATTCCGCTACTTCCTATTAATAAAAATAATAATGTCATCTTGAAGGAAAGATGATAAAGAGAGCCTAAAACTGTTTTTCTCAATATTTATTCAGATTAAATGCTTTGGTGCAAGTAGATCCACATCATATCAAATAATTTAGCGCGTTTATGTAATATTTTGGAGTCTTGATTTGGCTGGAGGTCAGTCCGGGAGATGGAGTATCATACGTGTGGCTGGCAGGCTTTGGTTTTCAGACCGAATCGTGGCTGTGACTCCAGTGCAGTAGTTCAGTGCCTATACTAAATGTGAGGTAGTGCCTCGACTATGAATCCTGTTCTATAATAAACTATTTTGACTTGCTGTCTGATTCCATATGTCCCGAGTACTTTTTTCCCCTGTTTGACTCCAGCAACTTTTCCTGGGGAAAAAGTGGAGAAAATGAAAGAGCAGATAATGAGAGATAATGACAGGGAAGAGCATACCGGGATCTATTTCCATGTGTCTATTTTCAGGCTTGTCACTTAAGAGGTGTATCGGGAGCTGTCATCCGAAAAATGTCTCCAAATCAAAACCCACTTCAATCACAGCGCATCACAATGAGCATTTATCTTCTCACCGTGGTAATAACTGGATGTATGACTCCATGGTCAGCTGCTTTTTCCAAATGCATTTCCTTTCTTCTTCATAATCTCCATTCTTCATACTCTGTCACATAGAACACATGTCATTAAATGCGAGCTGCAGTCCTCAAGAAACAGCTATTATCCCAATGAAGCTATGAATGAGCACTGTTTCCTACATCTTGTTGATGACCATAAAACAAGTATGTGAAACTGCAGATAAAAGCTCATGCTTGCATTATATGGTCTTTTTGAACAAAACAAAAAAACATGTAGGAATGAGACTAAAAAAACAGGAAGATTTCAAATGGCTCTAATTACCGTTCACTAAGCCCCGTCCCCCTTTATTTACCGTTACTAAACCTGTCAAGCTTTCCACTCTCATGTGGCACGTAATGCCATTTACAGTGATAATGGTGTCAGATTTCATTTTCGAAACAGTGGATTTTTACACAGAGGTAGACAAAAGCAGGACTCTCAGTTTGATGGCTAAAATGTCAACTGACACTGACTCTATCAGCTGTTGCTAAGTAGCAAATGTTGCTAACTTGTAAAAGGGGTTCTTAGATATTAATGGCTAATACATGATAAAGGCTGAAGCTATAGCTCTATGTCCCTGGCAAAGCAGCCTCTTCTCCAGATCGGGACAGAAATAAAGGCGCAGCGTTTTTTCTTGTACTGCAGAATGCTAAAAGCTGGTGACCTCTAGAATTACAGAATAATGTGGTGCTAAAATTGTTAGTTGATTAATGAGTTAGTATGGACAAAAAATGAATTACCGAGTTTGATAAGATTAATCAATAAATCATTTAACAAACAAAAATGATAAACATTATCTCAGAAGTGAGCATATGCTGCTTTTGTTTGTTTTACATCACTGTAAAGACATCTGAAGACACCACTGTGACATTTTAGACACTAAAAAATGAATTGGTTAATAAAAAAAAAAAAAAATCGACATTAATCAATAATAAAAATGTTTGCTAGTTGCAGCCCAAATTATATGTATTCTAATGAAAACTGCAAGAAGAATCTTGTGTCTTTCCAACATAGGCCGGTTTTGCCTGGTGTTTAATGTTACAAGAGAAAGGCTTTCATGAGGACTAACTTAATGTGGCATCTCCGCTAACATTGGCTGGGGTTGCTGGAGTGTAAACTTTCCTAAATCCAGGAAAAGAAGGACAACTGCTGCTTACGTTGGCAATAACTTTTATAGCATCCAGGACCGGCTCCCACGCAGTGAGGAGATGGTGGCTGTGGCAGTGTATTGTCTTTTAACATAACCTGTAACCTCACAAGCAAATGTAGTTAACCAGGAAATGACGCCCCGTGACTACTCTAGTAAGCTAGTTAGCCAGATATGCTAACGGAGGGGTTTCAAAAGAAGACACTACAGCAGCGTATAAATCCATCCACTAAGATCTATTTCCCCTCTGTCATCTGGACTACAGAGCCAACAGAGTTAGGTGACAGTGACAGCAGAGGAAAAACTGGTAAAGAACCCCCCACAGAGACTGCTGAACCATTGTATGACCGAATTGACTTGAAGGGCACGGCAATTAAGGTGATGAACACACTTTCACTTACTTTCAGCTGGCATGTGTGATGCACTGCAGCATTAGGCTGTAGAACGAGACGTACATCAATGATTAATGATAATTAGTAATCAAAGATTAATGATCATTACCAGGGACTGCCTCTTTTACCCAGGCAGTCCCTAGTGTCTGGTCTGGCAAAGATTCATAATTAGTGTTACTCCAATTATGCCATGTAATGGCAATGATAAACATGTTGTTGAAAATTCTTATTTAGATCTCAGCAGGGCAGACTGGAGATGAATAGTGCAGAAAAATAAGTTGGACCTCAAGCCAGAGATGAGTTTAGGCTGTAGATAATTGTGTCACATTAAACCTCACTCTAATATCTTTTGTCTAGGTCCAATTTTTAAAGGCTCCTAAACAAGAATAATGAGGGTTCTTCCTTTTGGGACACATGCACAATGACTGTTAGCTGTGTGGCTTCTGCAACCTTATTATTTTCCCCCAGGCAGTGGAAAAAGGAGAACAAGAGGAAAACAAGACTCTGGGTCTGATGAACATGCTGGCAGAGGGTGAAATTCTTTCATTCTTACATCCACGCTATTATTCTTTCCCTGCAGTCCACGATATCGTGAAGCTATTTGTAACATCGCCTTGGCACTAAGCCGGGCTCCTGTGTTTGCTGGAGCCTGGTCAAATCATACAAGCAGGACACTGGCACGTACAGATCACGTATTGAAGAGATCGTACCGTGCACCCGGAAATATGCCGGTGCATACATTCATGTCTGTCATGTCATGCATAAACCAACCTAATATGCATTAATCAGCTTTGAATGCATACATTATATATGATCACATCTGATATTTTGATTTGATTAGTATGCAGGTTTTTCCTCACAAACACTACTAATTGCTACCTCAGAGATTAAGATAGAAATAAATTGCTAAACTGTAACCCCTCAAGGGTTCAAGCCTGTCTTAAAAAAAATACGCAAACCTACAGCAGCACGTGTCTGCTACTGTGACAAAAATACATTTCCCTCAGTCTCTCCTTAAAGCAAGATACTGTCTCATTATAACAAGAAACTTCCTTAATTTCTACATGATCCTTTTCAAGTTTTAACGAGATTTTTTTTTACAGTATTCTGACATATTTTCTCATTATGAGATGCCAATTCATTCTGTTCTTAGAAGAAACTTTTCTTGTCATAATATTCTGTTCTGTGATTATATCACAGAACTTTATTGTTATTTCACAAAACCAGCGTATCTCATTAAAATTCCTTACTATAACAGGATAAGTTGGTTTGTTGTTATAACAAGAAACTTCTATATGATGTTAAAATGAAAAAAATGTCCATCATTGCCTGAATAGACACTGTAGCCTCTAGAGCAATCATATAACATGATTGATAGAAATATAACATGATGATCTAGACAAGTGGCAGGATGTTTTTAGATATTACGGCTGTGGGCTGCTTTCAGTTTGTTTGAGTACATCCTGTATGCATAATCATAATACATAATAATTATGTATTATGATTACATCATACAAACACATGATGTGTGTGTAGTAGTGTGTACCAGCCCATCAGTGCGTGCATTCCAGACGGCAGCTGTTAAACTTTCTGAGAAGAATGATAAGAATGGTACCACGTATCCACAAACACCATCACGCCTCAAAGGACTCGGCCAATTAAAGTGATTTTCATCTCTAAATAGAAAAGTTCGTTGTCTATGTTTTAAGGAACATTTTTATATATCTGGTTTTAGACATTGCCCTTGTACATAAAAAGAGATGTGGATTGTGTGCGTATATATATATATATATAGATATATATATATAATATTCATGTTTTCTTCAGGTATGCTGACATGAGTTGCTCACACCCTCCCCAACCCGGAGCACCATATCTGCAGGCAACATTACCTTTCATGGCAGGTACCATGAAAGAAACTTGTTTTAAGCTTTTTTACTGCTGCAAACATGGAGATGATTAATACAGGAGCCCTGCAGAGAGTGGCTGGTCGTTTGGCGAGCGCAGGCTGCCTTCCACTCCTCTGCCTCGTCCACTCCGTCTCCATTATTGATGGAAGCTGAGAAAGTCACTTTGAATTTCACCGGCTCCTGTTATGTCGGGCTTCCGTGATTTCTATCTTTGTGCTCAACATGGTTGTCGTCGGGCTGGACCAGATAGAAGGCCACAGAAATGAACCTTAGAAAAGTCGTTTGAAACAGGAGGTGATAGAAAATGAACTGGTGTCACCTTTTTCAGTTACCTAGCAATAACAAGTCAAAGAGTGCATGAGTCAGTCTGCTTTCCACATGTCATAGATGACTTCTTTTCTCTTTTTTTACACTTTCAACCTTAATTTCTTTTATTCATTTCATTCTTTAATCTTTCATTAAAAATCAATTTCAGAAAAATGATTACAATTATGTCATTTACATAACCCTTGAATCGATACAGTGCTAAGTGGTTGTCTGTTTCTGCCACCTAGTGGTGCAATCATGCTTTTGCAAAGCTCCCTGCTCAAAATCAACATCCTCAAGTCTTTGAGGGCGTGTGAGTATCTGTTAGTAATAAGACCTCTGAACTCAGCTTACCAAGTTAATTACAGAGGTTTTGTCATTATGCAGAATGACCCCATTAAGTCATATCATTACATCTTTTATTATTGTATTATTATAATTAATGCATTCATCTTAAATTGGTGTTTTAATAATCTAATTGGGGGATCTGGGGCTAATTTCAATAATTTTATATACTAGGGGCAGTTTACTCCTTAACAATGCAGCATATTCTACAACAAAAATGTTTTGTACGTAAAACCTTCATCTGCAAGTAATAACTATAGTTGTCAGATAAATGTAATGTAGTAAAAAGTTTATTATATCAACCTGATTTATTGTGGAGTGGGAATAGTAATAAAAAGTATCATGAAATGGAAATACTTGAAATTGTTTTCAGTTACAGTGTTTGATGCACGTATTACTGAGCCTATTACTCTGGTGCGTAAATCACATCGTTGGTCCCGCTGCAGTACAGCTGTGTGATCATATGCTCCACAGGGTATTTCCCCAGTTACCAAGGTGTACTTGGAAAGACTGCGGACTGCTCAGCTACTTTGAAAAAAAAAAAACAACAACAAAAAAGATGACTTAAAGCAGCCTAATGGATATATAGTTGAAACATCTGGCTTCTGCCACACCAAGAGGTGGTATGAAATTAAACTTGACCAAACCTACAAAACAAAAACAGAGCAACAACAACAACAACAAGAAAAGAGACAATTTCACATGATTAGGTGAAAAAGTGTGCAAAGCTGTGGAAGCTATGTCTTCTTCCGCCAACAAAAACACTTTCTCTTCTTTTTATTTTCTTGTCTGTCTCTGTTGCTGGGTCTATGTGCTCCCTCTGCAGAGGCAGCTCTAGCTTTGTTAAGACGCCAGTATATTTTGTCAGAACTGCCTGTCAGACGGTCAAATTGCCGGAAAACCCTCCACCCCCCCCATCACTTTTCTGACTAAGAAATTGTCCAACAATTTTTGTAACGTTCCAAAACTGGCAATCTGACACTCAGACTCCTTTCATGCCACGATTGGCCAGGCATGTGGAGGTGAGAAAGTAAAGGAAGTTTCAACTTTTTTTTTTTTTTTTTTTTTTACCAGGCTTTCAAATGTGGCCTTATGGATCAGATATAAACACTTGTGTCTTCTTTCCCATGTGTTTTTGACTACACATCAAACAAACTACTTCTTTTCAAGCATTAATAGACCTTAGCTCTTTCTCTCGTTCTGTGTCTTATTTCCTTCTCTCACATCCAGGCTTGGTGTCTGCAGCGAAGCTCTCAGAGGGCTTGAGAGGCGACCTTGAGAACCTCCATCTTTCCCTCTCTGGTCAGCCTGGTGTAGGGCAGATCCTTGCCCAGAGTGAGTCTGAGTGACCAGCACAGTTTCTGGCTCTTCCTCTGGTTCCTCGGGTCATTTGCGGAAGACTTCACTCAACAAACAGGCTGTGGTTGAGGGCCAGAGAGTTCTGCAGCAGGGAGCTCTTATCAGCTGCTGTGTTCACCTTGTCGAAGAACTCAACCCAAACGACTTGTCGTCCACCCACACACCAACCTGAATGGACCGGACACTTTTGATGACACGTCGATGGTTTTCAAGGATATCCTCATCTGTTATCTTGTGAGAAGCCTTTTGGAAGTGTATCTGATCCAGGCACCCTACTGCTCCAGCACTAAACCGAATGAACAGCCGACTTTCCATCTCCATCTCTGCACCAGGTGGTTTGGTCGGAGTCAAGTCACCTGCAGGCATGACCTTGTATGTAGTAAAGGGCTCTCGAGCATGTGATGAGAGAGGAAAGTGAGGATCGCAGGGTCTTTCCTCACCAGCAGCTCCCTCACCTAGAGCACCTTGCTGTAGGTTTTGGAGCAGCACAGCACAGTGGAACCTCCACCAGTTCACTGCTGACAGTAGTCACGTTCAAATCCTAATTTAACACAAATACGAACAGAAAATCCGCAAAAGAAAATGCAAATTAATGTGTGTTTCTCTCCACTATTGTTAAGTGAATGATAGGATTCAGATGCACTGAAATAAAACTGAAATAATAAACTGAAATAATAACCCCTCCAGTCGGGTACCATTAAACCATGGCAGGAGAAGACGATGCAATGAGATGATGTAATTAAAAGACTACCAGTCGAACCTCAAATGAACGAAAATTGTTTGATGCATCAATTTGAGGACGGTTACAGTCTCCGCGTTGCTCCACACAGATCTGATGTTTTAATCTGATGGAGAAAGGTTGGAGTATTGATAAACGCGAAATGCGATAAACAGACGGAAACAGACTTAGTGAATAAATCATGCTGCACCTGAAGCACGTGACTACTTTGTCAATGAAGCTTCTGCTCCAATGAGGAGATGAAAAACAGCAGCAGACGAAAACATCAGATGTGTGCTGAGCAATGAGGAGAATGTAATGTTCCTCATATTAATACATGAAATAAACATTGAATTTTGATCATCTTCTATATTGTTTGAATTCGTTTTAGGTTGGACTGCGGCTTTTTGAATGATATCATCTAATTTTGCCCTCTTCACGCATTAGTTTGCAATTGTGGATGGAAGGTTGACTATAGCCTCCGCTACCTGCTACTCATCTGACACCTGTGCGTGGTCTTGAGCGTGTCCAGGAGAGTCTTCAGAAGATCCTCCTGCTGAAGGACGTCAGGATTGATTTGAAGTTTTAGCTGCGAAATAACTGATGGAGGAGTTGTGGACCAGCACTTGCGAAGGCTCAGTGCTGTTGCAGGTCTGGGACTCAACTGAACGGCTGAGCTAGCAGTGGCATTGTTTCATGTTTGCTGTTATATACTACAACTAATAATATTTTTTATGTTGAGTACAAGCATCTTATTTCGGTCTTACAGACAGACATATACTGTGTTATTTGTCAATAATGAGTAGCCGATGGTAGCAAGTAAGTAGTAATATACATTCAATGTTAAAATTCTTTACTAATGAGAAGTGCCATAAATTAACATACCTGTAATAATTAACAGAAAGCTACTGTATATAAGGCTATAATCTCCCAAAACACATATTATATGTTCTGCATATTCTGAAAACATATGGAAGGTTAAAATATACTTAAAATAGAATATACATTAAGATAATGACCAATAATAACCCTATAATTCTTTAAATAAAAAGATTTCCTATGTAAGGTAATATACAGTATATAATATATATATTTCTGCAAATATACATAGGCAATAAAATAAGAAATTTAAATTCCTCACTGAAAAACATATATTATAATAAGGTAGAGAACTGATTAAATAAAACTGATAAAAGAAACTGAGATTTAAAAAAATTAAGAAAGATTTCTTTTTATATTATTGCATGCATGCTTGTTTTTGTCCCCCATCTTCCTGCCAAGCCTTTAGGTTCAGAGCAAGTTTATCAGTTTTAATGTAACACACAAACACACACACACCCAACCCTCTACCACATCTACACACAAAGAAAGCGAGAGAAAAAAGCCCATTCAGGCAAAGCAACATTTTCGATTTCCACTAACGTTAAAAATCTGTCCAAAAACTGTTGGTGGCAGTACATAAAAATGACTGTACAAACCTTGCATTTGTGATTACAGTTCATTTGAAAGGCAGTCACAACATATTTCCATGGGTTATATTTTCACAGCATTTTGACTTGTCAGAGCAGTAAAAGTGTAGGTGTTAATTACATTTACGATGGCACTGATGCTAATGACGGTAATGATAGTTCTGTTCTATTCAAGTGTGCCAGTAATTCATGACAGTGTGACAGTGAGTCAGCATGGATAACGCCAGGACCCTGAATCTGAAGCAGCTAAATGACATTAAGCCAACATTAATTTTGTTATTTACATTTGTGCCATGTCAAAATGTCTTCTGTGAAAAAGGCCTATTAAATATTAAACCAGAGAAAATAAAATGTAATTAACTAAATAAGTAATTGAATCAAAACTTAAATGAAAATGTAAAGTATTTGTATTAACAACATGGAACAAACCTGGCTTCAATTTACAGTCTCAGTTTCACATTACATATCGTTTAACATTTTCTTTTTTTCACAGCCGGTTTTGCTGAATTTACAGAACTCAGTTAGTGCCTGCTGTATAGATCTGAGCACACCATAAAGACACTAACCGCAGGTATGTCACTATCGCCAACTACAACAGCATAGTAATTATCATCTAAATACCATTTAAATTCAGGTACATTGCCCTGCCTTTGCCCCTAGCGATGCTCCCCACTACAGCTAGTTACCCTCCTGCTAAGAACGAGGCTAACGCACATTTACATGGTCATTCCTGTACTGTGAGTGCCCACTACAAAAGACGAGATTTTGTTCCAACAACTAAATTCTTGTTACTATGCTATTGCTTGTGCTCTTAGGTAAATACGGTAGCAATTATTTGTTGTTACCAAGGTTTCACTGGATGATTTCCTTTCTGGGGGATGGATGCAGTTACATAGAATAGAGCGAAATAAATAAATAAATGAAAATAAAATCCTATTAATAATAATAATGATAAAATAATCAATTACAGACAAGACATACAAAAACAAATGTGGTCATATTTGAATGTATATATGGACAACTACAACTCCATGACAACAAAGGATTATATATTAAAGTAAAACTTCCATCTTCCCTTTCCCCTGTTCAACAATCCAACCCTTGACCTACAGTCAACATAACTCGCAATTAAACTAATTCAAAAAAGCTCAGCAAATGCTAAGAAAAATCAAGTGTACAAAACAACTATTTTCCATCTCTGAACATGAACCACAGCCCTTAAATAACTTTAAAGCAGCCTCCATAAAAAACAGTGCTTCCTGCAAGAGAAGACCCTTTATAGATAATACACACTCTCTCTTTTGCAGAAAAGGGGGGAGACATTAAATAATAACATTTAATACTAAATGAAATGAAATGAAAAGAAGTTACCTTTGCACCCATTATGAACACACTAACATGCTTCCATTAGTGTTGGTTGAGTGGAGAGTTTTGTTTCTTTTTTTCTGCCAGAGGATTTTCGAACCTAATTCACTGGGACATATTATTTACTTTCTGCTCCCTCTCCAATCTCCTATTTATTTTCTATTATATCCTATTTTTTCTTACTATTTTCTTCTCCTTCCTTTTCTTTTTGAACATTAAGGAATGATTGTCAACAAATCCCACGAAAACACTTACTAGATCAAAACCCACAACCTCTGTCCCTCAGTTTCTTAAGACTTCCCTTCCCTGTCTGGGGCACACAGCCAAAAGCCCTCCTGAAGATGTGAATCTTTAAAAACACTCCTGAATATACTTTTACTTTAAAAAAAAAAAAAAAAGGTAAAGTAATTTCCTTATACAGCTGGTCACTGTTGTTTTTAGCAAACTTTACTCAAATGGGTGTACATTATTTTTTTAAGGGGGGCTATTTTCAGTGTAAGATTTAGTGAACTAGTGAGTATAAAGACACTAGAATGGTGTACATGCAGCACGTGGGACTGAGTAAAAATAAACTACAGTGTGTGTCTTCATGGAGATGAGGTAATGAGTGCAATGATGTGGCTCGTTGATGTGTTTTTAATACTTTTTAGATGAAAATACTTGTTCGTAAGATCAGTTCATTGTTGGTTTTAGTTTTTAGAACTGTAGTTAACCACTTATCTTTTAAAATGGAAGACATTACAGTAATTTGATGGAGTAAGATTTACATGTAGATACATTTAACATGATGTAGTCACCAGTTAAAGAGTAAATGTAGCTCTTCAGTCAGATTTCTGTCTCTCGGTTATCCAGCTGGCAAATCATCGCTGTCGGCAACAAGTTGGAAACATGGTAATTTAATTATCTTTCGGGAAGAGCTGGTTATAACACAAATGAACGACATAAGTCATGACCGCCTCTTGTATTTACTCGGTGGGAGTAGATTAACTGCCAGTGGAAAAAATCTGAGCTCGGCCCCTTGGATTGTGCACTAGATTCCCATGGGGACATTTTGTCCTGCTACAGTATGTGGAGGTACTTCGTGGCCGGAATAAATGTCACAATGTCTCGTTGGATGTCACAGTGTGTTTGTGCGCGGGAACACTGAAGGTTATGTATTCTAGTCACTGTGAGACCTTGAGCTCAGGGATGTCTGCTAGTGAGAGTTTTATTCAGTTAGATGAATATAGATAATAATGAGTTTCACAGATTTCCTGTTTTGATAATACATTATGAATAAAAGACAGCCCCAGTTTACACCCAGAGCTATATTTTCTTCAAATAAACTCTAATAAACACAGTTAGGAGTCAATACTTTCATGTTTCCTGAGAGTACATCTGAGGCAGAAGCAAGTTTGAGATCACTATTTCCTGCGTAGATAGAAGACTTGTTTTGAAAAACACAACCCAGAGGTTTGTGGCTTCGTTTCTGCCGCGCTAGCTCCCCTCACAAACTGATTGAGCCAGTTACACTTCTTATCGCTTCACTGATAAATGTGAAATACGTGGTCAAAACTCCTCTGCATGAGTCATACACGTCATGTTAGATCAAGCGTTCAGAACTTTCTGTCGTAACATTTAGCGGGTGGAAATTAAACACATTTAACCCCTATTAAATAACTGTTCTTCTCTGGATTATGGCTATTTTAACAAGACAACGGCTAGTGTCAAAAACTTTGTGTTTAATGAACTTTATGCACCGATCAGCCCCAACATTAAAATCAGTTACTGCTTGTAATGTTGTAGCTGAATGTTGTACAATATATCTTGATCTGGATTCTGTCCTTTGACACAGCCACAATATAATAATTCACTGTAAAAAGCAATTAAAGCAATAAGCAAAAAAGTTACAGGATGAAACCATGACTTATCACACCTGCAAAATTACTAAATTTATGAACAAGCTGCAAACAATCAGACAAACATGGATGCATTATATCAACAGAATAAACAACAAAAACACAAGATTCTTGTACACATAATGTGATTGGATATCTAACCATTATTTTATATTCATTGCAATATTTTTTCACATTGTTTTACAGCTTTGTATCGCATAACAATTCATTCTCAAGATTGTTCGCGTTTTAACGAATACGTCAATTTTTGTTTTTCATTTGTCCTAACCTTTATTTTCTTAAGATTAAGAATAGGATACAAAGTATTTCCAGGACACTTATTCCAGAATAAAGATATCCATCTATTCCAGCAAATATGAAAATAGAATCTGCAAAAATGCAAAAAATTGTTTTACAATTTTATTTTCAAGGAAAACACGGTTTCATCTTGTAGACAGAAAGTGTGGTTTTACTAACATACATGAGCATTGTTGTTTGCTCATTTACTCAAATACTGCACTTTCTGTAGTTGTACTTGAACATTTCCATTTCATGCCACTTTATACCTTTACTTCATCATACTTAGATAACACTTTACTTAAAGTGGGAGTTGTGGGGGGTTCTAAACCATTCATTCAATGTCTTCATCCCACTTATAAATGCTTAATTTTAAAGGAAAGTGTTATCTGTACTTTTCACTCCAATACATTTACTTGACAGCTACTTTAAAAATGCAGATATGATATAGAAAAAACATGAACTCATTGAATATAAATTGTTACACATCAAACTAATATACTATAAAACACTGTTCAAAAGGTTAAAAATTGACCACTTGACCAGTAACAACAGATAAATAGTACTTAGTAGTAGTAGTACTACTAGTACTTAGTACTACACTCACACTTTCATTGAGTACATACATACATTTGATACTTTAGGTAAATTGTTCGGATAATACTTATATACTTTTACTTATGAAGTAATATTTTGAACGCAGGACTTTTATTTGTAATATATTTTATAGTGTATTATTAATAGTTTTATTGAAATAAAGGCTCTGGTTCGTCCTCGACCACTGAGAATTGCTCACCTCAGAATAAAGAGCTTAAAAAAGGGCAAATGCTGCTTGCCCCATCTGCTCTCTGTCTCCCGCGCTGAGCGAAAGCTGCCAGACAACTCTTGCAAGTCTTGTAGGCATATGTTTTCCACTAAAAACACAGTGTTCACTGCACCCAGTAGCAGTTGGTGGTTAGTTGGAGGTTAGTTGGCAGCAACTTTAGTAAATAACTAAAAGGCGTTTAAGAGTAGTTTTTCTAATTTGTGCTTTGCATTTGGTAGCAAAGTGTGGTTAATTTTTATGCACTAGCGCATTAAAGCTCTGGAAAGTCTAAAGCCACAAAACCACAGCTCTGTGCGGCTCCGTCATATTGTTCAGTTTGCACCTGTAACCACAGGCACCATCCAGATGACAAAAATCTGACCCCAAGCACATGAAGTTGCCATTATATTGTTTCAGTGAAAAGTTTGTTTCATGGCTGAAACATTGCCGAGGTAATTATCACAAGGACACTTAAATTAAATTAATTAATACCTTTCTTACCTTTTTTTATGGAATAGAGAAGTATTATCAATAAAATGTACGTAAAGTATCAAAAGTAAAAGTACTTGTACCACAGACAAAGGCCCCTTTGACTTTATAGCAACAACAACAACAACAATAAGATAAATGTAATGGCCCATGAGATGATAAATGGGGCAGGGAAAGAAGACAAAACAAAGCTGTGCTGCACAATGTGAAATATCTGAAACGTTAAATACTCTTGTACACTTCAGGAAATTGCAAACATCTCAAAATTGTACTTGCATACAATACTTGAGTAAATGTGCGTAGTTATCTGAATCATGAAATCAGTGTTGCAATTTCTAAATAGATGTAATGATAAAAATGTTTTCAGAAGTGACTCTATGACATGGTCCATGTCTACATTTAGAGGAGATCAGGAATTCCTTGTTTGTTGTTTATAATGATTTCGGGTCCCTTTATTATATCAACAGCAAATGGACATTGGCTGCAAAATTACTACTGTATGATTGTTTGCGTGCTGTGTGCATAGTTTATTTGAACGGCTTAAGGTTTTGAAATCATACTCAGTGGACATCCCGGGACTGTGATAGTGCATGGAAAGTTTCAGCCCTGATGGACATTAGAGCAGCTATGGCCAGCAGATTTAAAGTATATCTTAGTATGCATGGACAATCGTTTTACTACGACCTTTTCTTGTTTCCTTTGACTGTATCCCCACCTCGATTCGCTTGTTTGGTGTATCGAGGGGGGGGGGTTATCTGTGTTTTGTTGCTTATTGGTTTTGTTTTGGTTCAGAAAGTTCAACATAAAATAAAAAGAATCATACGTTGTGCAGTTGCATCTGAGTTATTTGGTGAAAATTATAAATTTTTCTACCACTTTATATTTTAACATTTGTAATGCTACCTCAGAAAATGTCAAAGTAAATTAAATGTAATAACCAATTTAATGTAATAACCCTCATGTTATTCATAGTCTTATTTAAAACTTCTGGATCTCTCTGTCGAGGAAGCCAGATATTTTTTTGTCCCTCTATCAGAGCTTTTTTTTTTATAGCTTCTAGATGCTTTTTGATAATAGGTAGCAGGAAGATGCTAGTTTTTCTTTCTTTTTTTCTCAATAAGATAATCTTTCCTTTCTAGGTATATTATTAGCTTGACATTTGGCTCCCTTGACAACTGCGAAGTCTGTTGCTTCTTAGAACTACATCTTGTAATTTTAAGGACCTGTTCTCAGATGTTAGGATTGCTGTTTGATACTTAAAATAACTGAACTTTATTAAAGACAGACACTCTGAAAAAGTTCCCCATCATATTAACCATACTGGTATCAATTTTAAGACAACGATGCGATATGTTGTCTGCTATGTGTAAGGAGAATGATTAAGATCTAAATTCAAATAAAACAAAAGGTTTTTACTTTGAGGATATTTTTACGGTGACTTTATGGTTATGTTGTTGGGGATTCTAACAATGTCCACAACTATTTAATTGTTGTAATTACAACTGCTTTTTACAGAGCAGTCATGAAAAAAAAAAAAGTATTTTAATTTTTTTTAATTTTTTAATTTTATTTTCAATCAGAAAATGCTGACTATTATTAACTATTCTTATTAATAGTAAATAGTAAATTTATTTTACCTAGTCACTACAAAATTAGCAGCTGTCTTTGTTGCCGTATGTAAAAACAAATAGTTGTCGTCTTACTGGAAACAAAGACATTTTAAACAGATGCAGCATCAAAAAACTTGAATAAATTGTAAAAAAAAGTCATCAGACTTTGTGCATTGCAACATTTACCAAGTAAGGATGTGGTATGCTTTCTCCCCCAGTTGAGGGAGATATTAGAATATTAATCGACTGAATGGATTTAATGGGTGTACATTCAAGTGTCCATCCATAATTAGAAGTCTACAAGGCAGAGAAAAAGATGAAGAAACTCTCCAGTACAGTCTTTGTTAGAGGAGAAGAAGCAGCAAACTGTAATAAAATGGAGGATATTATATGTATATGAATATAGAATATTATATATATATGTATATATATATATATTTGTGTGTGTTTGTGTGTGTGTGTGTGTGTATAGTCTGTCTGTCATTTTGTTCTGTCAGTTGTCTTTCATCCTAAGACAAAATTTGTAAATCTAACTATGCACCAATGCATGCATGTAGCAGCTCGTATCCATTTTTGGTGGGCTCATCCTTGGCAATATAAAGCTGAGGGGATCATTCTAATGCCTCACTCTCCTCACTAGTCATGAGCTGTGGTGATGATGTGGTTCCTCCTTCCTCTTGTCTACATCGCTCTCACTGAGCTGGTGATCTTGCAGTGTGTACAAGGCAAGTTACAGCTACTCTCTTTTAGATTTAACTCTATATTTGTGACAAATTAAAACTGGACAGTGGTTTGCCCAATTTAACAGATTTTGAGGTAAGATAAAATTCATTTTCCATTTTTAAAAAAAGGGTATAACTTAGTGTATTTAAGTAAAAAATATCTATTTTTAGAAGGCAAGCACATGCAGGCGCTGCAGGAAATGTTTTGTGAATCTAAAAATTTATTATTTCCTGAAGTTAAAAGCTTAAATGAAAACTGGGTTTTCTGTGAACAGTGCAGCAGTAATTATTACAAGTGTACCTGTGAGCAAAAATATGACAAACAGGTTCCAGTTTAGCAACTTAGTCATGAAAGAAAAAAGGACGATCAGAAAGTTTTAGCATTTGCTTAGAACTCTTTTTGCCACAAAAAGTTATTCTAATGGGTTTTTCTACAAAATTTGGCACATTTTCATGTCAGGTTAAAAACTACTACTGCTACTAATAATAATAATGATAATAATAGATTGATGATTTATCGCAAAAGCAGAATTTAGGAAACTAATCTAAAAAAAAATCTTACTTATACTGTATAGTGATGAAAAATATTTCTGTCAGATGTTTTGAAATTTGAAAAAAAAAAAAAGTGGAAAAAATAGGTCCCCAATGTTTTCAATTTTCCATCCATTTTTCTTATGGAATCAGTGAACATTTCAAAAATTTTGCCAATTTTTCAGTTTTTATAAAAAAATTAATTACCGACGAGTCACGCCACATGTCCTCTGTCTGACAAATTAATTAAGATTGTGTAAGTGCTAAGGTAAGTCTCTCGATATGGAGGTTACATCAGGAAACCTTTATCTTTTGGCAAATTTTTTCATAATTTAAAAAATGACCTGCATATTATTATTTTTTAACTACTTAATACATTTTAAAGTCAGTGTGTAGCCATTTGGGTGATATTTGAATACATTCTAAAGTAATCTTTAAAATAATTTACACCAAGAGGCAATGAAAGATTATTCTCACATATTTTGGTGAAACTTTCAAGGCTGCAGTACTTATGGATTAATTTTAATACATTTTTAAACCAAAGAGTCACTGTAGCACGACCATCGGTAAAAATCGGTCACCGTGGTCCTATTCCAGATCTGGTCGCCGAGGAAAATATTGTGAAACTGCAACATCATTTTTAGCAAAACAACAAAAGAAGAAGACAAAGAGGCAATTAGCTGTTGTTTTAAATAATTTCTTTAATTCGTAGGAAAACTTGTGTTGAAAAAGTTTTGACTGACTTTGTCCATAAATGGAAACACATGAAAGAGCACTCGAAAGAAGAAAGAGAATGTCTCACTACAGTCAGATTTTAGGTTTTGTAAAAGCCTTCAGTAAATTACGCTTGCATACAATTAAACTTTGCTGTTGCAGTTTAGTAGTATATAAACGCAATTTCTAGGAAACAGGGTTGGCAGAGCTCACAAACCTTTTATAAAATTTGAGTAAATGTTGATATAGGAAATGTGGGTAGAGGGCTCAGAAGTAGGTATGAATCACTGACAGCAAACTCCAAATTCACAACCAATCAAATAAATGAAGACTAACTTTTACCCCACTCTCTTACATACTGCTATAAACCTTCTGCCATGTGACCAGGTGAAGACCGGGCCATTCTAAGAGGTGGAAACGATCCATGTCACGGCTACGTTGAAGTCTACCATGGGGGCAAATGGGGCTACGTTGGCGATACAAACTGGGACAGGTTCTCCGAAGAAGTGGCGTGCAAAAGCACTCACTGTGGGAGTCCGGTGGAGGGTCTAACAGAAAATGTTCTAAGGCCAATCGGTAGCAAAGTGTGGCTCAACGAAATGAAATGCACAGGAAAAGAGCGTCAACTGTGGGAATGTGGATATCCGGGTCCTGGTTGGGGCATCAGCACTTACCGAAAGGCGACTGTGAAAAAGATTAAATGTTCAAGTGAGGCTGAACTTTTAGTTGTTACATTTGTTGAGATACATAATACTGTATGTACTGATGAGAGGTACAACTTCAAAAAGTAAGGGTAAGGGTAATCCTGAATATAGAAAATGACATGATAATGATGATGTTGGCTCTTAATTTTTTTTTTTGTTGCAATTGTCTGTCACTTGTTTTCGCTCATTTAGATAAAATCCAAATAACGTTGGATGGATTTGGATGTGCGGGAACAGTCCGGTTCTCCACAGATGGGGGAACAAGGGCAGGCTACTTTTGTGCTGACTTGTGGGGTAAGAGTTCACATCATGCTTGACGTACACTTCAACGGGATTCAGTCTTTCTCAATGCTAGCTGTCCCATCAGTTCTAAAGAGAAATCAGGAGAGATGACTATTACTCAGCGGTGGAAGAAGTACTCAGTTCAGCTATGTCAAAATATTCCATTACCAGTAAAAGTCTTCCATTCAGAATTCTACTTTAGCAGCAAAATGTTCTTAAAATATCAAAAGTAAAATGCATATAAATGGCACGTTACTGATCTATCATATATTTTATTTTGTTAATACTGATGCTTTAATTTGTAAGTAGCTTTTTACTGTAGTAGCTGGTCGAGGTGGAGGTACAGAATCTTTAGCTTCAGTTATATACTGAAGAGTCAGGTACAGGACACCCTTTAGAGATGATTAACGAGAGAAGAAAGAAGAAAAAAAAAGTTCTGCTCCGAAAATTAGTTTTCACGTTTTTGCTTTTTTTTTCCCCTTTTTTTTGTTTTGTTATTTTTGTTCAATATTGGATCATTTTACCCCTTGGGCCTCAAACATTTATCTATTTATTTATAAACAAAACCATCTGAGAAGTGTAGAGGTGAAATCAGTCCTTGGTGGAACTGCTAGCAACTCATCTGAAATGTGACAACAGGCCCCAACTAGACACTGCTCTTTTGAACAGTGTCAAAGGCCATGAACAAAAGGAACTAAAATTCAATGCAGTGGAGTAAAAAGTACAATATTTCCTTCTGAAATGTAGTAGAGTGGGACTATAAAGTAGCATAAAGTGGAAATACTCAAGGAAAGTACAAGTACCTCAAAAATGTGCTTAGGTACAATATTTGATTAAATGTACTCTGTTATTTTACACCACTGGTATTACTATATTCAGATAGTGTAGCTCAAAAATAAATAAACTATGATAAACGACAGAAAACAAATTTTTCTAATAAAGCCCACAGGACTAAAGTATTTTAAGAAAAAGGCCCACTTTGGTTCTTTTCAAGAATATTATGAATATTAAATTATTTTTTATCTTATTTTATATGGCCACTCTTTCTTTGTAAAATTATCAGGTGCCTCCAACCTTCAGTTAACCTTCCATAATTAAAAGTTCAATGCAACTTTACTGTTTGCTTTTGATTTCGTAATGAATTTATCTGATTTGTTTTTTTGATTATATTTTTCTTGTTCTACCACTTCTTTCATGTGCATAATAATACTGGTATCGGTATTGTGAAATATGATTATTAACCACTATATGTATGATTCCTCTCACATAAAGGAAAGGAGGAAGCTGATTTTTTCTGTAGAAACATCAGTTGTGGTCTATCCAAGGAGATTGATGTGCATCCATGGATGATTTGGAAAACATTCCAAAACTCAAAGAGGATGCTGGTCAACTGTTCAGACATTAAAAGTATAGATAATCTGTGGCAGTGTGTAAAGGAGATGGGGAAAACAGCATGCAAATATCCTGCTTCTGTCATATGCGAAGGTAACACACACACTCAATCACATTTTAGTAACTAAGCTTACTTAATTGTTGTGTAAGGTGAATTAAGAAAATGGCTCATTTAAACAGGTTATACGAGACTGCAGCTCAAAGGAAACACATCAAATGTCTGTTCTGGGCAGCTGGAAACAGAGGGAAATGGCACATGGAAGCCTTATGAAATAAACATAACCAGTCCTGATGTGTGGTGCCAGCAAATGTACTGTGGTACCAGCCACAGTTGGGATGACGATGGCAAACGGCTGACATGCACAGGTAATTAATATTCAACCACATCATTTCCACAAACAACCTCAAAGCAGCCATTTTGTTTTCGTGTTTTTCCAGATCAAAACAACTTTTCAAAAATATCATCTCTTCAACTGAAAAAATTATACAACAAAAGAGAATTGCCACATTAATATTTTTTCACCCACTATCTTGAGCCGCCTGAAAATCTAAATCAAGATATCAAAAACACTAACTTTTTGTATTCTCCACAGACAATGTTAAGGTTGTTCTGATGGATGGTAAAAAACCCAGCAAGTGCTATGGTGCAGTTCATATTAATGTGAATGGTTCACAGTACCCTGTATGCGCCTCCACCTGGACCGGAACCGAAGCTGATGTGGTTTGCAGGGAGCTAAGCTGCGGGAATGTGAGTTTTCAGTGCCAGCTTTCAGTTTTTATTCGATTTGAGCCTATGTAACTTTTGCTGAACAGCGGCTACTGCAGTGATGTTACGGGATAATGCTAAGGGCAAAAATATAGTGTATGATTAGCACAAGTGTAGAAGAGTCATAAAGTCAGCAAACCAACCAAGCAATGTCAGCTACACAGAAATATCGATATAAAGTTTGCTAACATGAGCTACTAGAAGCTAATGGCTCCACCGGACCAAGTCAGACTGTAGCAGCGGTCTTACTTGCTGACTCAGGTCAATACTCTAAAACCCCTGAGAGTATTGACGTGAGCAAGGGAGTGTTTTATGAGGAAGATTTTTGTTTTCATTTTTCAAATGTTACATGATCTCACTTTAAATGTCTAAACCAAAAGTTTGGCTTTTTGTGAACTACGTTTATTCACGTTCTTGCCGAGAGTTCTGTGAAAAGATCGATGCCACTGTTCTGATGCTAGAACCACTGAGCTTAGCTTAGCAGAAAGACTGGAAAAAGGGAGAAACAGCTGGATTGGCTCTGTCTAAAGGTTAAAAAAAAACAACCCACATCTCTAAAAAAAAGCCATTCTTCTTCTTCTTTGTATTATTATCATTATTATTATTATTATTATTTCGTTAGTTGCCTTGTAACTTACTGTGTCACTCAGTTTTCTGTCTGGCACAAATGAATGATATGTTATCCAGATTATTATAAATGCTTTCTTCTAGGTGGTTAGTCATAATAATATTCCGGGGTCTACGGAACAAGGGGCGATGGACAATGTGAAATGCTTAGGCAGTGAGTCCTCACTGTGGCACTGTCGGGCCAAGCGTGACAACAATGCTCTACATTGTTCATCCACAATTCACCTAGTCTGTGCAGGTAAGATATGGCAGTGATCATATAGTGATAGTCTCTTCCTGTTATTTGTAATAACAATTTTGGCTTTTTAGATTTAGAAGAGGTACCTTGCCTCTACAGGGAATTTCCCATTTCACTGAGGAATATCAAGAAAAAGAGTATAACGTTATGTTAACATTAAGGTGGAAGCAAAAATGCAATAGCTGTGTGATGTCGTGTGACTCGAAGTATATGTACAATTTGATTTATTTCTAAACAAATCATGCAGTAATTTTTTTTTTTTTTTTTTAAATTTTGCAAATTTTTTCCCATGTTTGACAGTTCTCTTGTTTGTACAGGTAGTATAGCAGTGAGATTGACAGACGGTCCTGGAAAATGTGCTGGGAGACTGGAGATCCAGCATGAGGGTGGATGGAGACAGGTTGATAAAAATGGATGGACAGACATCAATTCAGACACTGTCTGCAAACAAATGAAGTGTGGGAGAAATTCCGCCAGTCTTGAAAAATTCAGACAGGGTTCAGGTGATTTCCTTCGTCATATCGTGAGTTGCAACTCAAGCGACTCACACATATCTGCGTGTTTTACTAATAAAATGTCAAACAACGCATTCGGGAAGGAGGAGACAGTGGGAATAACCTGCCAGGGTGAGTATTTTTCGTTTGTTTCTCTGTTTGTCTGTTTTGCATTTAGACCTTCTCTTTTTCTGTGTGATTGTCAATCTCCACTTCCACACTCTTACATTTACAGTAGTACATAAGGCACTCAAATGACCTTGAATCTGTCTTCCATATTTGTCTTCAAAATTCAAATGGACAGTGTAACAAAAAAGCCAATTAGCCATTAGAATGGTTTTAATGTTGTTGCGTACTGTCAGTGTATCAGAGCTTTTTTTTTTTTTTCTGAAAACAGCTGCCTGTTTGCTGCTGCTGCTGCTGCTGAAAGGGTAGTTGATGATATTGCTGTGGCCGAACTAAAACAGTGTACACTGATAAGCCACAACATTGAAACCAGTAGCTTGTTTTAATGTTGTGGCTGAATGGTGTACAGTAGCTTCAGAAAGTAATCTGTCCCCTTCATTTTTTGCACTTTATTAAGTTGTAGATTTAATTTTAAATTGATAAAATCTCCATTTGTCCCCATCAACCTACACTCCCTAACCTATTATTACAAAGTGAAAACATGTTTTTAGAATTTTGCAAATTAAATTGAAAATCAAAAACTGAAATCTTTACAACACAATAAAAATGAGCAAAAAGTGAAGGGCTCTGAATACTTTCTGAAGCCACTGTAATTGCAGACTGTAAAATCCATTGTAAAATGATATAATATTGAGTGCAGCTTTAATAATAACACAGAACAGGGGATCATAGTCAAATACTGTTATTATGCATAGATTTCACTTTGTTGAATCTTAAGTAGTGTTAGTGATATCAACCTGAAATGATCTAAATCTATTTTAAAAAATTGAAAATTTGCCTAAACTTTATACTGATATAAAAATTTTCTTAGAAAAACTACCTTTGCTATTAACTGACATTTCGATGGACAAAGTCAGTACCTTCTTTTGTTTTTGTCTTTTTTTCTTTTCTCTTTTTGTTTGCTTTTTGATACACAGTTACACTCGTTGTTCAGTACCTCCTCTGAGACTAAAACACCATCAACAACATGTGCTTGTCTTTAAAAATCCCACCAAAAAGAAGCCAGCTGAAAAGGTATTGGTTTTTGAAAACCTCAGTAGTTGTGTGGGGGCGGAACATGTAAGTACAAGTTCCAAACAAGATATCACAGCTCAAAATGTAGGCAACTCAACCAAATGCTTAAGCAGACCATTAAAGGTTTAGGGAGAAAATTTCAAATTAAATTAGCCATATTTACATACAGTATGTATGTTTAGATTTTCAGGACTGAAAGAAATGTTATTCCTTTTTGGCAAGGTCCCTAAAATGAATTAATTTCAACAAGTTATGCTCCCGACTTACTGTTAAAATTCAAAACTACACCTCTCACCATTTTCATGATTCTTAGGCAAAAGTTTCTATACTTGCTAACCCTGTTCAAGAAAGTGGTGGGGGGCTTGAGCCTATCCCAACATGCACTGCGAAGACAAGAAAAGTCGTGAGTCCTGATGTTATTCCTAATACTGTATATCTCTTTCACCTGTTTTTGTCCCTGTCAGAGCACCGGGTGGTATTTCTGGCGGGAGGTGAGGCCTGTTCTGGCATGGTGGGGATAGAGCATGGCAACAATACCTACTGGCTCTCCGGTTCTGACACTACGTGGAACAATGAGTCTGCAGGCGCAGTGTGTCGGCAGATGAACTGTGGGGGAGTTTTCAACTACACTTCCTCCACCCGTAATACCCATATGGAGACATGGGATAAAGCTTACAACTGCTCATCTGACTCCAAATCTCTGTTTGAATGTGAAATTAAGACACGGTCATCTGTCGACAATGACACTATTGCCACTGTGTTCTGTTCAGGTAATGTGAAGTGGTGTTGAAACATACCCACTGAATTGAAAACATATCCTTCACTCATCATCGCATTCATTGATTCCTGCACTGGTTGTCCTGTGATCCAGTTTGGAGAGATGATGTATTTTACGCTATGCCGCACAAATTGACCTGGTAGGGCCGCTAACATTTCTGACTTTTAATGGTCATAGCTGACAGTGATAAAACAATCAAGCTTCTACTCCAACGGTCCATTTTTGTTCAGACTTTGAGATGTCATGCAAGTATGGTCTAAAGAAGGCTTTAGTTATGAAATAATCTTCTGATGTGGGTCTGCAGACAACTTCCTCATCCCTTTTGCTATTTTACTTTTTGGTTGCTACAACAGGAAAAATCAAAGTAAACCTGACCAAGAAGTGTTGGGGGGAAGTCAACGTTTGTTTGGAAGGAAGGTGTGGAGGTGTGTGTGCAGACTCCTGGACATTCAACCAATCCATGAAGCTGTGTAAAGACCTTGGTTGTGGGGATAACGTCCTTCAACCCATCAAAAAGCCTACAGAAACTCAGGTGATCGTAAAGAGTCTGCACAGTACAAAGCAGACTACCCCCCTTACCCATTCCAACTTCGTAAGAATGGCTGAAGATGATACCACCTGTAACCAAAACCCAGCCTATGTCGTTTGCTCAGGTAATGGATTGTTATTTAAAGGATTTGTATATTCAAAATTGTTTTAAATTTGATCATAATTAAACTGTTATCTTTATCCTTTTAGTCAACCTGAATGCCTCATGGATTCCTACCACTTCAAAATGTCTCCTATTACCTTTTATCTTTCAGTTTGCCAGGTAGTTTCACAGATTCCAGTGAAATCTGGAGAGAAGTTCAGCAATAGGCCAAAGAACTAATCCGTTTTTGGTGATCTGTCAAGACAAAGTTAAATGATTTCACAAAACAAGTCATTTTCCACCTAAACAATTTAAAAACAAAAACAAAAATGAGAAAAAACAAAAAATGCAAATAACAGCAAAACCAAAGAAAAGTTTATTAATCTCTCTTTGGTCAAATTTTTCTTCATCAAATTTATCTGTAATAAATTTATGTATAAAATGAATACATTAATGTCTTCTTGTTGTTTTTTTTTAATATGGCTCTTGTTTTTCATAACTCCTCCAAATTCTTGAGGGTTTGAACTATTTGATATAAACTTAGACTCGAACACGAACAGAACGAAATGATGCAAAACAAGCACATATTAATCAAAGTGTTCCTTTTAAATCACACAGCTACATGATACATTTAAACTTCATTGACATGAGACTGAGTTTCTCAAAATTCATTTTATCTTTGCACAAAACTGATATTGTGTATTTGGATTCTGATCCAGATTCTTTTTGTTTGTTTGTTTTATTGAAATAATAAATGATGTAAATTACATGAGGTTGTAACTCTGTATCTCCCATTGATTTGTTGCAGGTAGTGTCAAGCCCAGATTTAATTCTTCCAGAGACAAATGTTCTGGAAATGTGGAGATTTTCTATGAAGGCGACTGGCTCCAAGTGTGCAAGGCTGCTCTTCAAAATAAAGAAGCACAGCACGTCATCTGTGAGGAGCTGGAATGTGGTCAGGCTGTCAGCAGTACTGACTACCTCGGGGTTGAACAAAAAACGCTTCATGCCGTTTCGAAGTTAGAGTGTTCTAAGAATGACATAAAGTCATTAAAAGCATGTCGAATCGAAGCTCAAAGCTCGAGCTGCGCTTTTGCTGGCCTCCAGTGCACCAGTATGTGTAACGATTTTCTTAATTATCCCAATATTCTGTCACAACTCTACCTAATTTGAGCATGCTGTTTTGAAATTAAAGGATTACACGAAGAAAAAAAGTCAAGACATAGACTGTTGTTTGAGAAAGAAATAGCATGTTGGAAAAGTTATAATGTGTGGGTCGGAATAGTGGTTGGGCAATTTTCAAGTGTCTTTCTTCTAGCGTCTGAGACCTTCCTATAAAGGATTAGTCTGTTATTTGGGGAAATACTGTCACTTATTCACTTTCCTGCCAAGAGTTAGATGAGAAGATTGATAGAACTCTCATGTCAGTAAGACAAATAGGAAGCTACCACTAGGAGACTGTTAGCCTAGCTTAGCATAACGAATCTTGTCTCAATTGTTCCCACTTTTTATCTTAGACTGGAGAAAGATGACAGTCAGCGACGGCTGCAGTGGAGCGGTATCTATTCACTCAAATGGAAATCATAGCGCCGTTTCCAGTGAGGGCTGGACAGAAACTGAAGGGGAGAGGCTTTGCAAGGATCTGGACTGTGGCAGCTTCAAATCAAAAAAGATTTACAATACATCGGGAAATCCTTCTCTCTGGGCAAGAAATTTCAGCTGTGCACCTGGAAAGAATCCAAAAAACATCTGGGACTGTGAAACGCAAGCCTCAGGCAAAGATGCAGCAAAGACGCAGCAGCTCTTTATTGAATGTGAAGGTAAAAATGTATTAAGATTATAGAATCTTTGCAGTTGCGTTAGAGAAGTGAGACATGACACCCAAAGCATGTAAGAAAAACCATTAGCTATTTCATTTTTACAGATACAGTAGATAGGCTACTTCACTATCATTTTTGTTGGCCAGTAAACACACAATATGTAATTTTCTGCTGCTATTGGGTCTCTCTCAAAAAAAAACAATAGCAAAAGACAGAGTTTGGTGACATCATGAAATAGCGAGGGATTATGGGAGTTATTGTCTTCACCACCATTGCTGTCATTGCAGTCACCTTCTCCCGGTAGGGATTTCTTCAGTGTTAATCGTTCAGGAGGTTTTTACCGGGAGCCAAATTATCTCTAGAGGTCTCCTCTCCAAAACAATTGGACTAGGTGTAAACCGGTATAAACACTGAATAAAGCAGTTTAATGTAACAAGTCCTTCATCCAGTTAAAATATAAAGTCAAAAACAACCAAGATCTACAAAGTGTATCGTAAAAATGTGGCTTAAATCTGGATGCATAGTAAGTTCTAGCTGCTTCCAGGAGACAACCACAATGCTGACACATGCTCAAAAGGGGATATGATGCCATTGACAGGCGACCAAATGAAACTGACCTTTACCTTGATTAAAATGACGGATAACTCTGGTTTTGACATTGGCGGGAAACATTTGGTATGATGTAAATACACAACTCAACAAAATAATAAACAGAGAGACCATTTTGCGATGGGATCACACCCGCCAGGATGCCCGTCAACACGTTGACGTTCCAACCCATGATTACTCAGTAGTCATTACAACATTAACCACTATTCATGGGTCAGACCGAACCCATCTTCAAACTCAACTTTTGATCACAACTACACACCTGTAAAGTTTCACGACTGTATCTTGCACAGTTGTAACACTGTCGTGGCGATAGACAGACACCTGCCAAAGTACTCAAAACCACCTCTGTGGTAGTTCCCGCTACAGTGGGTGTCTCCAGGACCATATTTTGCCATGATCACACACACACACACACACACACACACACACACACACACACACACACACACACACACACACACACACACACACAGACTCACAAGGTGAAAAAAATACCAGCTTCGACGTCTTGGCTGGTATTGTTAGTTATCTTATTTCTTACAGCAATAAGCTCGGTGTTGTAAAACTTCGACCACAAATTTAGCAGATGCTGGAGAAGTTTTGTTTTTCTTCATTGCTGATATTGCAAAGTGGAATATTCTTAGCTAGCGTAACGAAACACAGTATACTTCTTTCAAAATAGACGAAAGCAAGGTATGTGTAGAATGTGTAGTTGATGCAGGTTTTTGCATGGTGTGCGTTCTCTTCTTCTAGGAGCAGCTGTGTGTGTGTGGTGTGACATGTTTGCGCCTCAGGATTTCCATACTTTGAAGTACAGATGAAGGGTTACTGTTACATTAACTTTGCCTGTGTGGATTAATATAAAATATAAAATTCTTTCTTCCACACTTTGGGACTCCCCCTTTTTCTCTGTTAATAAGTGCTGTAGGTGACTTTTTAATAGCTGCCGATTGTGTGTACACTCATAGAGTGTTCGACACTACCTAAAAGTGTTAATGTGACTCGGGTATGAACTTGATATATTGTCTCATAATTAGTCACTGGGGTTCACAGATAATGAAGACAGTCCGACGCATTTCTCCTTTACCGCTTCACTGACTCCTTTAATATTTGATTTTGTAATTTTATTTCTTTTCTTACTAGATGAGCCCAATGTCACCTTGTCAGAGAAATGTCATGGTTTAGTGAAGATAAATGATGTGGAAGTGTGCAACAGTGGCTGGAACAAGAAGTATTCAGACTTGATTTGCCAAGAACAAGGTTGCAGCAATGCTTTATCAACTTACTCAGACCTACAGCCTAAACCAGATGCTAAGTACTACCACGTCAGTTGTGATGACTACCATCACAAACTTGGCCAGTGCAGGAGAGTCTTGGGAAAATGTGATCAAACGTTGGTGAATGTTTACTGTGTTGGTAAGTGTGCATATGTGCTTTCTCTACCTGTAAAGATGCAGAGTATCCATCCTATCCTCCTGTCACTCTGCCTGAAGAACTGTCAGTCTATTATTTTAAATGTGTCACAAGTGAGCAAAAAAGTTTCTAGGGCCCTAACACATTGTCTTCCCACAACAGTATTCACTTGTATGTGTGAGCTTTAACATCTACTCAGGTACAGGTAGCACAGTTGTTCACTGAGCTTTAGCATTTTTAGGGAAAACATTTGCTTTTATTCAATGACTCTTATTCATTACATTTTATCAGTGTATAAAGAATTGACATGATCACCCATTAAATGTGAAATAAATTCCTCCTCTGTTGATGCATAATTTTTTTGAGTAATCTTATGGATGTTGGAGTGCATTTTTAACTCTCAGGATGTCCCCTGAAAATGACATTATTTTTAGGATCTTTGCAGCTAGCAGTGGAATAGTGTATAAATTTGCCTATTTCCTAAAATGTCAAAGGAACCCTTCAAACACTGTTTCCCAAAGTTGAAATTGAATTTCTAATTCATTTATTTATTGTTTTACAGGTGATATCAAGTTCAAAACCAAAGAAACATGCGGAGGTCAGCTTCAAATATATTATAGAAAAAAATGGGAAGATATTTGTCCCCTGAGTCTTACTAAGACCTTTTTGGATAAGCTATGTGAAGTGCTTGGTTGTGAAAATTACATTGAACAATTTCTTAAATCTGAGGTAAATATTTCACTTTTTTTCTTTTTTTTTTTGGCAAGGTCTCACTCAGTGTCATAAGTCTGTGACTTCTGTATAATCTTAGTGGGAACTTTTTTCTGTTTCACCACATGTTGTCTAGATAATTCATTCAGCTCTCATTTTAGCTGTCAGACAAATCTCTCTATTGTTTTGTATGGATGCATGAAAAGTAATTATTCTAAAGACAAGATTTTTAAAAGTCAGGCAACCTCGACCTGAAACTATCAATGGAATGCTCCGACGATCACCTGGACATAAAACACTGTCTCAAAGAAATGTCTTGTCAAAGAAAAAGGCCTGCTGAGATCTACTGTACAGGTAACAAAATGTTTGTTCAGTTTTTTTGCATAGGAATCAGCTTTTAGAATTCTGTAAATTTAAACATATTCAACATAAAGCCAACTGTTGCTTTGAATAACATGGATCAGAAAAACAAGATGACTCATTTATCAGTCCCAATCTGTGAGTAAATGCAGAATAGGTAATGTGGCTGGGTTATGATTTCAGGGTATGTCACCAACCAAACCACACCAACGCCACAGTCCAAGACCGCGACAGTGGCTATTAGCGTAGGAGTAGGATCGCTTTTGGTTCTGGTGACACTGTTTTTTTTATTTGTACGAATCTGCATTGTCAAGAAATTCAAGAACGTCATGAACACACCGTGTGAGTATTTTATTCTGTTACACCTATCTTCTGCTACTTTTTCTTGCTTCAGTTACACTTAAATACTAACCTTAGCTTGAAAAGGCATACCATTCCAAGAGACTGAAAACAAAGTCAGTCTATCTAATCCTGATTTACCCAGTGCAATGAAATCCATTGTAGCCTTTTTGCCACAAGAGGCCAGTCATTCTGCATCCTAACTAAATTCTGACCAGTCTATACTGTATATGACCATTTAAAATAATGATATTACCAATGCGTTTCTTTCAGCATGCATATTTCAGCTTATTGACTTAAAAAGCAGTACATCAGTTCTGCCAACCATTGCTTACTTGAAAACAGATGCAAGTACAAACCAAAAAGAATCTTTAAAACCTAGTCAGGTTTGTAATGTGTGCATGTGTTGTGTTCTGTATTTTTGTCTCTTGTGCTGTCCTCTGCTGCATTAGTATGAGACATTTGTTTGTCATGTACCAGTAAATGTCTAATGCTATTTTGATGTAGCGAAAATGCTGTCAAGAAAAGAAGTAGAGTTTGAAAGTGGTGACTATGAGGATATCACAAGCAAAGCAAATGAAATGGAAGACTTCAATCGTGGCAGTGAGTCTCAAAACATATGAATTCATTCTCTTTTTTTTAAATTATTTAAATTTTATTTAATTAAATTAAATTAATTTTTTTTTTTTTTTTTTTTTTTAAACAGTATACAAAAAAGGGAATCCTAATCACAGACTGCACCTTCTCAATTATATATCACTATTATTATTATTATTATTATTACTTTAGGAGTAGTAGAATAGGAAGTAGAAACATACAGTTTCTAGCACTATTTTATTTTCCTTTACATTATATTATATTATTATTATATCACTATATAATAATCCTACATTAATACTATATTGCTATTATTGTACCTATCTATAAACTTATACTATACATACAGTTGACACATCATGGCTGTTGGAGTTGCACTACTGGACTTCTTTTCCACAAATATTTGCACAATTCACTTATATTCTATTGTCATGTACGTATTTTAAACAGATTATTTTAAATGTCATTTTTCTAATTTCTTCCATCTTTAATTAATCTTTTAAATTTATTTCATTCAAATAGTTCTTTATCTGTTTTCTTACCTATCAGTGCTGCTATAGCATGTGAATTTCCTCTTTGGGATCAAAGTCTTACCTTAATATTCAAACTTAATTTCCAAGTAAAAATAAGCACTGACTTGGAATATGGTGAGAATGTCTTTCAGAGTTTATTGTAATCGTCTTATGTTTTCATAATGGAAACGCAGTGAATTGAGATTTGAAACGTTGTCAGTGTGAAAGTATTTGTGAGTGTTTTGTTGCTGTTGTTCATGCAGGATTCAGATCACAGACTGACGTCATCAAGGAGAATGATGCACATAGCAATTCCTCTTTTCCTTACGATGATGTTGATGAAGCAGTTGAAGCTCAGCCCCTGACCTCTCATGCTGCCATTGATGTTGCCTCAAGAGTCAACTACTTCCATGAAGGCGCCCCCGATCAAAGCGATGGAAAGTTTTGAACCCCTTCAATCTCATCTTTTTCACACTTAAATACTAATACTTTCTCGCTAAATGTTCACACTGTCAACAATCAGACTGACTTAAATTTAACACGCGTCTGTTTTTCCTCCCAACAGATGGGGTGACCTACGAAGTGGACGACCCACAGGAGAGTTATGACGACATTGAACCCAGCCCTGAAATCACACAGACTAAAGCTGAAGTCCATGACGGCCCCAGAACTACACCTAAAAGCAATGCAGTGGCACCTCCAGAACTGGTGCAGGGCAATGAGGACTACTTAGAGCCGGGCCAAGATGGGTGAGCCAAACCTGGGTTTAAAACCTACTGAAATAAAATTCAATCGGGCAAAGTGGATCACCCCAAAACCCAGGCCCCTTTTTACCCTTACAAAATTGAAAAACTTTCTTAAAAAAAATTGAAATTACCAACAGACAAATAATATTTAAGTCTTTTTTTTTTTATACAGCAGACATTTGCTGAAGTGGTTATAAATAAATTTACTGATAATACAAAAATTTAGTTTAAAAAAAAAATCCGGATGCATCTCTGGATATAACAAGTTGAGTTATGCATTTCGATCTGAAATACAGATAGGTACAAGATTCTACAGTTTATGACTAGGAAAAAGAACATGTTTCTGACTGATTGTGTACTGCTCTTTAGCAAACCTTCCAGCGAGATAAATTTTTGCCTCATACCATTTCATTTTCCATGTATTATTAAATGTACAACAGCTGAGAAAAACTTTATTTTTGTTCAAATGTGCGAAGTTAGAGTCATAAGAATTTCAGTAGAGTGCTAAATTGTAATTTCATCTTTATATCTTTCTCTTTTTTAAAATCTACATTCTATTGCTGATTTTAGGGCTTTTAGAAAATGTGTTCAGAATGATTTAAAATCATGAATGAGTTTTTGATTCAACATATGTTTGTTTAAAAAAGATCATGTATATACAGTAATTGAACTTCTATGATTTCTGCAATATTGTATGAGAAACTGTTTTTGCAATAGTTTGTCAATTTATCTATCAACTGAAATCCATCAAAACACATGTATGAACAAGATCTAAATGGTCATAAAATTAGCTCCATAAAGCACTTGGTTAGCAACAATGTAATAAACGTTACATGAGACAAACTCCTTGTGTAAGTCAGCTGATACAGTGGACTCATTGTATATTTTCAAGTTTATAGGCTTTATAAGAATTCATAACATTGAGATTTCACTGTCACATTCATGTTTTTCTGAGGAATAGTTGCCGAGAGTTAGATGAGAACACTGATACCACTCTCATATCTGTAATGTCTGGTAAAAACGAAGGTACAGGCAGCAGCCGGTTAGCTTAGCCTAGCATAAAGACTGGAAAGAGAGGAAAACTGGCCCTGTCCAAAGGTAACAACATCCTGCTACAAACACCTCGAAAACAAACAAATTAATGTGTTGTGTCTCATTTAAGTTTCCCCATGTAGCGGTTTTATGCATGGTAAGGTTATGTGCCGGACTATTTTCTTGTTGTGGAGTTTTTCAGCATTATTTTTATAATAAATTAAACAAAAAGACCTATAGTGTTAATTACTAAGCTTTAGAAGTGATGGTGGACAGAGCCAGGCTAGCTGTTTCCCCCCCGCTTCCAGCCTTTATGCTAAACTAATCTAGCTGACTTTAGGCCCTATCTTCCTAGTTAGTATGCAGACATGAGAGTGGTATCATTCTCCAAATCTAACTTTTGGCAGGAAAATGAATAAACATATCTCCAAAAATGTCAAACTATTGCCGTAAACACCGTCATTGCCATTGATGTCTAATCTTAGTGACAGTTTTAATTGACTTTTTGTTCATACCAAGAAAAGGTCAGAATTGTAAGAACAACGTAGGTGTTGTCAAACCGGCGGGTAAAGTACTTGAATTTACTAATCTGGTGAAAAAAATACAGTGATCTGACTTTTGTACGTATTTTTCAAGCTGTGTTATGTACTTTCAGTTACTGGTGATTCTTGAAAACTCGCTGTATGTCTTGCTACTTCGTGTCACACTTCCGAATTAAATTCAGACAGTGAATAAATTACAGTGTCTTGTGGCACTGGAGCAATGACCAACCCTGCTCTACTAAAGACATCTTTAAAATGAATATGTTTAGCAAGTGTAAACCTTGAGTGTTAATAGCAGTCTTGTACCAAAACAACATTATATTCTTTATCAAGACTTTTTGTTTGGTCTGTGTTCAAACTTTTAGGTTTTATCCTTTACATGCATCTAATGATGCCTCTGAGAATCCTTGGTTTTGGAAATGGCTGAGATGTTGAGTATCAAACTGTATGTTATATATGTCATATATAGTTTGATACACAGCACAATAAGCCGTTTTCTTCATTAAGCAACGTTTGGCGTGTGACTCAAGTGACTGAAATTCACTGCTGGTCTTTTCTTCAACAATGCAATAACATTTTTATGTATCCTTTAAGTTTTTTTTAATGTATTTATTTTAATTTTATTGATGTGTTATTGATTAACTGTTGTGATTTTCCTCTGCATTTGCCACACAAAGCCCAGCAATGCCACTGGATAAAGACAAAAAAAAAAAAATCCAAACCCTTTTGGTTCTGCTCGAAACATTTTGAATACAGTTTCATCTCTCTGCACTTTAACATTCTCTATGAGCACTTAAACATTTCCCCCCCAATGGTCAGGACATGTGAGAGCAGCTGCTTGCTACAAATGTTAACATGAGTACAGCCATCCATAAGGGACTGACAGACATGCAAGTGCTGCTTTTAAGAGATTGACAGTTCTGCTAGAGCCTCACATGTTTGGTCAGGAGTTAGCCAAGGGCCACTGAGATCAGAAAGCCCAAAGGGACTAATTTGTAAGCAGCAGCTCTCGCATGATATGTAAACATCACACCCAGCCTCGCTGTCAGAGGCCTCGCTGAGGGATCATGATGTAGGATTAAATCTGCTGCTGGCTGAAGCTGAAATAGACACAAAGGAGACATAGTGATCTGCATGTGGAAGAGGTAACGTTTTCATTCTGTCTCAGGTGCCACTTCTCTACAGCAGGACCCAGTGGGGCCAGGGGGAACTCAAAGGGCTTCAGCTTTGTGTTGTTTACTTGAGTTTGTAAGATTATAATGAGAAACCCTCTTTGTTGACAACAGAAATGATGGCCCTCTCACTTTAAGCCTATTTTGTCCCCCACACTCTTATAGTTTCAGGTTGATTTCCATGCTAAAATCTCTCGAAACACCGTTCTTTTACTCCCTTCAAGTGCTTTCCCACCTTTTTTATTTTTTCCCCTGGGTTTTGTCTCTCGTGTACAAGTGGCGGTTGTGGGGGCCATACACAGCCTGAAAGGTAGACCTACAGACACTACCCAGGGCTAAAAAGAGTACTGCACCTTCCTTCCACATTTTTGGGTAAAAATGGAAATCAGAGAAAAGACGTAACTTTATGTGTATTTTTATTTAAGTTTTTATTCTCCTAAATAGAAGCTTGAATCGAATGTCAGTCAAAGATAAGTCTGTAAAGCACAGAACTCTTGAAGTGCATCTAGAGATGAAAATAGGTTAACTACCATAAAGGTTGCTCAAGGAAACAGCATGACTGTAGTAGGATTAGTGCATTAAAAATATGGAGGATCATATTTTATTTCTGTTATTTATTTATTCATTTTGTTATGCTACCATCGTTATGAATGTTTTTAAATTTCATTGTGTCCCCACCGGCTCAAACCTATGCCCTTGGCAATGTCATTTTGTCCAGTGGTGAGAGATATCTCAACAATATTTAAATGGATTACCATGAAACCTGATACCAATATCCACGGTGCCCAGAGGATGAATCGTAATGACTTCGATGACCCCGACTTTTCCTCTAGCGCCACCATTAGGATGACATTTGTGGTTTTCAGTGAAATGTCTCGACAACTATTGGATGGATGAAATTTGGTGCAGACGTCCGTGTCCGCCTCAGGAGGAACTACTTTGGCGCTGCCTAAAGTTTTTTGACTGGCACCATCTAAATGGCTAAATATCGGCAAAATAAATTACATTCCGTTCAGCTTCAAATGTACTTTGTGTTTAGTGTTCTCTCAGCAAAATTAGCATGTTAACGTACTGAAAGAAGACTGTTAAGTTGGTTAACATTGCACAGACACAAGGCTTTTTGAGTGTGAATGTTCTAGATTCCACGTAATCTTTGCATTCACTTAATTCAATATAGTTTGAATATCAATATGCATACACTTGATATAACATTGTGCTCTGTTTTGGTTTCACTGTTCTGTGATTGTTGCATGGTGCTGCAGTTGAAAGTAAGGACGGATTGGCTGTTGGGATTTAAGAAGGAGATCACCCAAATCAGCCTAGGCAAAATGTTCCATTCTCTTAAAGTGGCTTCAAAAACGAGTTAATCTTATAGACTGTGCAGCTTACTATGCAGCTTGCATAGTAACATATCTAGTGAAAAATAATATGTTGGGAGACTTGTAGATAGCAAGAGAGACGATGAGGCTATTTTATGGATGTAGATATTATGAAGCAGAAATGTGCGCAGAAACATTTTAATTATCAGATTTAATTGTATTTACTGTCACAGATGATCAGAATACGAGATCTTCCTTTATATCCTTTGACACAGCTTTATCTTCACAGCTTTATCTTACGTCATTGTCAGTTTTAGTTTGAATCATCTTTTCAGACCATTCAATGACCTTTCACCAAATGTTCACACCTTCATGTTTCAGGGAAATATTCATCAGAAACCTTGTGATCTGTCTCCTCTGCAGGCTGTTGGTCTCATGGTCCTAATCTGTGGAAATGCAGATTAATGTTGAGAAAAGTCTCTTAAATCACCTGATGCTGGCTTTATTATGGAGGTAACAGACAGACGAGCCCTCAGCTGGGAGATAGGTCCCAGTTGTGGTGATTTTCCATAACAGAGTGGTATTATTAATAGTGCTCTTGTCTGTATGGTGCCATCCAAAAAGCCTGGATATCTTGTTTAAGGCTCCCTCCCTCTCTCTCTCTCTCTCTCTCTCTGAAGATCTCCCATGACCTCCTTTGTAATGCCAAATATAAAATTGTCTTCTCGCTGTATGTGAAAATCTCCCAGTTCAGAGAGTTCGAGACTTATTATGAATTAAATATCTAGAAGCACAAAAGCACTAAAGCAGCATAAATGCTGGATAGAAAAACAGACTGTGTTGATACCTGTACCTCAGTCAGTAAAAGACAGAGATTGGGAAGTTGTGGAGTTAATCAGAAACCTGGACAATATTAAAATCATATGTGCAGCCATGACCTTTTTTGACTAATATAGATTTTCAATTCTTTATCCCTTACTGTGAGTTTAGCATTTGGATTTTAATGTTACCTTTCTACACAGTTTTCACACTGGATTGCAATATTTGGTGTTAGGCTGTACCATGTTTGTGGCAAACTGAAGTATATATAGGTGTATACATTTTAATAAAATATTGTATTTTATATATCTATATCTATATATATCTATATCCACCTATCTATCTATCTATCTATACACACACACACACACACACACACACACACACACACACACAAATCACACACTACTGTGCAAAGGTTTCAGGCACTTTAGATTCTGATGCATTATGCAGTACCATCAGGGAGGCATCTGATCCGTCCCGCATTCATTCTGCAGAATGACCCAAACATTCAGCCAAAGTCATAAATAACTATCAATTCCCACTATTTCATCGATGTTGGTTACATTAATATATGCTAATGGGTTTCTCATTACATAGTAAGCCTTTGTGTCTGCAGTTATAACTAGTACAAAATCATAAATAAAGGGTCCTCACATAGACTTTTTAATAAGACATCCAGTTTGTATATGGGGATAAACTGGAGGAAGGGAAACACCAGCCAGAGGGCTTTTTCTCAACCTGGCAAACAAAAGTTGTTCTTATTAAAGCTAGGAGCTAATCCATAAAGCATAATACATTTTTTAAATCATAATCTCTGAATTCTCAATTTTACTACTCCACAATCTTTCTCTGGTATCTGTACAAGTAAACCATGGAGTATAAGTACCCCTGTTGGGAATCAGTGGCCTAGGGCACCACAAGTGCCATTAACAGCCCTGTCCACAAAGACGTGTATCTATCTATTACATGCATGATGACTTACTAATGTGGTGTTTCAGTACTAGTATCGGAAGTATCTAGTATCAGAAACATGACAACCATGTAGATAAGAGGGCCTTTCATAACAGCAAAAAATGATCTTTATTTTGCAGGCAAAGGAAATCACGTTATGATAAGACACCTGATTTTCATGTCGATGTAGTTTCCTGGAAATTGTACTAATCTCTTTAGTCTAACATGAGTTTGAAACATTTGACTTAACAGGAAAGAACCATCTCTCACACTTGTGCAAAACTGAAAAAAAAAAAAAAATCTGCACTGAAAAGCCTAAAAATGTAAATGTTGTGTTTTTAAATTCTTTTTTTCTGCATGTAAGGCAAGACTTTAAAAGTCCATAAGATTAATATAGTGGTTGTAATGCCTTGTTACACAGAATAGGCATGCAAAACATTATTTTAATCTGTTTAAACACAGGGTCTGTTATGTGTGTAAACGCCAGCACAGATAGTTGGTGAGTCAAATACCAACACGGGCTTTGCAGTTGGATTTGCTTTGGCTGTATTAGTCTTTGTATGACAGACCTTGATGTGCAGTCAGGACCAGGGTTCGGCGGAAAGATGACCCTGGTTAGCGTAATGCCCTAAATATGCTGTAAAGCACGAGGTGGGAAAGCAGGTTCACATCTCGGGCCAAGTTGGGGTCTGCCCTCCTAAGAGGCCGACACGCTGAGTCCTGAAAGCACCTATGCCGTCCCGTACACCCCAACAAAAGCAGGACATCCATCAGCGGAGAACCAGCTGCAGCACTTTGACACGAGATTCTTTGTGTGTAAAGAGGCTGAAGAAGGTCAGCGAAATGAGACAGAGACAGAGACTTAGCTCATGGATCTAGCTTCAAAGAGGAGAATATGATATCTGCCCAAGAGAGAGGCTGAAAAGAGCACTATCCACTAAGTGGCTGGATGCATGATTTTTATTTTGTTTTCCTTCTACATGCTTCCACAGCATGACCATACTGCACATACAACTTTCTGAACAAAGATACAACAATCATGTGAACTGTGTGAGGGATATGGAAAAAACTCTTGACAGAAAGTTAGTTGTTGCCTGTGCACACTGATTTTTAATTCCTCAAGTCTTTTACATACTTTTGTAATTAAATCTGATTCTTTTAAAATCAAAAAAAGGGTGGGTATACTCATGGGTTTGGCATGAGAAAAATAAATTTAAAAAAATGATAAAAATATAACTATAATAAAAGTTAGTCTTGAACATTTTATAAATTGGAAAGATTTGACTTAACTTTACAAAATGTTGATTTGTATATTAATAATATACACTCCTCGTGCATTTATATCAAACCTCAGATTGTAAGATATGTTGCAGTTCAGGGAAAAATTTATCAGTGAAGTTGTAATTTATGAACATTTTTCACCTTCAAGTAAATGGGAGGACATGCTAATTCACACAAAATCCTGAAAATCAAAGTTAATACTGTATATGAACATTATCTAAATAGACAATCCACCATTAACACTTTAAACAATATTCGTTAGTTTGTACAGCAACAGAGAGGAAACAGAAGGACCTGAGCTGCTTTTAAAGTTTGCTGTAATAACTTGACACAGTAGGGGCTCCCCAGACCGTAGGTCAGAGTTTGCAACTGCAGGTTGTTACACTTTAGATAACGTTAGGCAATCAGCAAGTATGTGCTTCCTCTGCACTACTCAACTTTCACTGAAGTATTCAGAACAACATACATGTACTTCAAGAACTGCATTTCTGAATTACCATAAGTTGACCCAGATGCTACGTTGTTACATTGTGTAGGAGCCAACGGCAACACTAGTAAAGAAAATTCACAGTTCATACTTTGCTATAAAAGTGTCTTAACACAGAACTTTAAAATCACAGTATGAAAAATGTGATGGGTTCATGTCCTTTGTAATTTCACACTACGGCACATTTTTTATGTAGTGAACACAGCAGGAGCTGAAATCGAAATATTCAGGTGCAAAGACTTGATCACAATTTAATACTGAAGAACAACCACGAAACAAAAAGTGAAGACCTGGGCACATATATAAAAAACCGTGGTTCATACATTTTTTTTCAAAATTACTCATCTGATAATAATTCAGTACCACTTAATGGGCTTCTTCTTCAGTCACGACAGACCTAATCATATGTGTAAAAAGGAAGAGAATAAACGTGTGGGGGTCCCTATTAAATGATTTGACGCTAGAACACAGGCTTCAGAATAATATGCCTCCATTTAGGATGATGTAAACACCATATGTTTAATCACTGCAAATTGCATGCTGGATATCAGGCACTTCAGGGCCTTTAGATATATTTTTAGATACTGTTAAGCATAAGGAAGCTAAAGATTATACAAAGATGCAGTCTGCAAGTCACTAAGCATTAGGAGGCTCTTCCACCTCACTACGCCTAGGATTATTCCTAGATGATGCTGGCTTTTTCTTTTTCCGCTGTCTGCTGCTGCTCATTCCCATGGTCCTTCTTAACCCAGTCCTTCTCCGCATATGCTCTCACCTCCCCTACTGTACACCTCTTCCCTGCTTCCAAAGCCAGGAGCTTACCAAACATCTCCATGGCTTCTGGAGTGAACCTTTTCCACAGAGGAGGAACGTCCTCCTCTGTGTTAGGTCTCTCCTCCATTCTGCACCAGTCAGCAAACTCCTGATAGAAGTCGTCTGAGTCCATGCAGCGCTCCCAGGGGAAGTAGCCCGTAAGGATGCAGAAGATAACCACTCCGAAGGCCCAGGTGTCCAGGCTTGGCTCCACACTAAGTGGAGGGGCTGTTACTTCTTTCTGGCCCTCCAGCAGGGCCACGCTACAAAGCTCCGGGGCCATGTAGGGCAGGGTACCTGTGATGAATCGTATCAGGGTGCCTCTCTTCTGGGCCAGGCCAAAGTCTGCCAGCTTGACCTGGCAGCAATGATTGTCCAACAGGAGAATGTTTTCAGGCTTGACATCACGGTGGACCAGGCCATGGCTGTGGATGAACTCCAAAGCACTTGCGATCTGGAGGACACAACGTTTTACTGAAGATTCTGGAATACCCACCTGAACAAATTAAAAATGGAAGATTGGGCTTTTTATGTCATTTTGCAAAGGGTTTCAGAATAAAAAATGAGGACGTACACCAATCACCACAAAGCGCTGCATAAAGAAAGGTAGCGTGCATGTTCGCATGCAGACGTCAGCGTTCAGCTGTACCTAGCCCTATATGTGACCTTGGCACTTTGTACATTCTATGACTCGGTCACACAGGCTTATGGAGGAAACACAAAAGTTATCATTTTATCTTACTCGTTATCCGGTAGTGGTTTGCATCTTCCCAGGTGTGTTACTGCCATCTTTTCCAGGCACAAAACCAAAATTTAAATCTTTGCCCAGTTTTCAGAAACAGAAATACAAACTACACTACTGTCCTCTTTTTCACTATCCGAGCTGTATCACGTTACATCCACTGTCCAAGCCTATTAGAAGCACCTACGCTAAGTGGTCGGCGGGTGCATTACACTTTCATTCACTAATATGTAAATTCCTGCTTAAGTGTAACATACATCGTCATTGTTTTGCCAATGCTTGACTCACCTTTGGCTGGATGACAGCAAACAGGTCCCTCCCAATGACGAGCTCCTGGGCAAAGCAGTAGTGCTCATTAGACTGGAAGGCAATGCCAAAGAGGCCCACGATGCAGGGGTGGCAGGACAGGTGTAAGGAGATGCAGTACTCTCGCAGAAAGCCCTGCAGCTTAGTTGAGGCTTTGGGCATCACTTTCAAGGCCATGGGAGTCCCTGCAGACCATCCATACTTTATTTTGGCTATTATTAGCACTGTTCATGCACAACTTTGTCTTGTGAAAGAATTGCAGAATTAAAATCATCTATGAATATTTCAGTGATAGTTTAGTGATATTAGGTATTTGCTGTATACTGTAATAATTATTACCATTGCATGGCTTAAACCTCTCCTAGGTCAACTATTCAAAAAATGGTTAAAACATGGTAATAAGATATTCAGATCAGCAGATCCAAAAGATTTCATTAACATGATTGTATTACTCTCATTTGTGATAGAAAGAAACTGATACAAAAACCACAAATTTTTATTTAAAGTTATTCTTGATTATTCGAAGTGCAGTCATACCCCTGAAGCGATGTGTCACCAGCAGCACTTTGCCGTATTTCCCTCTGCCGATCTCCTTGATGATGTTGAAGTGCTCCTGGATCTCCAGGTGACTGAGGCTCTGAGCCGTAAGCTCCATCAGCTCATCGATCAGGCTGCCATCAGCGAGGCCCAGCTCAATCATCTCTACCTACACACCGACAGGAAATTAAAAAAAAAAAAGAAAGAAAAATACGGTTTTGGGGGAAGACACACATTTGAACATACACAGTTACTTGACTTCCACAAGGTGCATGCTTATTGGAATATACGTTGTAAATATATATATATATATGATATGTATATGTACCATAGAAACAGGATTTCTGTATCAAATATCTTTTTTAGCTAACAGGACAAATTACCTCTTTCAACTGTCAGTTATGTTGCATTTATATAAAAGGGCACAAAATCTAAACTATGTCAAGAAATACTTGGTCACAAACTCCAGCAACCTAAAGCTGGCAGGTCTTATTCAGAACTGCTTGTTGGACTGTTGAATTGCTTTGTGTATGAAGATTTCCATAAGTTTATGGAAAATGCCGATCAGATATTCACACTCTTATTGGTCACTTTTTACGTGAAAAACTGAGTGCAACACCATGTATGTCTTCGAGAATGTGCGCCGTGTTCCCCATATTTAAATGAAATCCCATCTCCCCCATCTCTATGACAATTGGCTTTTCACTCCACCTTCGAATGTAGCCATTTGGAACAACTAAACCCTTTTGATTTCCTATGTGGTCGGACAACACATTGTACAAACTAGTTCTGTTTGAGCATAACCTTACCCTAAGGCAAGCTACACTCTAGTGTATTTATCCCTATATATTAAAAGACAGAAATTTAACAGTATGTCATTAATAATAATTTACATCCAATCACACGTGAAATGTACTGTACAGTATATTAGACCTTTTTCTCTAGTTTTTTATTTAATTCAAAAACTGTCTCAAACTTTGCATTTGCTTCAACACTTAATAAACATGTTATATTTCAAATTTGCAAAAATTCCTCTTTTGTACCATAACTACTGATTGGGCCCTGGTACGGGTAGTATGTAATGTTTCAGTTATAAATTCTCTATGTGCAGTTGTGTAAACAAAACAGTGTATGTAACAGAGAAACAGGTTATAGAAAGTTTATCAAATTTTTCATTCAGGTAGGAAAATCATGTCTTGATTTGTCGTGAAACACTACTACATTCACTAAATTCACCCTCCTTAAACCACTGTTAATGTCCTAGTCTACCATCTAACTGCAGTGCCTCTGGTTTGATCACCGCTGAGGACCTTTTTTTGCATAAATCATCATACAGAATTACTTATACAGAAAGGAAGAAAAGAAAATACTATACTATGCTTTTAACAGTGTGCATTGTCTCTGTTGGTGTTTTTGATACAATGTTTAATTTTAAATTTCTCTATATGTACTGTATACAGTATATCTATCTATCTGTCTATCTATCTATCTATCTATCTATCTATCTATCTATATAGATATGTATAGATATATTTGTTTAAAACATAAATACACATTATGTTTTTAAATAAATCGTTTCTATGAAAGACAGCATAAAAGTAGCAAGCCAGATTCCAGGTTCCATTAATATTAATGATGTATAAATTATTGCATACAATAGTGGGAATACCTGTTCTCTCCCTCTATTTCCCCTATTCTGTTTCTGTTTCTCTAAGCATATAGTCAACTACTGACAATGTGTTTATTTCTGTGCTCAGACAAATGCCTCCGTAACCACAAGTCTAACACAGTGAGATTCAGGAAAAGCTTATTTCCTCAGGCCATTAGGATGGTGAACTTTGTCCTCTGACCTATGTACTGTATATCTCCAGCCTTGTCTAGCACATTGTCCTCTGCTATTTTCAAATTATTGTTCAGTTTGCCTACAGTTGTGACAAATGTACATTTTACATTTTTACATATTTATAATTTGTATCCTTTATGTCTATTCTTGAATAATAATAATAACAATAATAACAACAAAATGTATATACCTGGTATAGTATTTGATGGTATTTGATGATATATTTAGCACATGTTTTGTCAGTGGTAATTTGGACATAAGTGATCAAAAAATTGCTCTGAAAAATTTGGTTATATTGCTATTAGAGGTTGTTATTAACAACAGTAGCAGTAGTAGTAAGTAATAGCAGTACTGGATATTACTTCACCTCAACCATGATTAGATATGTATCACTTTCAGGTCTTACCTTTTTTCTTGTCTGTTCCCAATACAGTCACTGGAGTGTGAAAACAGGCAAACCAAACGCACAAAAGGACACACACACACACACACACACAGTCACACCACCATGATTAAAGCTGACAAAATGCAGCTATCACTGTGTTGTAGAAGTGTAGGTTGACTGTTTGTCCTGTCTGTCCTCCACCTTCACTGCTGCAGCTGCTGCTGCTACTGCATGGATCAGCGTACAGAGTGGACCTGAGAGCTTTTCACTGACCAACACGAAGCTCTGCTCTCAACTGCTTCGATGGGGACAGAGCCCACTTTGACAGCTGATTACAAACTGCCTCTGCAAAGGGCACACACACACACACACACACACACACACACACACACACACACACACACACACACACACACACACACAGTGGCCTACATACAGTATGATCAGCTACACACATTATTATGTACTATAATTATATGTAATCCATATGCACATGAAAAGCATCGACATAAAGTTTCACAGATACAGACAACTGTCACTCATTCACTAATGTATTTATACGGCAAATTAGTTGTATTTTCCAGATTCATAGGTCTGTCACTACTCATGTCCACATGTACACACACTAGTGAAGAGCTACAATCGATTCAGAAGTGCCTCTGTGCCCCACAACTTCCTCTCCATGATCTCACTACTTAGTGCAGCTGCATACAGCATCGCATGTAAGAGCATACCAGTCACACATGGTGTTTTGGGTTTTTAGCACAGATGCTTAATCTTCATTTTCAGTCATGCAGGTGAATGCCAAGCTTTATAAAGACTTTTCTGACTTTTATGCTGGATTAAATAAATAAAAAAACTTAGCTACAAAACTGTAAGTACTCTAGGGACATAATTGTCACTATAATTTAATAAATACATTTTAACCCCTTTTCAGTGGTGCAATGTAATGTACATTTACTCAAGTACTTGATACAAATTTGAGGTACTTGTACTTCTCTTGAGTGTTTCCATTTCATGCTACTTTATGATTTTACTCCACTACAGTTCAAAGGTGCTTCACTTAATTTACTTAACAGGTGTAGGTGCTACTTTACAAATTAACTTTTTACATATAAAACATACGATCTCATAAATTGTTATAGATGAAACGACCCAAAGGCATATAAAATTACAACAGTAAAATGCTTAATTTTGATATTTTAAGAACATTTTGCTGATGATACTTGTACTTTTCTATAATTTACATATTCAGGACTTTTAATTTTTTTGAGCACTTTTAGTGCGTGATATTGTTACTTTTGCTCAAGCAAAAGATCTGAATTCTTCCCCCACCACTGGCTTTTTGCAGGGATTTGTTACCACTTCACAAACTCAGCAATAACATCCAAGGAGATATACTGTATGGTCCAACACATGAGACTGATTCTCTGATTACATTCCGCATTGCACTCAAACCGTACTAACAATGACGCACACAGATGAACACACACATTTTGCATTGCCCCTGCCAAACTGTGGTCTAACTGTCAAGTATTAGAAAAAGTGTCTTCCTGGTTTAGGCAAAAGACTCAGTTTGCTCTGAGTGATCAGTATTTGTAAGAGAAAAAGCAATTCTACTACACAGTCCTGTACATGGTTACTGTAACACTGGTGCCAATCCATATTTGGTCTGAATAATTTCCTACATAGTGTACATAGTACATAGTGTTGTCGTGCCTTTATTTTTTCTTATCTGGTAGAAGAAATAATAATAACAATAATATTTTTGAGCAACGCTAATGGCATGGCTCTAAGGATGGAAAGGATGAATCTGGTAATCTCTTGAGTTCCTGTAGCGCCACCATGAGGCTGACATTTTTTTTTGTGATATATTGTATGTTGACAAAAATTGGTTGGCTTGCCTTAAAATTTGGTACATATATCCATTGTGAACTGAGGAAGACTCCTAATGAATCTGGTGATCCTCTGACTTTTAAATTAGCACCATCATCCAGTAAGAACACCAGTTTATCCAGTACTTTGGTTTGTGACCAAAAAACTTCAAAAATAGTGACATTCCCATCGGCCTCAGCTGTACTTTGTCTTATTTGATAAGCAGTAAATGCTAGCATGCTAACACCCTAAACTAAGAAGGTGAACATTCTACATTACACTTGCTAACATTAGCATGTTAGCATCGTCATTGTGAACATGTAAGCATGCTGACGGTAGCACTAAGCGCCAAGCACTGCTTTGCCTATGTACAGCCTTACAGATCTCACCTGCAAACAAATTGAAATAGAGGAGAAAATGCTGATTCCTCAGAATCAGACAAGCTTATTGAATGACAGACAAACAGCTTTCATGACAACGATACTTATCATCTACACTGTTTGTAGAATTGCATAAGTATCTAACGCTAACTGTTTTTACAGTATCTGTTAAATGTGGACATGTAAGTAACATCGAATGCATGTTGGTTTGAACCTTCCACTTCATAGTGGGAGGCTGAAACAGAGTCGGGACCAGCCAAGTGGGAGTCTTACATTCATGGCCCTAAACTAGAAGCCACGAATGCACTCAAGCTGTGACGAACATACAAACAAATCCCCTGGGGTGTTCTCTACAACTTTGGCTGGGCTAATGGGGTGTTGTTGTCTGCACCTGTGTGTGAGTAAGTGTGTCTGAGTGTGTGTGTCGGCCTGTGTTTCATTTACTGTGCACACGCTTAACACTGTGACCCTGGGTAGTTATTCTGGGGGCACCGAGCATCCACGCAAGCAGGACTAACGATACACAGATACAGATATTTGGGAGTGTTGGCCTCTGCAGGGTTGTGGTGGGTTAATGAAGTGTCAGTCCCTAAAGTTCGCTGGCTATACCAAAAGCTACAAGGGGCGATAACTGGTATACAGCTTAGATGCTTTTGGGTGATCCATCCAAATGAAGTGGATGGACTAAAGGAAGGAATGAGTTTTTCAGTTTTCTAATTAGCTCATTATAGTCTGTTTGAGACAAAGTTTAGATGCAGCTATATATAATGTATCTACTTTTCCACCATGTGGATTCTACAAGCATCCTGTTATGCTTTTCTATGAACTGCAGTTCACCGACATGTGTTCAGTTAGGCTGCCATCAGTAATTAAAGTTTGGCTGTGGAGTGTGTTTTGAAGTTTGTGATCATCAACTTATGCTGTCATCACAGACATTTGGTCATGTCATATTTGGGATCTTTACATAGTAAAGACAGGGTCCATATCCCAACTTCCAGTCCCATTACGATATCACTGCTGTCCTCACAGTCTCACAGGAATAGAATTACAGAGCCGTTTAGTCTGACAAACCAGTTCCATGCAGGCGGAGTTCTCGCTGTTCCTTTGGCAAACATTTTAAGATCACTTTTAACAAGATACACCATGCATTGTAGTTTCAGCTGTCAGTTCAGGGCTATTAGCGAAAAGATTTTTTTCCGTGATTAACATTAGACAGGCATTCACAATTTTTCTGTTTTTGACATGCAGTGAAAATGAAGCCAAGACTATCTATTCCAAAACAAACAGTAGGGAATATTAACTCTAACTCATGATTGTTTCCGCTTCCACACCATGGAAGGTTGGCCAGGATCAATAGGGCCAATGTTTCCAAAACCTTATCTGTTTTCTGCTGACATAGCTCACTAGACCTTGTGCCTAATTAATCAGTCATGATGTCCTCAAATTCATAGTGCAAATCTTTCAGGGGGAGTGTTGCTTGTTTGCCATCATGCACAATATCAGTTTTAACTCTCTGTCTCCAGAACAGAGATAGGTCTGGGATGTGACGAACTTTGCTTAGCTCAAAGTCTTGAAGCAAGTAAGCAACAGCTCAGCTCCATCAACAGTGAAAAAGCACACTTTGCGGCAGCTCCAAAACTGTTTTATTTACAATGTATCTACAGGTGCAGCAGTAGGTAAGAAATCAGTTAAGTTTTCCAGGGAACTTACATGAACATAACTTACATCCTGCTTCCAGTCTCAACAAGAATAAATCCAAAAACAAGGATGATTATATGTTACCCATTACCAAGATGTATTCCCATGTAACCATACTTAGAAAAAACACCAGTATTTATGTGTTTCATCACAGTACAGTCACATAATTTAGTTTACAGCTCAAAAAACATGTTCAAATTTGCAGTACCTCTTTAAATAAAGTATTTTCGTTGAAACTATTTACTTTTACTTGATCTGAATCTTTTTTCCCCAGCTGTAAGTACAATAAAGAGCAAGTGTTTTGAATGGTGAATTCCTTACAAACTGGATGCCTCACGCAGCTGCTCTGAACAATAGCCAAATAGACAGAAGGCTGGATGACATATGACATTTAGTGCAACGCTTGAACGTGAAGACTGAGAAATTTAGCCTTGTGTGAAACTACATTATATCATCATTTCCAAAAGTGTCCCTCTTATCAAAGACTATATCTGACAGCTGTTATGAACACTGGCAAGACCATTACTGTGAAATTGTGTCTTCACTCTTTCTACATGTACAAATTGTCTGTACATGATGTTTCCAGTCATTTGGCTAGTTTACAGACACTTTCTTTTTATATGGCTTAGCATGTGTGTCTGGGCACGGTGTGGAAGAATGGTTTGACGCATTCTACATGAGTGAAATGCTTCACCCCACGACACATTGAAATATAGACATGTTCAGACACACGGTGTAAGCACCTGCTGTGGAAAAAAAGATTTATTAATCAGCCGTAATGATTCTGGGTATAGGGTTCTTGGGCGTGAGAAACTGCATCATTACAGTCCAACTCTTGGTGACAGATGGCTCTTCTTGTACGATATGTAGTCACACACACATGCGCACGCACACGCGCGCGCACACACACACACACACACACACACACACACACACACACACACACACACACACACACACACACACACACACACACACACACATGCAAAACATCCACGTACACATTCGTATATACATACAGCTTTAACATTCCCAACTGCATTCATCAGCTGCTGCTTTTAAGTTCTGAAGGTTCACGATTATCTCACTCACCAGAATGATAATCCATGTAACTCTTGTTTAATTATTCTCATTATGTACTGATAATCTCTGATTGTTGATTTAGTATCCATTATTACAAAATTAGTAGCAGTAAACAATTATTAAATGGTTTATGGCACACTTTAATGTAATTGTAAGCAGATTTAATGGACGTTTTAAGTGATTATTAATGTATTTATCAACAATTATAACTTCTCCCATAAATTATTCATAACTGGTGAATAAAAAGTTAATTAATGATTAATAAATCATTAACTGACTGTATTACATATTTTTAATTGTATTTTGAGATATATGATTACACATACAACCAAATCCTCACAGTGTGTAATTATATTAATGGGACATATCAAGCTTCAATGTTCAGTTTATAAAGAATTCTTGAGTCACGGTTCACTTACTTTACCTTACTTACTTTAACTTTAGCTTTCTGTCTTGCTATTTAAGAAAGAAATACTAAGACTATCTGCCTGGTGAAGAAGCAGACAGACAATTTTATCAAATCTACTTGTGAGCTACAACAGGCTTCAAGGGACAAAAATATTTTCAACTGTGTGCTTTAAAATTCAGCATGAGTGAAAGCTATGAGTTATACACTCGGTTTTCAGTTTATTAGGAAGACCTAGCTTAAAGTAATGCAGTCTAATACAACAGTCCTGCAATAAATCCTACCTTGATGAACTGTTAGCTAGGTGTTCCTAACAAACTGACATGAAAGCGTGGATCAGGCTCATACTGAAGATGTACCCTTTAAATCAGACTTCTGATGACTGACGGTATTTTCACATGCTGTCGGCTTGGCTGCAGGAGGACAAAACTCAAAGTATACCGACAAAAACCAATGAAAAATCGCTTTATACATAATATAATGCAATGTGCACTGACTTAGTGACTTTAGTTTTATTTTATGTGCATAAAAATTGAAATCATAATAGATAGTAATTGGAGATCGCTAAATAGTGTATGTGTAATGTACTACAGAATGCCTCTGATGAAATGTATAGCACTCTGATGGTCAAACAAGGGGAAGGAGTCAGCGGGGCTTAATTTAGAAAGGTTAGTAAGTGGATGGAGTGAAGGAATGGGGTTTACAGCAGTGCTAGTGTTGATAGAGTGGGTGAAGACAGGCTGCTAAGATATGGTTTCAGAATGACATGCCACTTCATGGTGAGAGCCTTCTGCCTAACAGTGTTGTACCTCTGAACTCAGTTTTTACCTCAACACTACAGGTCTCTATTTTCCAGTTAATCAGCTCATTTTGAAAACAACAGAGTGTTCTTTAGTGATAGAAAGAGCTGCAATTATTAGGTGATTATTCAATTTTTCGATTGACTGAAAAGGAATTTAATATATTTGTAATGATCACGTTAGTCATGTATTAAATAATACCAAACATGAGATGGTTTTTTATTGCTTTTTTCTGTTTCATAAGTAATAACTTTAGGTTTTCAGAGAGTTTAATCAGTTTTAAGACTTTATTTTGAGGTCAACTTGGAATGGTCATTTTTCATTAATTGTGGACATTTTTAAACTATTATTTTACACTAAAAAAGTAAAAAGAATAATGAAATGATAGCCCTAGTGTAAAATGAAATAACTAGGATAACAGGAAATAATGGAATAAAAAATCCTTCCCGGCCCTCTCATAGTTGCAACCCTTTATATAGAGGGCTCTGCCTGATGTATGCCTGACTCCCCGCAGGACCTTTGGGACCTGTCTTCTCTGTGATGATGTAGAGAGAGTCAGTAAATCTCTTGGTCATGGACTCACATATTTAGGATGGTTATGGACATGAAGAAATGAGGAAGTGGTTTGACGTCTGAATCGTCCAAACATTTCTACATCCAGAAGTAGGCAAGAGAGAATTAACAGCTGCAGATACTGTATGTACAGTGTCACTGCAAAAACTCAAAGGGTGTACTAGAAGATGTAGAGTACGTTGTTCAGAGGATTCGTTCAAATGCTACTGTGTAATTTTGATCCACATTCTAATCTAAACCCTGAAAAATACAAAGATAGTGAACCAAATTTTGAAACAAGTGTTGTTGCTGACTAAAACTGATGCTGACAAATGTTGACTGGATAGTGTTTTGATGACTAATAGGGATAATAAGATTCTGGGACAACTGTAAAATTTAGAAAAGCAACCCAATTGATGTAGATTTATAGAGAGTGCTATGTTTTAACCATGCTACCAGCATGGCTGTAGGGATGATGAGGTGGTGGATTCAATACTAGAAAATATCTCAACAACTGTTGGTTGGATCGACATGAAATTTGACAGATGCATTCATGGGCCCCAGACGATGAATCCTTATGACTCCGGTGGTCCCAGCTTCTCCTCTGAAAGCTCTAGTGGGTAAGCATTTTCGATCATCCTTTGAAATATCTCAACATTTCGAGTCCCACCATGAGTTTGACATTTAATTTTCAGTGAATTATGTCAAGAACTATTTACTAGATTACCATAAAATTTGGTACATGAATTTGGCGATTCCTGACCCACCAGCAGATCAAAGTTTTCACTTATCCAGTGCAATATCTCAACATCTACAAGAGGATTGGCCCAACATTTTGTATAGACTTCCATGGTTCCCAGATGATGAAGCTTACGGACTTTGGTGTTTCCCTGAATTTACTCTAGCACCACTGTGGTTCATGTTCCGCTCAGGATGAATTATAAAATCTTTGGAGATCTTCGGTGATCCTTTTTATCTAGCGCCATCATCAGGACATAATTTTATTTTGTCCAATACTTTGGTTTATGACCAAATACCTGCAAAACTAATTAACTTTCCCATCAGATGCCTAAGATGATGAACATGATAAACATTATACCTGCTGAACATCAGCATGTTAGCATTGCTATTGTGAGCATTAACATTTAGCTCAAAGCACCACTGTGCCTTAGTACCACTTTTCAGAGCTGCTAGCATGGCTGTAGACTTGTAGTCCTGTGACAATGCCTGGGTGAGTGATGAGTTTCGAAGCTTTAATGGCCACTGCTATACAATGGTGTGTGCCTCTTCTAAACTTTGTACTTCTAGGGCAAAACCTGTCCAAAAATCTGATGGTGACAAATGACAAACTGAGCTGTGACAGCAGCACAGGTGGCTGGAGAGAGAAAGATATGATGACTTGTAGACTAAGTCCGGATGGGTTTACAGAAGTCATAGTCAGGATGCATGTTTTATGATGCCTCGTGTTCCTGCCAAGGCAAATATCAAACAATGGAATGAGGAGCAACGACCGAGAGAGTCACACTGGAGTCATGTTACAACACGAACTATCTCTCTTTCTCTCTCTCTTCTCCCCTCTCCCTATACCCCTTTTTCCATCTGATGGATCCAAAACAGCACCCACACAATGCTGTTCTCTAAGGCCTACAGCAGACCCTATGCCTGGTGTTAATTGAGATAATTGTGTGGTATGAGACTGAGCCACAGCTATGCCTGTCCAGTTATTCCTATCATGGGGTAACAGGGTGGCTTACAGATTCCGTAGAGATTTTTCAGGGAGCAGACCGTGTAAATGTATCTCAGCACAGCACTGAGGCTATAACACCAGAGGACCTCCAAGTTGCTGGATAAAGGATGTTGTGTTTTGTCAGCAACTACTGTTATAGTAGTATTGTGTCCTGCCTGGTGTGGTGGATCTCTAAGAATAGCACGATGGCAGCTGATATTCTTTTAAGTTTGCTGGTAGGAGTGTGGCAATAATCAGATGGAGGTGGCATCATCTCTGATAACAGTGTCCCAACTGACAAAGCAATCTCCACTCAAGTCCATTTTCTTGCTTGATTTGGAGCTTTTAATCACATACACGGCCTATATGAGTACATAGAGTTTTCTCAGTGCCCACAAAACTCTAGCTGTTCAAACGTTCCATTGTTCCGACCACATTTAGGACTCCTCCTGGCTTGGTCCCAGACCTCTAAATCACGACATCTCTGACCTATTCAGTGCATACCACACCTGTCCTTAAAAAAAATTGTGCTGAATGTTGTACAGCTAAGGGAGAAACACAGTAAAGCTTGTTCATCAATCTCTTGTATTTCATTATTTCCTTAATTCTAATGATTATGAAAGAAACCAACCTCCCTCCAAAATATTCAATCCATCCATTATTTCCATGATATAAATTATATAAAACTGTACAACATAAGTACATAACTGTACTGAATCATATTTTTAAAATTTTTTTTTAAGTATTCCTTTAAAATAAATTACTTTCTAATTTCTGTATTGAAGTTCTATCACTACAGAATTTTCCCTCTGTTTCTTTAATGTATCGGTCTGTCACGCAGTGAAAGACTCAATACTTAAAATAAAATATCAGAGAAGGAGAAGGGCACAGCTCAATGCCACTCTAGTAAAAAGACAACACATCATCTTCAGCAGTGAATTGCTCTTAAAATTTGGCAAATGGAATTTGTATTTTCTGAAAATGATTTATGATTAGTCAACACAAGCACTGATAGAAAAATAAACCTTTAAAAAAGGGCTTGTGCTTTCTCGTAAAAAAAAAAAAAACTGAACAAAACAGTCTTTAAAGCTTTCTACAATGTCACAAGTTAAAATGTTTAACTTTGTGAAAAAGTTTTTTAATCCAACCTGGATAATGGAAATTTTGAAAATCTACAGTACCGTGACGACAGAGAAACTCCACCTGCTGACAAAGACTGTGTTCTGAACAGGGTATAAAATGAAGCGCCCCCCAAAAAATATAGTCTTGCTTGCACTTTTTTGCGCCAACATATTTTGGTCCTGAAGAAAAAAAACAAACAAAACAATATCAACTCATCGTCCACTCACTTGTTCAGGAGCGTTTGACCATAGTCACATAGTCATGATCAGCAGATTAATTTTTCTCAGTTCTCATGATACTGTAGATTTTCAAAAGTTCCATCATCCAGGTTGGATTAAAACATTTTTTTTTTCAAGAAGTTAAGAAATTTTAGCTGAATAATGGATAGCTTGAACATCTACAGTTTCATGATGACATGGCACCTCACATTTTTGATGAAGGCTGTGCTATATGGACTAAAGATCCAGAACACACTCATCAATCAGATTATTTAGTCAATCTCCAAAGGATAACAACTAAGTGAAGGAATTTTTATTTAATAATTAATAATATTTACATTTCTCTTAAATAGTTTGTCAAATTAGCATCTCCACAAGATGCTCAAATTCTCAGGATACTTTTATGCCTTTTTCAAGCCAAACTTCTGTCACCAACATGTCTAAAACCTGATTTGAAAACTTCCATAACAACATGGTAATCCAAGTTTAATGAGGGTAATCTGTTGTGTCACTTTACAAGCATTCTTTAGGTTCCACTCCTATGATCAGAGCATTGTTACTCCATTTATCCACATCCTCAAAGAGGTGGGAGTAGCTTCACTAAACATTAGCAAAGCGTGTCTGGTTTATGAGCTCTGGTAATGAAGTGTAAAGAGCAGTGACCTATGCCACGATGACACGTTGACGGCTTTGGAATTCACTGTTTTTCATCCGGGGCAGATTCCTCCCTTTAACTTATCTTTGCTGAACGCTGCTGGATTTCATTGATGATATTAGAAGTTATACAACGCACTCACGGAAACGCACACTCGTGGCTACGTGATCCTGTAAAACAAGAAAATATGTTTCTGATTTATGTTAGATCCAAACATCAGTTGCCCTTCACAGTGTTCCGTTTGCCCCCCAACTTCAGTTGAAGTCAAAGGGAGTAATGGCCCTGTAAAGTAGAAACAAGTAGAACACTGCCATCTAGCGACACTGAACGCAAACACATTTCCTGCCTTTTGCTAAACTTCACATGCCTGCAGGCCCCTTTGTATATTTCTATGAAAGGAATGTCCTTTTTTGAGTCATGGCAGTGATACTGTAGATAAACCTCTCACCACATTCTACAGAATCCTCGTCAAACAGTCAGTGGTGCTATTCTGGCTCTGTCTAACGTGCTAAACACTGAGAGAAGAAACTCAATAGCCAACCTGATACCCCAGTCAGCGTTCTTCACGTTCTGCACACATTACCATCTCACCTTGTCAAACGGAGTTTGCCTGAATGTAACTTGAGCACTGATGTCAGCTCTAAGGACGTTTTTTTAGTTCTCATTGCAACAAACAGATTGCGTAAATACAAAACCGGGCCACAATTTACAGTTATTTCAAGCTTAGATGATGTAAAAATGCGTCCAGTGTTATACTTACATGTGGTTGAACGTGTGTGTGAGTTTGGCTGTACAGTATCCTCTGTGCTTCTCCTAGTTTAGTAAGCTTTGCAGAGCTAGTATGGTGACTTTGGTTCATGATTGCAGCCTGTAGTGGGTTTGTTTTTGGCTGTGGTACTACAGACGGAATAGTTGAACTATATGAAATCTTTTGCTGACTACAGCTGCTCAGTGTTTGGTGTTGAAGCTCCTGGCTATACCCTCATTTACAGTAAGTAAACCTGCACAACCAAACCACTACCATTCACCAAAGTACATTTTTATTTATCATTGAAAATGACGGACAGGAAGTTCATGTGTTTAATTTTCCATTAAAAAAATTAATATTAGAAAATTAGAAAATTTAATATAGTTTTCTTAAATTGTATTTTCTATTTCACTGACCAAATACACTATTGTAACACAATGTTAAAGTTGTATTAGGCTATAAAAAACAAACAAACAAACAAACAAACAAATGCTAATACATTTTTAGTATTAACAAAAATATAGAAAATTCCATCAAAAAATTGTTTTAACAGTTTGAGAAATCAGGCAATAAATACAAAATTATCATGACATATATTAACATTTTTAATAATGACAATAATATATATTTAATTTCCATTGACATTTAGCTTTACTGGACAAACAATATTAAGTGACCTGAAGTAAGTGCAACCTTAGAGAACCAAATTGACCAGTAATAAGGGGTGTTGGGGTCAAAGCCCCAGCATGCTGGCAGTGCACACTGTGTAACAATACTCCCCATGTTTTTAAGAAGATGAGTCCAGCATCGGAAATCAGCCCTGCTCTGTTTCCACCAGTCAGCTCCTTGGTACTGATGCTGCTGACAGGGCTGTGCTCAGCAGCAGCCACCCGTGAAAGATGCTCCATTTGCTTGGCTAGGACTCTCACTTGGCTGGGAGACAGCAGGGGGGATCGCGGTCGCAGGCCCTGACTGCGGTGTGGGTAAGAATGTGTGTGCATTTGTGTGTGTGTGTGTGTGTGTGTGTGTGTGTGTGTGTGTGTGTGTGTATCTCTGCATACGTGTGTGCATTTGTGTGTGTGTGTGTGTGTGTGTGTGTGTGTGTGTGTGTGTGTGTGTGTGTGTGTGTGTTTGTGTGTGTGTGTGTGTGTGCGTGTGTGTGTGTGTGTGTGCATCTCTGCGTACGTATGTGTGTGTGTGTGTGTGTGTGTGTGTGTGTGTGCGTGTGTGTGTGCGTGGGTCTGTGTGTGTGTGTGTGCATCTCTGCGTACGTGAGTGTCTGTGTGTGTGTGTCTGTGTGTGCGTGCGTCTGTGTGTGTGTGTGTGTGTGTGTGTGTTTGTGTGTGTGTGTCTGTGTGTGTGTGTGTGTGTGTGTGTGTGTGTGTGTGTGTGTGTGTGTGTGTGTGTGTGTGTGTGTGTGTGTGTGTGTGTGTGTGTGTGTGTGTGTGTGTAAATGGATGGAGGAGATAGCCAGCAAAGCAGAGAAATTGAACTGACAGAACCTGCTGCCCTGCCCCCATAGAGCCTCTCTGTCATTGACAGCTTTGACAGCTCAACTGGATGTTTGGCTCTTTGACAGCCATCTCATTGCCTTCTCTGTGAGTGTCAACTCTTAGTCTCTCTATGTAGATCACACTTCATTTACATAGGGCACCACATAGTGCTATGTTTCCACTCAACCCCTATCGAATAAAATGACAATAAAATATCTTTTGAGCGTCAGGTGATTCTGACACTCATATGAAAATACACCAATAGATATACAGCATAAGAGTTTGGGTTAAGGTAAAAATTGCATTAACTGCACATTGCTGGAAATTAACGTTTGTCACATTGTTAAAACATTGATCCATAATAATAATGGGGCCCATTTCTTATATTTGTAAATTTAAAATCAATCCAAAAAGAGGCAAAAAAGAAATACATGCAATAATAATTTACAAAAACTGCATTCCCCTTTTGTAGCACAAGGAGGGATATATTACCATAAACACACATGTACTCTATATACAGTAATATACAAGCACACAGTATTTGTTCTGTCAGGCCGACAAACCACAGTATTCCCTGTCCTGTGTTTACAGACTGGTAGAGATGAGTCAGATCTGTGGAATCCTGAGGGCAGCGTCAGAGTGTCAGCTTTGTTAACAGGCACAGTGGAAGGTGTGGCTCCGAGTGACAGCGTTACAGAGAGAAACACAGCGAGCCCTGTCACCTTCGTCACATGTCAGGTCTCCGCCTCTACCAGGGCTTAATGTCTTATGGTAGTGTGTGCAGGGAGGTCAGTGTGAGCGGTCGTGCTGACACTGGAGGGGGTTGTATTTCTGTGTTTTTTTTGGTGTGCATTTATTTGTAGGCCTATTGAATACCATAAAAACAGGAAGAGGAATGTTTTGAAAGCAAAATATTGACTTCTACAGAAAGAGGAACTGTGTCGAGTTACTGGAAGGGGGCGGCCTCTTTCCCACATATATCTTCCTGTTTTTTGGGGGGGGGGGTTGGCTATTGTACTTAGCAGCTTTTCATGTAATGACAGAAGGGTGTGTTGTTGAAGACAGGTCACAGCCCAAGTGGGAACCAAACTCAGTACTGCTTTTTTTGTCAGGTACAGTGAGAAATATATCGCTAAAACTTAGAAAGTCTCTGAAGGCACACAAACATGTAGAGTGCAATGGCACAGTGTAAAATGTCACTCTGTCTATTTAATGTATATTATGTACATATTATGTACATTCATCTATGTACAATCAATCATTTCTTGCAAAGGCAAATACGATATGAATAGTGCATTTCAGCAAAAGCAGTGACTCTGTGGAACAATCCTTAGGGTGACATAAACTTAGGATCAGTACAATCCATAGAATAATAAAACTGTTCACCAGTGTAATAGACAAATAGAAAATAACAGCTTTGTTTACATGATAAGCCAGGTTAGTTTGTTTGGCTGCAAATACTGTATGTCTGTATACAGTTGTATGCAAAAGTTTGGGCAAATTCCATATTTTGTCGATTTTTGAAGGAAAAGCAGAAAATAAAATACCTGCAGCTGTGTGTCTGCAATCTGTGATATCTGCCAAAGGGGATCACTAAGTACTGACATAGTATGGTGTCCAAACTTTTGCAAATGCCACAATTACTGTTTAACTTTTTCTGTTTTTTTTAAGTTCATGAAATAACAAGTAACAGAGCACTGACATTTGAAGAAGGGCTCATTATAATTTCTGTTTGCTGCAGGGGTTGTATTTACTTCTTTTCACTTGGAAAAATCAACAAAATATGAAATGTTCCCAATTTGTTTTGTGAGAAGGGCAGACTTAAATAAACGATGGCTTCAGCCTACACCTTATACCTCATTGCTATAATTTGACAGTGACATATTGTTGCTGTCCAGTGAAAACCATTGTTCACCAAAATTGGAGATTTTCTCAGGTAAAGTGAAGGATTGAATGTTCCTTTGTGTTGAGAAAATTCTCCTACTTCTTCAGCTAAAAAGAAGGAAAAAAAAATACATTGTCACAAAGCTTAAAACAGTACTGTTTGTCTTAGCTCATGAGAATATGGGAGTAGTTTGGTCGGAGTAGCATAGTTTTCACAGGACATTTATTTCAGCTTTAAGATCGAGATCAGTCAATCAAAAAATCAAGCAGTTGTTACTATTGGAACAAAAGACATTCAATAAATACAATACAATACAGACATGGAGTGCTGTACAATAGCATATTGAACCATTTGGTCAGTAATATTTACACCAGAAGAGGGCACTCTGATATAGGTAAAGAGAAAACTGCTACCCTGTGGCCTTCAGTGGTTCTTAGACTCTTCACATTAACCCCATTTCATCATAAAACATATCCAGCATGAATTATTATCTGCAGAATACTCCCCTTTCCACTGCACCTATATAACTATATACATATATCTCTCATAGAGACAAAAGCTCAGTGCTGTTATTTTGCGTAGGTGAAGGATTCGTGAAAACTCTTGCAGTCTGAGGTAATTAAAGTATTAATATGTGCTTTTATTATTAATGTGCACCCAATAAAAATGTCCATAACATTTATACATAAATTGAAAAAAAGCTTTCAAGTTCAAGATATACAAATTGAATTGATAAAAGAAACTGGGGGAAAGCAGAACAGAAAGCAGATGGCCTTATCTCTTCCATTCAGAGGGCAGTATGGTCACTGTTGTGTCAAGGTTCAGTCTTGTCATGTGACTCCATCCTTCCTATTTTGACTAACTAAAGTGTTTGGTTTCTAAGAATTCATTCTCAGCTTTCTTGTCTTGTCTGGCAGCTTCCCACACACTTTTCTGACAAATTTGAAATGATAACTTCTCTGTATTTGTTTGTTTGAACTTGGCCTGAAGTACTGTGGTTGTGTCACAGTATACTGTCAATACTGTATTTGAACTGTCCCTTTGGATTGTACGTGAGGATGTGTTGTCCTCCTGCCATGTGTTTCTGCAGGGGTTGCAGAAATTTGCAAAAAATTGCACGTATTTGACTGATTTGATGCTTATTTAGAGTTTTCATGTTCATTCTTCCATTTATTTACTATGAAGTATGAGTACATAGACATAGTTATACTGGAGGGATGCTTGAGAACAGTATGCATCTCTGAAGGCCAATCCTATGTGGTACAGACTAATTGGTAGCTGATTTTATATGTTGATTTATGTGTTCTGCTCTCAAGCACCATCGCCATTACTTCATATAAAAGTTGTAAACACATGATACTGTCGAAGCAAATTTTCAGCCAGGAGACGTGGTAGTGAGCTAGCAAGATATCACTGGGGTTGTGGCTCATCATTGGCCCTGTAAAACCAGATCAGTCAGTCCTTAGTGGCCCCTGCTTCATGCTGTTAGCATTCTGCTCAGAATGTGACTGAAACATGAGGATTTAATAATAATGGAGGTTTAGGAAAGTAAAATTGATTTAATAGAGCAGAGCCCTGTGGCTTTTACTTTCAGTTTTTTTCCCCCCAAATTCTCAAGTTTGTTGTTGGAGCAGAAGCTGTCTGTTAAAACTGCACAGAATTTTATTAAAAACGTGAAGATTAGTAGATCATAACCTTTATTTTATTGCCATTCGATGACTATATTTTCAACATGTAACCAGTTCTACGGGATCTACTGGAGCGTTTTCTTGGTAAAAGACCTTAGAAAGTGAAATCCTTTTCATGCATCAAAGTGTTATGTCTAGGTTTAGTCTATGAGATAATACTGGACAACCTCAATAACACTGCTAATACTGCTGTGTGTACATCCGCATTTGTTTGTGTGTCCGTAATGACTATGTGTACAGCGGTATAATGTTTGCCCTCTACGATATGGGCCTCAGAAAAGCCAAAAACACTTAAACTGGGTTGTTCCTTTTCGATGCCAGGCTGCAGTGCGTTTCCTTGGTAACAGAGGAGTTTTGGCTGTCAGCCAGACCCTGCAGTATGGAGTCCCACCGCACCGATGCCAACCTAAATATACAGCCATTTCTCGTGCTCCCTCTCATACAAACAGACTTACTTGACTGTAGAGACAGACACTCCATCATACATACATTCGCAACGCAGGCATGCCCACATATGGTCATATATTCCTTTGCTGTAGCGCATGTGTGGTACAGAAAATAAACAAACATACACATACACAGAAGCACATCCCCGTGAACGACATGTTGCATCCATCCTCTTTGAAACTATCTCAGTCTCTTTCTCAGTCGATGTGTCGCCTATTCATACAGTCCCACCCTGGTTCACCCAAACCTAAACTCTATCTCTCTGCGTGCTCTCAGTGCCCACTTTGGGTGACGTTCATGCCGTGTGGAGCAGTTCTTTGGCCTGCCTGTCTTGTTGAATAATGAGCTGGTACACCGTAGTAGTGCAGTAATATTGCTGTGTGTTGTAAAAAGACAGAGAATGTGTGTGTGTATGTGTGTGTTCCCACGTTGGTTACATACAGTATGTGTGTGTCTGAGTGTGCATGGCCATGTGTAAGTTCTAATTACATATTAATGTCAACCACATCTGTGGGGCAGGCGGTAGTGTACAGTAGCTTGCAGGTGTATGTGTGTGTGTGTGTGTGTGTGTGTGTGTGTGTGTGTGTGTGTGTGTGTGTGTGTGTGTTTGTGTGCGCGCGCGCCTATATACTAATGATGTCACAGCAGGAGTTAGTATGCCACTAGGCCAGCATGGGTTACAGAGCTTGACATCATAATGTGCTGATTAATCTGCGGCAGCTCCTTTTCCACAGGTCCAATAAATCCAGCATTAGTCTGGCAGTTTGCCGCCTTGCCAAGAATCTATATACATGATATAGTGCTAAATCTTTTCCGTATTACACTGAATATTAAATGCATATGTCATGGAGTTCGGTGTTATCTCTGTGCTGTAAAATTCTCTATTGCTGTCACTAAATATTTCACAATAGCAAGCGAGCCAAGCCAAAAAGCTTCAAGTACCTCTTACAAAGGTCAAAAACTGTTATAGTCTGAAAGTCACATAGAAGAAGTATTGAATATTCTCAATATGTGCAAAAATACAGGCACTTACAGTTATGGTACAAAGAACACAGAAAGGTTTGGCATTTGTGTTATTATTGATGTATTTTGAAAGCTATGTTACACAGTTTTTTTTTGTGGATTCCTGAATACAGTTTAAAAATCAACCAGTGTTTGTAAAATCCTTGTCATACAAGGACATTTTTGTATTCTTTTCCTATATCCTCTATCCTTATCCTGTTTGTATGAGTGTTCCATACAAATCTACCTGTTCTAGTTGTATTTACAAAGACATCAGGCCCAAAGTAAAAAGATGAATTTCACAGGCCATGCAGCTGAATATTAGTAAACAAAAACATAACACATTTGGCAGTGTCAGTAGTTGGACCGAACAAAATGAGAAAATATCGCTACTGCTGTCAATGCTGTGGAGCTGTACCATGATGAAAATAATGAGAAAATGATAAGACATACATTAGATGCAGAAGCAATCCATTACTGTAGACGTGAAGTTGTCTAGGGGGTCAAGGACAGTGATCTGTGGGAGTTTTCCTAGCGACTACTGACTTGTACTGTGTAAGCTTGCATGCTAATGAAATCTGAAAAAATATTTTTTAGATATTTAAGTAGAAAATTTTTTATTTAATCCTAATTGAAATCCTAAATACATAAAAACTGATGAATGTGACAAGTTGTACGAGTGGCTCTTGCATGAGGCCTGTGTTCCATCCTCCTGGAGCTGAAACAGCATCTGTCTTGGGTAATACAAGTTTGAAGAGATCAGACGAAAACACCAATAAGAGTATATCACTAAAGTATGAAATTATGTGCAATGTTGCAGCATATTACACATTGTCTATATAATCTCCGGTCTTAGAAAACCTACCGCAGATAGACCTTCACTGCATTGATTGGTCAAACACATTTACAACGGCCTTAAGGCAATGGCTGCATATAACAGCATGCAGCCGTTTGCTCCATTTTACAAGAATAGTCAGCTCAGTAGCTCCTTGAAAACCACCTAAAAACGCGTCTGTCATGTCTGTGCAAATGATTTGGTTCTCCATGTGAAAACAAACACCCTGCAGTTTTAATGGCTTTTTGGAAAATCTATCTTTTCAGGGAAACGCTTTGTCTTTCTGAGCTTCTTGAAGTTCACCTCCTGTGGTCATCCAGTGTGTGGAGGAGGGGTTGGTTTGGAAAGAGGAGAAGGAGAAGAATTTGAGATAAAGAGGGCCACATGGTCCAAGTCACGTGCATAATGAGGCCCCAGTACTAATGTCAACCTTAGGCACATGTTGGTGTCCACAAAGAACGGAGGACTCAGAGGGGCTTCAGCTCAGCAACTAACACGTGCATGTATGTTTTTATGGCAGTGGTGGTTGGAGGCAACTGCAGTTTTTGACTTGTGTGCAATTATAAGTGTCAACAAAAGCACAGATGAAAAATACATATAAATAATCTAAAAAAATAAAAGAAATACTTAAAAATAGGCAAAAGCTAACTTCACTTTTAGTAATTCCCTCAAAGTATAGCTGGAGCAAGTAATGTGCACCAGTAGCTTATGAACTATACACTATGAAAGTAGTATATTAGCTTATTGGCTGTATTTGACCATCAACTTTTATTTAACCTCAGTTAAACAGACAGTTGTTAGACAGGGGTCAATGGTACAAATACATCTTTTGAGTAAACTGAGAATGTATTGTCCCATTAGCAACCAAGTTAACAAGCTTGCTAACTGTCAAACAACTGTCAGTTGAGCTTTTTTCCCCTTCAGTTCTTTGCTACAGTGGAGTAAACGACCCTGTACCAAGAAAATAAAAAGATGCTTGGGGACTACTGTGACTGATCAGTGATGGTTTAGCTAGTTTATCAACTTGCCCTGTGAGTATTACCTACCCCACCAGGCTTCCAGAACGACAGATTTCCAAAGATACACTGATGAATTTTGCTCTGCCACTTTCTGGTGTGACTGGGCCTTCAAATCCATAGTGAAAACTTAGCTGCACTCAGTAGCATTGATTTACATTTTAGCATTTATTTCCCACTTTCTGTTGTATAAAAGCAGCTTCACATCACCTCTAAATGATTAAAGCAATGTTGAAAAGATCATTTGATGGCCTATCTTCTTTATGGCCTTAAATTTGAGATGCCACTCCGATGGAGAGACAAAGGTCTGTGCTCTACAAGACACCCCATAACCTAATGGCCCTCATCACATGCCTTCAAATTCACTTTGACCCCAATTTCATCATGCCCTTCCAGTTCTCTTTGGGAGCCCTGCGTCAGCAGTAATGGGATGTGACGGATGTCTGAGGGCAGTGCTGTGTGAGAACAGGACCTGGTGTGGTCCTGTGTCTGTACAAACCATGGGAAGAGAAAAGGGGTCCAGCCTACAAGCCTCCCTCCCCTCTCTCTCAATCACTTTCTCTCACACACAGGCTTGCATACCTCCTCTTGCCTACCTACCCTTTTTGTACATCCTCCTTCTCCTTGCTTTCCCCAGCTTTATTCTATCTCCTTCTTCTCCCACTCTAACCCATAATCTTGCCTTCTCCCCCCTCCTCCTCTTTCATGCCTTTACCTAGCCTTGTCTTTGCGATGCTTTTGTTTCTCGGATCTGCCAGAGTCCGAGCCGTGGAATGTTGCCTGGCAGCCTTGTCCTGCCTCCTCCTCTGGCATTCCCATGCTGGGTCATTGTGGGTGGGATTGAACGAGTGGGGGTCACAGCCAAGGAAGTGAACTAGGAAGTTTTCACAAGAGTTTAGCTTCTTCTACGTGCAGCCAGGACTCTGTAGAAACTCATTCATTGCAGCCCTCCTCTGCTTTGTCCCCAGGCGTTCAGGATTCATTTCAGCAAACAACTAATACAATGGTACTTTTAGAGCACATTGTTAGGGATACAGAGCACCACTTGTGCTCATTTGTTCGCAATTCATGAAACTGGGGAGTGCTGCACCTTGCTATAGCTTAGCCTAAACCCAGCCTATTTAGCTTATAGTTTGAATCATTATAACAGAGAGATGAAACATACAGGGTCTCGGAAATTAAAGAATGGTGAGATGTTTTCACCATTGTTAGTGATGTTATGAAGCTTTATTTTGGGCACTTCCATTTCCATCACATTTTCTAACTTACAATTTATTTGTTGTTCGTTGTTAGTAACAAATCTTCTGAGGCAGGACTATTAAATAAGGTTAAAACAAACCTTGCATGCTAATATTAGCTTTTGCTTTAGGTTTGCTAACATTCAAATTTTGAAAACAAGTTACCATGGAACCTTTACCTATGCACAAAGCTTCCCCATAACAGAATAAAAAAACATTTTTCTTATTAAGTAGAATGTGGACAGCTTTTGCTAGTCATATAGTGAGGTATCTAGCTTACAAACATGAAATTTACAGATGAGCTTTTTATATAATTTAAACTATAATCTGGCATGGGACTAGATTGATGAAATGTGGCACATTTTCTGGAATTTGAAGTTAATCAATTATGATAGAACTTTTCAGTTCAGTTCAGAAAAGACAGTTTTTTTTATTGTGCTGTGTATTTCTTAGTCACACTGGCTGTCTCCCAGATCAGTGGGATTCTGCTTCATTTGGGGGTCACATTCCTTTTTAGTTTAATGTGGGAAGAAGAAGCCATTTCTTACATGAGGTGGAGGGGTACACACACACAAACACACACACACACACACACACACACACACACACACACACACACACATTAGGGGAGAGTGGGCATTGGGTTTGGGCCTCCAGCGGCCGGCTCCAGTGAAAAGATCTGTGTGTGGCGGTTGTGGTGATTCTGGGGCCTTTCTCCTCAGGATCCTTTGTGTCTCATCCAAGGACAGCAAGTTCACAGAGACACAAAGAGACTGGAAAAAGGAGGGAAAGTGAGGGCGGACAGTTTTTTTTCACCCTTTCTCCTCAACGCTTCTTTCTTTTTTGACTTCAAAGGCTACTCTCTAGTACTTGAATGCCCATCATGATTCATGTTCAGGCAATTATGAAAAAGGCTTGGCTTTTTTGTCATGCATACTTTGTTTTGCAAGTCACGATGAGGAGATTAAAAAAATGATGCAGACTGAGATGCAACAGTGATACAACATGATTTGATAGAACTGCATCAACTGTTACTTTATACTTTGTGATACTGTGTGTTGAAGTGTTTGTATAGCAGCAGTTCATTTTAGGTTAGAAGGCAGCAGAGAGGAATCATTTGTAAATTAAAATCATCCAATAGGCTTCTCTGTTCTTCCCTTCTTGCTATCTAGTTACATAGAAAATAAATAAGTACTTCCCACTATGGGAAGAAAAAACTCCACTAAAATACACACACCATCTGCTAATGCTCCATTTAGCTTTCCAAGAAAGCAGGCCATCTTGGAATAGAAATGCCAAGAGGATGGATCTATGTTTGCATTATCGTCCGACTGAGTGGTGTAAGTGTCTCTTAGTAAATATGCTCCCATTAGTAGGTTAGTGCGAACCAGTTTCATAACCTTACATACACATTTATACATAAACTCTCATATAAACACTCTCATTTTGCAGCACCATCATTGGACACGCAGACACACATAAGCGAGGATGAAAACACATGCAACTAAATAGACAGATACATGTTTCAAAGTACTTGCACGTGTACACACACCACAACATTGCCAGAATGGTGTTTAAGGACCATTTTGTCCTGCACTTGTTGCTAATGAGTGGTTGGGAGATGGGAGGCATTTCCTCCCTGGCTTTTCGTCTCCACAATGCCCCATTAAGGCTCTCATCAATCACTGGATCACAGGCTGAAACCCTCTTCTGTGGCTGATGACTGGTGTTGGATCTAAAGCACCTCTCTTTCCTGGAGCTGTAAGGATTAAGGGCCCATTTTGTTCAGGGGCCATCTGAACAATGTTTTAAGTGCCAAAATTCCAGCTTTGTATACATTTGTTTTGAAGAATTAGTTCAATTATGTTATTTTTGCCTTTAGATCCATATACTAGATTTCAGCTATAAATTCTGTTACCATTTTTTGGACTGTTGGACCTCTACTATGATCTCCACTGTACAGCAGTTAAAGAGCCAAATGCCTGTGTAAAGGTATCAGTACGCGTCGATGGATGGTCAAACAGCATCTACGCAAACCCCCCCCCCCCGAAAAACAACACACACACACACACACACACACACACACACACACACACACACACACACACACACACACACACTCACATACACCATTCCAACATCAGAATTGTAGGGAGGGGGCTGCATCCCACAATTCCTGTGACTTTCAAAAACCAATAAAAAAAAAATTACACAACTTTTCACCTAATCTTTGAATTTCATTTGGAATTATTTCTATTCTTTAGGCTGATAAGAATAGGCTGTTGTGTGACTTTCAGGGAATATGCTGAGATATTACCTTGTTTACTGATATCTCAGAATATGTCCCCTCATAAATCGACGGGTGATTGCACCATACATTTCAAACAGTCTGTGGGTCTCCAGAAGAAATGACTGATTTGCACTGCAGCAAAAAAATCTTTCAAAAGTCAGGACCAACATAGTTTATTACATAATTTTCTATGCAGAGAAAAGATTTACCTTCACGTTCTCCTTTTTAATTCAGGTTTTCGGCCTATATAATTTACAAAAAACACTATCATGACAAGACAGGGACCATTGTTATACACACACACACACACACACACGCACACACACACACACACACACACACACACACACACACACACACACACACACACACACACACACACACACACACACACACACAGGTAGGGTAAGACAGAGGAAGATGCCCTTTTTGGCAAGACACAGAAAAAAAAATCTGTTGGTAATTCAATGAGGAGATTCCTTCGAGGAGTCATTCATTAGTTTGGAACAAAATATAAAATAGATTATTCTGATTTGGGGCGAGGCACCCGTTATGGGTTTTTAGAGCAAAATACTCTTGGGTCATCTTCCTCCATCCCTATATTTTTACAAGTAGTTAGATTTCTGTTGATGTGTAAACATGTATGAAAGAAAAATTAAGACATAACAGTATATTGTTTCAATAAAAGAACATGCAATCTGCTGATTGCATGCTAAAAGCTGCAAACTTCAATTAGCATTCTGATAAAAAATTATTAGTGAAGAATAATGCATAATTTAGTCATGTTAAAATGTCGAAATTGTGACAAAGGGTTCTTTTAAAGTTTATTTTTTATTTAAAGCATAAATCCTTTAAAGCTAAACTTCATTTAGGTCTATTTAAATTAATTTAATTTTTTAAAAGAATGTCATTTTACTCAATGTAAATGAGAAATAAAAAAAGTATATATATCAAAACCTTTTTAAAAAACATTTCTAATCTCCTAGCCTTTCTGATTTTTCCCTTCTTTTGTACGCATCTTTTGCTGCTCTTTCCCTCCTCTCCTCTCTCTCATATCTCTCTTCTTATCTCTGTCATTCTCAGTTTCTCTGTCACCCTGCATCTCTGCATCACAGGATTCATGGTCACTGTGTGAACACCCCCCCCCCCCCCGATGTCCCTTGTCAGTCAGATGAGGTAGACGGCAACTCAATGTGTGTGGACAGAAAAGCACAAAGATTGTCGAGTCCTGTGTGAATTTAGGTAAGTGAGCTTGCTATACCCCTGTCAAGTGTGTCAGTGTATTGCAGCTCAAACTCATTCCAACAGGTTTGTTACACTGCAGGTGGGAAAAGCTTCAGTTGTGATTTATTCTGTGTGATGTGAAATGCAGAAAAGTACACGGTAAGGATTGTTTTACACCTGATTGCACCAGATGGAATTCCTGACATATTGTTTGCAGAGTTATACAACCCACACATGAGCGCAATAAAAGATTAATAATGGTTATTGATGCAATATTGATTTTTCAATGAGCAGCTTCGATAGTGAGGACAGGGGTGTTCTGTATGAACGGAATCAAAGTAATTGATTATTTACATTAGTTTGCTCTTCGGTGGGAAGATCAGTATAAATACACCATGATCATCTAAAATCCAATGACACACAATCGAAGATGCACATGCGCTTCATAAATCACTGATTATTTGACAGCTAAATGGGGCTTTTATAGCTCCATCCCGCTACATTTTGATAAGTCCCAGCCTGTGTGTGTGTGCTGTTGACCAGCCCAGTGCAACCCATGACCCTTCACAACCAAGAGGAAAGGAACGCATGTTAAAGAGCTTTACCCCTCATGGACTGTCTGCCTCCCACCTAGTTTGTATGGTAGTGTGTAGTATTACACAGTATATGCACATTTGTGTGTGTACGGGCATGTGCTATTATTATTTCCAGCCAGTCCTTGTGTATATATTTGTTTGCGTATCCATGTGCAAAACATATTTGAGGATGTATATGCATTTACTTCTGCATGTGTCAAATGTTACAGGCAGTGCACTTGTTTATAATGTCAACAGAGGAATACCAGTGGATGCGAACATGCACAGTTGATTGAAAATTAAAGGAATAGTAAAGACTTTTTGGGAAATATGCTTATTCCCTTTCTTGCTAAGATTTCTTCAAGCAAATCAAAGAAGGCAAGCTATAGAGTCTGAATTACCCCAGTCCATAGTCACTCTCCACACACACATGGTTGGTGTGTAATTTGCTAGCTAGCTACCGCTAACATCGGTAGAGTTGGTAAAATGACACGCGCAGCACTACACAGTTTAGGGCGAAAACCCAGAGATGAAAATTCACTTTGCATTAAATCTGGGCACATCTTGTCTATCCTGGTGTGCATGCAAAAATGCAAGTGTAAATGTGTAAACATACATATCTGTGTAGTTTCGTCTAAAGAGACGTAGATATAGCATGTATCCATATTGACACATATTCATGTGTATAATGATATACACCATATGTGAAAGGGAGTGAATACATTTTCATGGTATGCGTGTTGTTCTCTGATGCTGCTGCCCATGGTCAGCAGCAGCAGCAGAGTTGAGGAGGTGAAAAGAGAATGCGTCTCTGCTGTTCAGTCAATGCCCACATTAACGTGAGTGAAGTGCTTGACCCAGATGGAGGCCTGTTTGCTGGTGTTGTAGTTAGTGAAATAAATCAGACGTTAAGAGGAGCATGCTGACAGTGGGACTGGCCGTAGATCAGTTCAGGGGTCAGTAAGGGTGAAAGGGACAAGGTCACAGGCTGACCCCTAAAATGATGTGTGGGGAAAGTGAGAAAACGAAAGAGGGGAAAAAGCTGGGGTTTTGCTTATAGAGATCTTAGGGAAGCGATGGAACTAATGGAAAAGGGGAGAGATGGAAAAACTCAAGAAGAAGCGGGAAAAGAAAAGGTGCAATTTAACCCTGATGCCCTGTCTGAAGGGGAGAGGGCAGAGACTGGAAGAACAGCAGGGAGGGAGAGGGGGCGATGACCCTGGGGATGACCTCCCTTTAGAGGGTAGTTAACACAATAAAACTCCTCATGTTAAGAAATAGAGAATGGGTAGTAAATGTGTTTTCAGTCAAATTAGCAGTAAATCTTTACTGCAGGTTTATGTACAACCAAATGTTAAGATGAGATAAAATGAAAAAGGTTCGGTCTTTGCTTTCTTTATAATACCTTACTTTATCGATTGGTTTAAATTCAGTTTGATCAGAGTCTAGTAAGCCGAGGTACACACCTTGCATTCATGAATTCGGGAGTCACTTTGTATTATATGCCAACCAAAAATGATGTACTTACACTATAGGAGCCCTCTGAAACAGACCCAGCAGGCATAATTAATTTAATAAAAAGTAAAAAACAAAGGAAGCTGCCACGGTTTTTAAAAAAAAGAAAAACATGGTAAATATAAATATAACAATATACGTGCACTTCACAGTTCACACTCTCCATCTCAACTCAAAAGACACATTCTACTTCCTCTGATGATTAGTACACACCACATGATCCGAGGTGGTAACAAGTCTGGTAGCCCACCCAATGCAATCCAACTGAACATACTGTACTCAAGTCCAATGGTCCAATCTGGGTTATTAGGAACCGAGTGAACCCCCTAAGATTTCTCCCAGGGTTGTATATTTTTATTTGAAATTTGAAATATTGTTTGAGCAGGGAAAAATTTACTGTAAGTAATGGATCTTTAACGATTTAGTTGCATTCAAATTCTCACTGTATGAGCGTTTTGTACTCCAGCTGGGTTATTCCTAAAGTGCGCTCTTGCCCCATCAGGAACAAGGCAATCGTTGGTTCCTTTGCTAACGCAAAACAGAGAAAACTAACGAGCTGTGCTGAACAGATAACATTGATCGTTAACCATTTGAGAAGTAATGTGAAAAGGCATTTTGGATTCAACACCATATACAGAAAAATCATGGCAAAGGTAAGGCTGTTTCATGACTTTTTAAAACACAACTGCCTTACAGTGAGGTTGGCTTGTCACTCAAGTCAGGAAGTATCTACAGTGTATGTTAATCTATGTGGACCTATTCAAATGATTTGAACAAATTACGTGTTAGTTTGAATTCGCTTGAAATTTCTTCTACAAAGTGACAGCCCTTAACTATATTATACTGTACTAACAATAAAAACAGTCTGACCAGTCATTAACTTGAGATAATTTCCATGGTTTAGAAGTGTGAGGCATGATCACTATTTTTAATGGATACGCAGTGAACTCAACTTAAACTCCATCTATGTTCTAGTAAATTGGATCCTTTAGATTGTTTCTTACTTTACACCTTTCAATAGCCATACCACCTTTCATCAGTTTCACTGTGCCGTACTTTAGACTGCATCTCAAACCACCATTTCTAGGGTTAAAAAGCTTTACTTATCCTCCTTATGCATGCAATGATTTAGATACTATTTTTTTCATTATTCTCCACGTGCTTTTTTATTCACACATTCATATTCAAAATGATAAATTTCACAGAAACAGCCACATGAGAAAGCACCTCCCCGTACAATAAATCCAATTACACTATCTTACTGATGAAAGATAACTCTTTCAAATCTGCAAATGATTAATTTTTTGTTGCCTGCCTCATTGATTTTTCATGCATGAATGTATGACTTAGTAATTGGACTGGAATAACTACAGCTAAGTATAGTGTGTGAACATGTAAAATGGAAATCTATAGCACTAAACACACGTGCTTGTGTTTCTCTTGCCTGAGTGGCCTGCTAATGATGATGGTGTAACTGCTGTGGTTTTCACGCTGCTGCCCATCCCAGATCTGCTCCTCATCATGTAGTCCTCTGATAGTTAATCCCCATGTGGTAATGAGCTGAGGGATCGAGTAATGAAATGCACCGTGTGTGTTTCTGAATGTTCTTGGCGGGGTGGGGGTGTCCCTGTGTGAGTATATGCATTTGTGCACATCTATACACTTTAGTGATTCGATAGAAGATTGGTAATTAGTGGGGCGGGGGGAAGGGGAGGAGAAGGAGGTGTGTGAGTCGGGTGTGGTAGAAGTGATGAAGAGGAAGAAACGAGAAGAGCCTGTCTTTGTACTGATCTCTGCTTTGGAGTAAACTGCTATGTGCCGTACGAATAATACATAAGAGCAGCGTACACAGCATCCACGATGACTGATGTATAAACACACACACACACACGCAAGTGTGCACTTTTGCACTGTGACCTTCCACCCGTTGCTGGTAGTATACAATTGATGGTCGGCTATCTTGTTAACCCTGCATGGGTACGTCATTCAGCCCCCAAGGGATGCTGCTGCTGACCAGGCAAGACACAAACACACGGATTCACCTAGTCGCATGCACTTGAGGAATACACCCCCAGATATATTGCAGAGTGGACCAATCCTCTTCACCCCCCCCCACAAGGACCCTAAAACACTCACATCAACCCCCCTTATGCCCCTCCTTTAAACGCCCTCGTTGAACCCATGCGTGTGTGTGCAATGCCCGCCTTCTCAATGGCCATAACAATGTCTGCAGATCATCCGCAGGTCTTGCTGGGGGCCTAAGGTGGGGGGCATTGTGTGAGTGTGTGTGTGTGTGTGTGTGTGTGTGTGTGTGTGTGTGTGTGTGTGTGTGTGTGTGTGTGTGTCTATGTATGTCTGTATGTGTGTGTGTGTGTGTGTGTGGGTGTGTGTGAAAGAAACTGAAAGAAAGACAGAGACAAAGAGCCAGGCCACCATCTACTTAATGTTATATAAACAGAAGTAATAATTGTTTGTTACATTGTTTGTTATAAAGTACAAAGTGCTTTACAAATTTGAACATCAATAACCCAGAAATGTTATTATTTATAATTGCTATTATTTAAAATAATGTATTATTATTATTGTTGTTGTTGTTGTTGTTGTTATTATTGACAAAGACAATAAAAATTTAAAAGAAATAGACCTTCAACAATTAATCAACAGAAAATTAATCAGCATTTTGATACATTATTTTGATACACACGATTAATCAATTAATCAATTAAATTATTTTTAAGCATAAAGAACTCACCTGGGGCTTGAGATATTACTTAAAAATGAAAAATTATGGTTAGTTGCAGGCCAAAAAAATTAAAAAAAAAAAAAGAATAACAATCCAGGCCTCAACATATCCCTTTCATCCCACTTGCACTAAACCACGTGACCATCCCCACCACAAAAAACAGAAACAATACAAAATACGCACAGTATTCCTGGTGAACAGTATCTTCTACACAAAGACAGTGAATAAATAAATAAATAAACGGCACAGCCACCACTTCTCACAACAATTGCTGATGAAAATACTTGACAGTTACTGAATAAAATATTACAGGCAATCAACAAAATTCTACTGCCACTTTCAATTTCGACCAGAGAGAAAGATGCTTTGGGTTTCGGGAGTGAAACACGAGCACAAAGTGAACCAAAGTTATTTGTTGAAGTGAGGACTCAATGCATTTCCTGAGAGACAGAAGAATCCCCTTTATGTGTTTACATGCATGTCAAATCTAGTCAATTTTCTTTATATAGCGCCAAATCATAACAGAGGTTATCTCAGGGCACTTTTCATTTAGAGAAGGTCTAGACTGTACTCTCTATAGTTATATTTACAGAGACCCAACCTTCCCCCATGAGCAAGCGCTTGGTGACAGAGGCATGGAAAAACTCTCTTTTAACTGGTAGAAACCTCAAGCAGAACCGAGCTCTAGGTGGGTGGCTGTCTGCCTCGACCAATTGTTTGACGGTTGGTTGAATACAGTATGTGTGAAGTTTTGCATGAGTGAAACTATAGTAACATCCGCCAAAGAACAAGGTTGCTTGCTGAACTGAATATTCCCTGACCACATGTGACCTGAGCCTCAGGCAACACTGCACTATTGTTTAAGAGCACACTTACAAAACGTTGCTTCAGCAGCAATCATGAGTGTGTTAAAACACAGTACTCCATTCTTGCCAAGTTAATGTTAATGTTGTGGCTGATCAGTGTATCCCCTTGGCCTAGTTTCTGTTCATCTGTTTGCACGTCTTTATTGCCTGCAGTGAGTCACGAGTGGCAGAGCTCACCTATTACACACTCGTGCAAGAGACAACAGCACAGCACTGTTAACACACATCTGGCCCCAATCTGCCCTGATCACCTTCAACACAATACCTAGCTCTCACTAGGTCCATCTCATTCCTTTCTGTCTCTTTCTAGCAGTTTTTTTTTATCCAAATGTTTAAATGTTGCAATGTAATGTAAAAGAAAAATTATTATTATTCAAATTATTAGTTAGTATTATTTAGCTCATTCACAACAATTCGCTAAAATGAGCATAACAAGCACCTTGTGGGTGTGTAAAACATACCAGTTAAGTGGTAAGGAGGGGGCCAGGAGAGTTGACTGGGGGAAGAGCAAGACTTCTCATTTCTGCAAATTACTGTTTTGCTTGCTTAACAGGTGTCTGATAACTGCTTGTACTGCCCCCATTACTGGTAGATTTTGTTGCACACATGGTTAACGAGCATTGACGTCAGCCTGTGTAAAACACAACATCCCCTCTGCTCTGCTCCACTCCTTGTGCGTGTGCCTGTGTCATGAATGTATTAATAGAGCTGGATACGCTGCCAGTCAGTCTTGCTGCCATTTTCCCCCAGTGGTCACACATAGTATTGCAAAAGTCCCCTGTGGCCAAAAGACTTTCCCCCATAGACCACTATTGTAAAAGAAACATCTGTTGACACTGTCTCGTTCTATAATGAAATTTTTAACCAGTGGAGGTTTTATATTTGTTAAACTTTCCCAGAGCCAAGAAAATTAAGTTTTATTTTTGTGACATCATCAAAATTTAAAATCTAAAGGCCAAACAGGAATGTGAGGGTTGGGCCAGTGGGTGAAACACTAATGTGCATGTGCAGTGGGCTGCATAATGTGGAAGCAAACATGGAAGCTAGAAAACTTTTTTGGCTTACATGCCAGGCGACTAATTTTGATCCCAGTTGAGTGGGCACCATCCGTTGTCCGGTGTCTTGTTACGATGCACCGATGGTGTCTGTGAGCAGCTCACCCTTCCTTGCTCTAAACAGAGTAGGGAGGGGCACTTCACAGGGGAGAGAGAGAAGTAGAGGAAATTCACCACTCAGAGCTGGGGTTTATGTGTGATTATTTGTCCGCAGCATGCCCTGCATGATTACATTTCATTTTAACTTATTTTAGGACCTTGGCGAAGGCAACTGGACTTGCTTGAGGTTCTTGAAGACATTTCACCTCACATCTGAAAGGCTTCTTCAGTTCTAACTGACTGACGGGGTGTCACACACACCATGACTCATTTTACCCTAACACTCACATGATGGCTGGGTGGGTCAAAACTTCACATGTAACCTCAGTGGCTCTCAATCGGTCATCTCAATGTTAATGACCACACAAGAGGTTAAATACCTGGGACTCCCCAGCAGTTAATTATTACCGAAGAACCCTTTCAGATGAGAGGTGAAACGTCTTTAAGAACTTTAAGCAAGTCTGGTTGCCTTCATATAGCACTGAGAAATACCCTGACCTGGATGACTGAGAATCTTCACAGACCTATTTTAGAACCTATTCCGCAACCCGAAGTGTAGACTTTCAGCTTTAATTCTAGGGGTTTAACATAAATATTGCATGAACCATTTAGGAATTACAGCCATTTTTATACATAGTCCCTCCATTTTAAGAGGCTAAAAAGTAATCAGACAAACCAAAATAATTATAATTATAAGAATTATTTTTAATACTTGGGTGAAAACCATTGCAGTTAATTGTCTGAAGTCTGGAACCCATGGACATCACCAAATGCTAAGTTTCCTCCTTTGAGATGCTTTGCTGGGCCTTTCCTGCAGCTGCCTTCCTTTGCTACTTGGTTGTGGGTCTTTCTGCCCACAGTTTCATCTTCACTAAGTGAAAAACATGCTCAATTGGGTTGAGATCAGGTGACTGACTTGGCCATTGAAGAATATTCTATTTCCTGCCTCGAGAAGCTCTTGGGTTGCTTTCAGAGTATATTTTTGGTCATTATCCATCTGTACTGTGAAGCACCGTCCTATCGGTTTTGCAGCATTTGGCTGAATCTGAGCAGATAGTATAGCCATATAAACTTCAGAATTCATTCTGCTACTTCTATCTGCAGTCGCATTATCAACTAGACTGGCACTTACTAGAGCACCTAACTCTGCCAAGGTGAAAAATGCCCTATCTCACAATGTTAAGGAAGGCGATAAAAAAAAATTCTGGATCCACCCTTTTAACCAAATCCAAACTGAAATTGGATGGTTTCATTTGCATCAACAACTCACCTCTCAACAATTGGAATCAACTCCAGACCTTTTATCTGTTTAATTTGTCATGAAAATAAATTTAATGACAAATATTGATGTACCTAACTGTATATGAGGGAATAAAAAAGGTCAGGATACCTCAGTAGTACGACATTTACACTGATTTTATATATTAAGATCTGCAACTGCTGATTGAAAGGCACATAATTCTTATTTTCCACTTTTGCAAGTTTTTAATTTTTATTCAAATTTCACTTGACAAATGGATGTAACTATGAATTTAGTACACCCTATTTTGTCCCACCTGTAACACATAAGCACACATTAACATAGGGACACACACATTTAAACACACAGAAACTTGTACAAATCAACCCAGTCACATCAATGTAACAGAAAGATGCCGACTCTAATGACTCTAACATTGGATAGACATTAAATTTCAGTTGGAGATGAAAATTGGATTGAAGTCAAAACCCAATGGTGGCTAAGTGACGTTGTGACATTTAGCAGACGTGTAGCAGGTGTTGGGTTTTGGACACTGTACCTCACAACTAGTATGTTGGCATTCTATGTCAAGATGGTGTTGGAATGAGATATTTGGAAGCAGCTGGATTTTGGTTACTTAACAACACAACTTAAAATCAACAAAATATCAACTTTCGTCAGTATTCTATGTTAAATGGACGTTGGGATTAGATGTTGTCCTGACATTGAATTGTGGTCACCCGATGTCACAACCTACATTCAACCAAATATCAACAACTAGCAATCTATGAGTGGTTACATTTATGCCATTTCTCATATTAAAACACTGCAGGTTACAAAGATGGCTTTTTATGAACAGTGACAGACATGACAAATCTGTCATCACTTTTCATCTCCCACTGTATTACATATCCTCTGATGAGCATGTGGTGTAAGAAGTGTGTCTGACAGTGTGTGTATGGGCAGGAGGGACAGATTGTATGAAGGAAGTGCACAGCATGACAGCTTGGAAGCAGCCTTAGGAGTTGGGGCTGAGGGGGGATGGGAGGTCACATTATTTTAGGAGATTGTCCTCCAACATAAGATCCAGGTTTTAACCTTCATGTTGGGTAGCACCAGCCATTCTATATTTGATCCTGACGTTCATGAAGAAAGGCGAGGAAAAAGAGAGCACTTTTACTGAACAAATCATTTAGAAAAAAAAGCCTTAATCCCCACCATGCAGCATCATCTCTTTACTTGCCCTTGTTATCTCAGCAGTATATCTATCATCATTACCTGACGTTAATTGTATTTGGATAATAAATGAGGCGTGCTGTTAAACCTTGTTTCAGTTCTGTGGAGCACCTGAGCTCAAGTTTGGCTGGTCAGTGGGTTCATAAAACCTCGTAGAAGTATTGCCAATTCACTACTGTGATACCTTTGCATTAAAAAAACATGCTAACAGATGCTAAACTGTACCAGCAAGATTAAGAAGTATTTATGTGTATGTACTTATTTAATCATCTTGGACTTGGTCTCGGGGATGTTTTGACTCAGACTTGTCTTGGCTACTCATGTCTAGGTCAAGTCATAAATGAACCTGCCCCTCTGCTCTCTTCTCTCCTCCTCCCTGCATGCCCTTGTGCTCAAGAGAACTGAAACAATGTTTAACAACATGCTTGCCTATCTTGCCCATCAAGTCTTTTGGTCCAACTGGATTTTTTCACTCTGTCTCTCTGTGCATCCCTGCCTCCTATGTGTGCATATGTATGTGCACATGTGATCTGCCTCTCTCCAGCTAAAGAGTTCCTCTCATGTCCAGCCTGGCTTCCTAGGTCATGTTTTTCTTATCATATTAGTACTTACATTCCCTGTTTTATTATGTTTCCTCACCCTCTTCTCTTGTTTCAGATCCTCACTTCCTACCCTTGTGTGTTTCCCAGCATTGTGATTGTCTGGAACGCCCTAATGTGTTGCTCCTGTGTCAGTTTGTCTCCCCTCTTCTAGTGTATTTAGTCTCTGTGCTCCTTTCCCTCTGTGACAGTTTGTCTTTGTTCCCAGTAACAAGCGTTCCAGCATTCTTCTTAATGTTTGTTCTCTCTGTGTGACTTAGTTTCTGTTTTTTGGAGCAGAGGGCTAGATTTTCCGCATCTGTCCAAGGTTCTTGCCTGCTACCATGACCTCAGGTACGTGTTCTGCAAATCCAACGCCACATCTTTATGACCTTATCAGGGTTCTTCTTCGTGAATAAGAAAAATAAATCTCTCCGCTTTTGCTTGGACTAATTAGGATTGAACGACATCCACGTTAGGAAAGGTACACTATCCCTCTCACTGCTTCTGCTACAAGGAGCTAAGATTTTCACTAAACTCAATCTAAGAAATGCTTATCATTTAGTCAGAATAAGGAAGGGGGAAGAATGGAAAACTGCCTTCAACACAGCCAACGACCATTACAAGTACCTCGTAATGCTGTTTGGACTCACCAATGCTTCAGCTGTGTTTCAGACTTTTGTTAATTATGTTCTGCTGGAAATGCTCAACAAACATGTCTTTGAGTACCTGGACGACATCCTCATCTTTTCATCAGATGAGGACACCCAATTTCAAGTTCGACAGGTTCTTCAATTGCTCCTGGACAATCAGCTTTTTGTTAATGCTGAAAAGTGTGAGTTCCATGTCCCCTCAGTGTCTTTAATCTTGCAGACAAGGAACATACAAAAGATTAATCCCAGAAACCACAATAATGACTGTCTTCTCCTCAAACATGTATCCTCAATAGGTAGACTCGACCCTCAATTTTCAACTTTGAACCCCTCCATTTTTTCACATCATGTGTTAGACAATGGATGTATTAGGAGAGCTGGATACAGTGCTGCCAGATTGTCCCAGTGGCCACTTGGGGTATTACAATGAAGAAATCCCTTGCAGCTGGAAAAGCTATTTTCCCATAGACCACCATAAAAATGAAATCCACAGAACTGATGAGGGGATACTCTGCAACTGCAAACAAGGTCAATAATTTCTTCTTGAATTATGAGTTCTGAATGGATAAAGGTTTTATATTTAAGGTTTTAATGAGGTTTTTATATTTGTAAAACTTTCTCAGTGCATAAAAGTTTATGGGCTGAGCAGGACCATGCAGGCAGGGCCTGAAATGCACATGTAAAGTTGGCTGCACAACACTGAAGTAAAACTGAAACTTCAAAAACTTTTTTTGGCCTATGCTCTTGGTGAGAAATTTTCATTCACATAATGGGTGTCATTTTGAAGTCCAGTGTCCGGTTGTTGTAACACATCCATCGGTCAGATCCACAACTCCTGCAACCATCCTGATCCAAAGCCATCTGGAGGCCCTCACTGCAGCCTCCATGGTGGACTTGATCGTTTTTTTTTGTAGCCGCAGTGAAGCCAAGTAGAGGGTAGGCCGTGCACACTGAGATGCCAGCAAAGCCTCTACAAACCACTTCAGTGTGCTTACAGTGCGCCTTCCAGCCTCTCCTCCCGCACTCTTCCACCAGGTCCTGGTACTTGGGCCAGGTGTGCTCATTTGCCTCTTCCAATTGGTCCTCCGAGGGAACTCTAAGCTCTTTAAGGAGCACCTGCTTTGAAGAGGCTGATGATAGCACCACATCTGGCATCAACAAAATTGCCATGACATGGCTGCCTCCCCAAATTGACTTGCAGTTCCCAGTCTGATGCAGAGTTGAGCAGACTGGTTGGTGATCTGGGCTGTGGCTGAGGCATCCCACCAGCCCTGACTAAGGCAATGCTTGTTCTTGGCCAAAGCTTTGGAGATGGGCTCTGCAATTGTCTTCAGCACTAGTCATGTCACCAGAGGAAGTGACCCTCCCCAAGGGCTGTTTGGCAGCTGCTGAGGATTTGCTCGTGTGAACCTTTCCCGATGCACAGAGAACATGTTGAAGAATCATTCTTGCACCAGACATGGAGATTTGCTGGGCTAGGTAGGACGTCATACACAGCTTGGACTATGAACTTGATCCGCTGGGGTTCCTTCTGCTAGATATCAGTCCAGGCTAGCTTCCTCTCCAGTGCACCCTCCCACCTTGTCCATGCTCCCTGCTGCCGCATGCCCACCATCTTACTGGTCTCTTCCTCCTCGATACTTGCCCGCCCCTCATATTATATTAAAATTATCTGTACTGTTTTTGTATTGGATCGTCAACAATACACATATAATATAATATTCATTCATTTATTTATGTAAGTTAAAATTATAATTTTTCAAAAGAAATGGTGCTGTAAAAGATATAGATTTCCAAAAAATAATCATTATTCAAAAACCACCATGTGTGGACATGACAATGGTGTTCACTGTGGCCCTTAATACACATCCCTCATGGAAACGTATCAAACTTTTGTGGTTAGTTTGTAACACTGTTGTGACTTTTTCTTACTTGGTCTTGACTCAGACTTGGAGCTGCTATGACTTAGACTTGTCTCTGACTTAGCTTAAGTGGTTTTGACTACAGCACTGTACAGCTGTAACAGATTTTCCTAACCTGAAGATAGAAAGAAGGGAAAAGAGACAGAGTTTACACTGAGAGGAAGGAATACAAATGTAGAGGAAAAGAATCAGTCCAGGACATTGTGTGGGTAGATTGAGGTGAAGTAGGCTGGAAGTGGCAGTGGTGAAGAGGAAAGAGAACAGATCATGCAAAAGGCCAGGATGTTTGATGGTGTTTGACTCAAAAGCTACATCAAACACAATTAACACTGTGTAAAGTTTACTTAGTTTTCCAAACGATTTCAGAGGGATATTTGCCTTCTCAGGGCAAATAGGACATGCTATTCATTTGACATTCATCAGCAATTTTCTTCATAAAGTGTTTGCTCTTGCCAACGGGGTTTGCATACTTATGAAAAAAAAATTGCCTCATACATGAGTATGAAGCTGAGATAATCTTCCAAGTGACGGGTTAATAGAATAGCCATGTAGCCATGGAAACAGAACAGCTAGGTGCGTGTTTGTGTGTTTTCTGCACCAGAGGATATCCTCACCAACTGTGCACTGATATGTTTAACAGACCACACAGCTTAAGATTTTTAATTTCAGTGCAAAAAATGGGCAATTATGTAAGACACTGAAGATGTTTATTAAATATACAGTGCATTCAGAATGTATTCAGACGCCTTCACTTTTTTCACATTGTTATGCTGCAGCCTTATGCTTAAATCATTTAAATTCACCCCCCCCCCCATTAATCTACACTCAATACCCCAAAATGAAAAACGGAAAACAGAACTTTAAAAAATTTTGCAAATTTGGAGAAACTGAAATATCACATTGAAAGTATTCAGATGCTTTACTCAGTTGAAGCATCTTTAGCAGCGATTAAAGTCTTCTTGGGTTTGGCGCGACAAGCTTTGCACACCGGCATTTGGGAATTTTATGCCATTGTTCTCTGGTCTCAAGCTCTGTCAGGTTGGATGGAGACTGTCAGTGGACAGTCATTTTCAGGTCTCTTAACAGATGTTTGATTGGGTTCAAGTCAGGGCTCTGGCTTGGCCACTCAAGGACATTCACAGAGTTGTCCCTAAGCCACTCCTGCATTGTCTTTGCTGTATGCTTAGGGTCACTGTCCTATTGGAAGGTAAACCTTTGGCCCAGTCTTAGGTCCTGAGCCCTCTGGACCAAGTTTCCACTTTGCTCAATTCAGCTTTCCCTCAACCCTGACCAGTCTCCCTGTACCTGCCGCTGAAATACACAGCATGATGCTGCCACCACTATGCAACAGCGTTGGGATAGTATTGGGCAAGTGATGGGCGGTGCCTGGTTTTCCTCCCAACATGACGCGTAGAATTGAGGCTTAACAGTTGGTTTTATCAGACCAGAAATTCTTGTTCCTCACACTCTGACAGTCCTTTAGGTTATTTGCTGCTTGGAGTTTTTTTTGCAAACTCCAAGCAGCTTTCATGTGTCTTTCACTCCACCGGTCTGCCATAAAGCCAGTGGAGTGAAACAGTGATGGTTGTCCTTGTGGAAGTTTCTCCAGTCTCCACATAGGATCTCTGGGGCTCAACCAGAATGACCATAAGGTTTTTGGTCACCTCTCTTACCAAGGCCCTTCCCCCCCGATTGCTCAGTTTGGCCGGGCAGCCAGCTCTAGGACGAGTCTTGGTTCTTCTACACTTCTTCCATTGAAGAATCATGGAGGCCACTGTGCTCCTGGAAATCTTCAATGCAGCAGAAATTTTTTGTAGCCTTTCCCAGATCTGTACCTCAACACAGTCCTGTCTCTGCTCTGCAGGCAGTTCCTTCGACCTAATGCCTTGACTTTGGCTCTGGTATGCATTGTCAGCTGTGAGACCTTATGTAGACAGGTGCGGCCTTTCCAAATCATGTCCAATCCATTGAATTTACCACAGTAGGAGTCCAATGAAGGTGTAGAAACAGCTTAAAGATGATCAAGCGAAATGGGAGGCACCTAAGCTAAATTTCAAGTGTCATAGCAAAGGGTCAGAATACTCAGAATACTTATTCAGTTTTCCCTTTTAAATAAATTTGCAAAAAATTCTAAAATTCTCAATTTTCGCTTTGTCATTATGGGGTGTTGATTGTACATTGATGAGGGAAAAAGGAATTTAAACAATTTAAGCATATGGCTGGAACATAACAAAATTTGAAAAAAAAGTGAAGGGGTTGAAATACTTTCTGAATGCACTGTAGATAATGATGACGATAGAAAACACTCAGTTTGTATTAATGGTTTCAAATTATTTCATGACATGGAGGACTTTCTTGCCTCATGACAGAGACTAAATTGCCACTTTCTTTTACTTTGTGGAAGTCTTTATTAACAAATAACTATGTCTGTATGAATTCACAGAGGCTACTTGGTTAAAGTCTGATAAATCCTACAGACAAAGTCATGTTTAAAATACACAATACAATAACAATATGCAATATATTAAATGATCCTGACAAATGTACAGAATATATAGAACAAACATGCATAATTAACATACTGTAGATTCCACATATGCATGCAAAACATGGCATACACATGTCAGCATAATGCATAGACAAATGCCCTCCCTTCCTTCCTCTGTCAAACATATCTTTGATCAGCTAATGCCTTCTTATTCAAAAGGTCAATCTACTGTATGTTGCACTTCTAAAAGAGACACATGTAATTTACAGAATGATCTAGATAAGACCACAGCAGTGGTGGTACAGGTTCTTTTTTTTTCAAATTGAGTGATGACTTTTGAAT